>NW_022196893.1:31789052-31801608 GCF_008632895.1 Mastomys coucha
TGTTAACAAATTCAGATAAATTGACATCATGTAACTTTTCTCATCATAATGCAATAAAAGTTTAAAAAGAAAAAAGAAACACCATGACCAAAAGCGACCTGGGGAGGAAAGGGTTAATCTGGTTTGCATATCCTGAATCAGTCCATTGAGAGAAGTCAATGAGTCCAATCCAGGCAGGAAACTGGAGGCAGGAACTGGTGCAGAGGCTGTGGAGGGGTGCTGCTTAGTGGCTTGCTCCCCATGACTTGCTCAGCCTGCTTTCTTTTGAACTGAGAACTACCATTGGGCAGAGGTGGCAGCACACACTTTTAGTCCCAGCACTTGGGAGGCAGAGGCAGCCAGATTCCTGAGTCTACAGAATGAGTTCCAGGACAGCCAGAGCTACACAGAGAAACCCTGTCTTGAAAGAAAGAGAGAAAGAAAGAAAGAAAGAAAGAAAGAAAGAAAGAAAGAAAGAGTGAGAGAGTGAGAGAGAGAAAGAAAGAAACAGTGAGAGAGAGAGAAAGAAAAAGAAAGAAAGAAAGGAGAAAGGGAGAGAGAAAGAGGGAGAGAGAGAGAGAGAATACCCTACAGGCTTGCCTATAGTCTTCCGAAGGAAGGCATTTTCTCACGTGAATTCCCTCCTCTCGGATGACTAACTCCTACCAGCTGACCTAGACTAGCAACACACCCTGTCATTGGACTGGTTAGTTCTTCAACATCTTCAATGGTTCTAGACTACTCTACCTTCTTAACTGTCACAGGATCCATCCTAGGCTTATCAGTTAATTTCTAGAGTCTAAACACTGAGGCTGTGTCTATGAACAGTATGTACTAAGATAATGACGTCCCCCTTACTTGCCTCCTCCAGGACGTCCACCTTACTTGCCTCCTCTAGGATGTCCACCTTACTTGCCTCCTCCAGGCAGGTTCTGTCAGTAAGAACCCCAGGGATAGGCTGGAGATTCAGCTTGGCAGTTGAGTGAAAAGGTCTCAAGTTCAGTCCTCAGCTCCAGAAGAAAAAGAAACAGACAAAATCATAAAGACTTGGTGGTAAGAGTTTCAGGCATGGCTTACCCGTTCGCAGCAGTTACAGTCCTTCCAGAGAACCTGGCTTCAGTTCCCATCATCCATGCTGGGCAGCTCACAACCATCTGTAACTCCTGTGTCCTTGTAGCATATACACACACATAACTTAAGAGAAAGAACAAATTACAGTGATCGAAGTTGAAGACTGCTTCCCGCGCTTTCGTCATTCAGGATCAAAACTCATTTCATCTCTTACTGGTGTTTGCTCCAAACTCTGCCACTTTTCTTGAACTGTGGAATCAGAAACAAGGCCAAACGTCACCCACTGAGTGGTGACAGGGACCTTCATTTCTTGCCTAATGGATTTAGCCGCAGGTCCATGTATCAGCTCTTGGGGTCTGGAGATTCTTAGAGCAAAGAATGAGGGGAGGTTCATGGGCTAATGACTGGAGGAATATTTGGTTTTCTTCTGAAAATTCAGTAGCCACCACTTCACAACCTTTAGGGTTCTTTCAGCCTTAATCACCCGGAGGGTGTGCAGTTTAGCATCCGAATGATGATGAAGCTCCCAGGCTGGCCATGGTCACTGCAGCAGCCTTCAGCCTTCTGGGATACTGTTTTCTTCCCAACAAGCCGGCCTCTGATAGCCTCTGTAGGTCCTTGGAATTAAGGGCAGCTCAGAAGCTGTAGAGCACCCAACAGTAAACAGGCAAAAATAAACTCTAGCCATGCCTTGGGGCAAACCTTTAATCCCAGCAGAGGCAGGTGGATCTCTTTAAATCTGAGGCCAGCTGGTCTGTTAAATTTGGTGTGGGTGCCCCACTCTCAAAGAATCAGGGATGAAGATCGCTGCAATTTGCATGAGGTTTATATTGAACCAGTATACTGGGGTCATCCTGCATTTGGAGCAAAGGTGACCCCCAGGAACAAAAGCACACACACCTTTTATACCTTCCCAGTACATAGGTTTACAGCATGAGTTGGTTATCTCTCATTGGTGGACTCCATTGTCTTTTGTTTCCATTAACCACTGTGTCCCAGTCGAGGAGGAGATACTAATTGCACATAGGAGGGGTGGGAGGAGATCCACCCCTACTAGGGACATTTCCTGGAACAGGGCATTACTCCCCACAATTAGGGCATCTCCTGGGGACTGATGTTTGCTGGGTAAACCCTTCTGAAGCTCTGTCTTTAGGCTTAATGGACATTCCTTGCTCCTTGGTATTTTTATGAGGTGTCCCTGTTTGCTCAATTCTTACAGTCTACAAATTGGGTTCCTGGACAGCCAGGACTACACAGAGAAACCCTGTCTCAAAAACAAAACGAAACAGATGAATGAGAGAAACTGAGGAAGAGACCTGACATTGACCTCTGGCCTCCACAGATACCACCATCCCTGCCAGAAGGTGTCAGGTAATCTCCAGTTTAAACTGGGTAGAGCTGCCAACTGAGCCACCTTCTCCTGGAAGTGCCCACCTCGTCAGACACTACTTAGCTCTCCTTCCTGTGAGCCACACTGTCGGTTCTCTGTGTGTGTCAGAGCTCGTCCTACGCAATGCCAGTCTTCTCTATGAAAGCTCTGGGGTTTCTGAGGGAAATAGAAAAAAGGTATTTTTACATATAGTGTCCTCAGTTGTCCTCAAAGTCAAGATGTAGCCAAGGACAACCTTGAATTTCTGATCCTCCTGCCGCCTCCTCCTCCCGGTGTTGGGATTACTGGTATGTACTGACACACCCAGTTTATAGGTGTTTGAATGAACCCAGGGCTTCCTGCAAAAGTCAAACACTACTGACTGAACTACACTCCCAGCCTTTCAAAAGATATTTTTAGAGAGCACAAATATCAACATCTACACTCCCCTTATATTCCAAGTACAATCCCTAGACAAATTTTTAAAAAAACATAAATTAATACCTACCTAATCAAATCCAAAGAAAATCACTAGTACGTTAGGTTATTTTAAAGTTAAAACTTCTGGCTAGTCAGATGTCAGTTTTAGGAATTTAAATTACACTGTTTTGTTTACATCAATGACAGAAGGTCATGACCTGCTGAGTTTCTCTTCATCCATGTGCAGAGCAGAGTAGGTCAGAGGTCACGGAGTGCCCGGCACAGGGTTGTGAGCCACAAGTTCTGTGTTGTGAGCCAAGTGCAGCAAGAAGCCTTCCCCCAAATGAAGTGTGTCGCCTCTGTATCAGACACTGCTGGACCACAAAGAGAGGAGAGACTCAATACCATCCAAAAGTTACATCATTCAGGCATCAGGACCAAGAGAGAAGCCATAGGAAGCCACAGGTACTGTTTCAGACACAGCACGGGCCAGTTACTTAACCACTGACTCATCTCTCCAGCCCCTGAGTGTATCCGAAGCACAGGCATGGGACTTACCCAGGGCTGGGGGGGGGGGAGGGGGGCAAGGGAGCTTCCAGAAGGATGTGAGCCAAGGTTATATCACAAGGAAGTGAGCCAGAGCTCTCCAGGAGTTAACTCTGAGGGGAAGGTCACAAAGCCAAAGAGGCACAGGATGTGGCAGCAGGTCGCTGTGGCAAGGGAACAGTCAGGTTTGCTGGAGAAACATCACCAGGACAGGTGTTGTTTAGGAAGACTGTGAGCTTCTTGCTCTTTATGGGGCCCGAGGCTGGCAGGCAAATAAGAAGAGAGATGGAGATGATGTGGAAGAAGCCTGGGCAACCCTACAATGGGACTGAATCTCAAGGTGGCTTTTCTCCGAGACAATTAAATAGTGCATTGATTGCTCTGGATAACGATGCTATACAGGCTTCATTTCTACCTGTCACCTTACATGGTCTAATTATTCAGGGGCCAGAGAGATGGCTCAGTGGTAAGAGCACTGTCTGCCCTTGCAGAAGACCTGGGTTCAGTCCTCAGCACCCACATGGTAGCTCACAAACCCTGGGACTGCAGCTCCAGGGGCTCTGATGGCCTCTCCTGCCTTCCATAGGTACTGGGCATACACACAGTACACAGGCATGCAGACATAACACTCGTATGCATAAAATAAAATAATTCACTTTAGATATTGCAAAGGAAGTAACAGGAATGTTTGCTGTTGAGCTTACCGTTATGACAGGATTTCATCAAGTATAGGCTGTCTTGAAACTCCTGATCCTGATTACTGTTGGCACCAATAGCCCAGCACATCAGTAACTTCTTTTTTTGTTTTGTTTTTTGTTTTGTTTTGTTTTTCAAGACAGGGTTTCTCTGTGTAGCCCTGGCTGTCCTGGAACTCACTCTATAGACCAGGCTGGCCTTGAACTCAGAAATCTGCCTGCCTCTGCCTCCCAAGTGCTGGGATCAAAGGCATGCGCCACCACTGCCTGGCTTGATCAGTCACTTTTAAAAACAAGTAAATGTTTTGTTTGTTTTGATACAGGGTCTTGTTCAGCTCGGGCTAGCCTTGGACTTACTAAATAGCCAAGGATAACCTTGAACTCCTTAGGCTCTTGTTTCAGTCCTCCAAGTGCTGTGAGGGCAAGTGTGGAACAGTTACTCTGTGTGTGTGCGTGTATATGAGTGTGTGTGATGTAGGAAGGCATGAGTCACAGTGTGGGTGTGAGCGTGTGAGTGTGTGAGTATATGTGTGTGTGTTAGCCTGTGAGTGTGTGTAGTGGGTAAGCCTGTATGTGTGTATGCGAGTATGTATGTTAGCCTATGAGTGTGTGTGTGTTAGCCTGTGAGTGTGTGTGTGTTAGCCTGTGAGTGTGTGTGTGTTAGCCTGTGAGTGTGTATGAGTGTATGAGCCTGCGTGTAAGAGTGTATGTGAGCGTGTGTGTGTGTGTGTGTGTGTGTGTGTGTGTGTGTGTGTGAGAGAGAGAGAGAGAGAGAGAGAGAGAGACAGAGAGAGAGAGAGAGAGAGAGAGAGAGAGAGAGACATATATAGTAGAGCATGAGTCACAGCATTCATGTGGAGATCAGAGGACCTAGGGTGTCTATCTATACCCTGCATCTGGGCCTTTTTTGTTTCTTTTTTTGGGGGGATAAGGTCTATCTATGTATCCCCTGGCTACCCTGGAACTCACTCTGTAGACCAGGCTGGCCTCAAACTTACAGAGATCCCCCTGCTGCAGCCTCCCAGGTGCTGAGATGAAAGAAGCATATTCTGTGAGTTTGAGCCTGGTCTACGTCATGAGTTCCAGAACAGCCAGGGATATGTAGTGACACCCTATTTCTTAAAAATATATTAAAACTTCAAAGAATTCATGAAAAAAAGGGATGTTGGATTTGGTGGCACATACCTTTAAATCACTGAACTACACAGAGAGGCCCTGTCTCAAAAAAAAAAAAAAAGTGAAAACAATTTTTTTCAGTTCATCATGTCTGTACACATGTATACATGTGTTACATGCTTGTCACACAACAATGGGGAGTGAAGGTTAAGATAGGGAAAGCCCTGAAGCCTGCTGGCTTCCTAGAGTATTCAAATCTATGTGCTTTGGGTCAGTAAGACCTGTGTCTCAAAAAATTAAGCCTAACCCTTTAATCCCTAGACTACAGGCAGAGGCAGGCAGATCTCTGTGAGTGTGAAGCCAGCCTGGTCTACACAGAGAGTTCCAGGACAGCCAGGGCTACACAGAGAAACCCTGCCTCAAAAGAAAGAAAGAAAGAAAAGAAAGAAAGAGAGAGAGGGAGAGAGAGAGAGAGAGAGAGAGAGAGAGAGAGAGAGAGAAGAAAGAAGGAAGAAAGAAGAAAGAAAGAAAGAAAGAAAGAAAGAAAGAAAGAAAGAAAGAAAGAAAGAAAGAGAAAGAGAGAGAGAAAGAAAGAAAGAAAGAAAAAGTGAGAGAGTGGGAGAGAGAGAAAGAGAAAGGGGAAAAAAGAAAAGAAGAAAAGAAAAAGAAGACCCTGAACGTCTACCTTTGGGCTTCACATATGTATATACATGAGTATAGCCATGTGCACATCTACACTAACAAGAACACACACAACCTACATACAACATGCCCCCCACCCCCACCAAGAAAGCCTAAGCAAACCTTTGTGGGGATGGAAGGAGCTCAGGGGGTGGAATGCTTGCCTTGTCCCTAGACCCCACATTACAATGCTGGCACGGTGGCACATGCTTGCAGTCCCTGCACCCAGGAGGCAGGGAGGGCTCACTGGCCAGCCCAAGCTACTTTGTGAGCTCCAGGCCAGTGAGAGGTCCCATCTCAGAGAACAAGCACTTTCATATCACTGTGATAAAATAGGTGACCAAGGCAATAGAGAAGAGTGTGTTTGGGCTTATGGCTCCAGAGAGTGAGAGTCCATCAGGAGGGAAAGCGCGACAGTAAGCGGCAGGACAGTAAGCAGGACAGTAAGCGGCAGGCTGCAGGCTGCGGCAGGGAGCTAGGCACTTGCGCGCTCAACTGCAACCCCAAAGGCAGAGCAGAGGGAAGAGACAAGGCTGTTCAGTGCCAGGCCTGCTTCTCAGCAGTGCTGTGCCAACTGGGGACCAGGTATTCAAACCACCACAGATGGCTTTTGAGGAGTGGCACCTGGGGTTGTTCTCTGGCTTCCATACACACATGAACATACATATGCACACACACACACACCCCACACAGATACACGTGTACACACACATGCACACATGTGCGTGCACACACACTATATACATAGTTAAAAAATAAAAATAAACCGAGCAGTAGAGGCGTACACCTTTAATCCCAGCACTTGGGAGGCAGAGGCAGGCGGATCTCTGAGTTCAAGGCCAGCCTGGTCTACAGAGTGAGTTCCAGGACAGCCAGAGCTACACAGAGAAACCCTGTCTCAAAAATAAATAAATAAGTAAATAAATAAATAAATAAACAAAATAAAATAAAAATAAAACCTCAATAAAATAACACTTTATGAATTTGCATAGGGACCTTGCATATCCTTGCATATATCTTACTGCATGTGTTGCAGAGTACTCTATTGTATTTATTTGTTTATTTTGGTTTTGTTGAGACAGGGTTTCGCTGTGTAGCCACAGCTGTCCTCAAACTTCTAAATAGACCAGGCTGGCCTTAAACTCACAGAGATCTGCCTCCCTCCGTCTCCTGAGTTCTTGGGATTAAAGGCCCACTTCACTCTTGATCCAGGGCAGGGATTTTCAAAGGGTAGTGACTCCTTTGGGGATCCGACAGCCCTTTCACAAGGAGTTGCCTAAGACCATCAAAAACACAGCTATTTACATTACAATTCATAACAGTAGTAAATTTTCAATTATGAAGTAGCAACACAAATAATTTTACAGTTGGGGTCACCACAGCGTGAAGAAGTGTATTAAAGGGTCACAGCTTTAGGGAGGCTGAGAAGCAGGGATCTCGGGGATTTGCACGGACAGGAAATGCACTTGGTTTCTATGCTAGCACATGGTAACTGTGTTATTTCCCCATCAGCTAGGATAAGACCTCACCATCGCATTTACTAGCCTAGTCTTTAAATAAAGAGATTTATTTATTATATATGAGTACACCCCAGAAGAGGGGGTCGGATCCCATTACAGATGGTTGTGAGCCACCATGTGGTTGCTGGGAAGTGAACTCAGGACCTCTGGAAGAGCAGTCAGTGCTCTTAACCGCTGAGCCATCTCTCCGGTCCTAGTCTAGTCTTAAAAGAACTGGTGCAAGGAATTGAAGATAGAGAAAGGGGATCACAGATCCAGGTCATCGAGTTCCCGGAATGCAGCAGGTCTGCTGTATAAACAAGATTTTACCAGGTAGTGAGGGTTACAATATGTGCACAAAAGTCGTAAGAGGTAAGAAAGAAGGTTTGAGTTCTTTGCCCTAAACACAAGTTTTATAATGTTTGATGGAAAAGACTCATATTTAATATCACTAACACTACTAATCATGTGAACTTCTGAACAGCAAGTAAACAAAGGTTGTATTGAATTGCTGTTCCTGTAGCAATGAGACCATGTCCCAACATCAAATGACAATTACGGGTTGGGCAGTGGTGGCACACGCCCTCAATCCCAGCACTTTGGGAGGCAGAGGCAGGCGGATCTCTGAGTTCAAGACCAGCCTGGTCTATTTAGAGCAGTCCAGAACTGCCAGGGCTATGTAGATCGACCTGTCTCAAAAAAGTGTATTCCTTTGACATAGAACATGGAGATGCAGCTTGCCTCGGTGGTTTTCCATCTCCCTTTGCCTTCTTTTGGAATGGTGATGAATATATTCTGTGTCATTGTGTGTTGGAAGTATGTAAGCTGCTCTTGAATTTTGATTTTACAGTGGCTTATAGATAAGAGTCTCAGAAGAGACACTGGACTTTTAAGCAGTTTTGAGACTGAAAGGCTGTGGAGAGCTTTTGAAATTAGATTAAATGCATTTTGCATCATGAGATGGCTACAAGTCTGTGGTGGCCTGGGAGTGGACTGTGGTGCTTTGAATGAAAAGAGCCCTCAGAGGCATGCTCAGCCCCCCCCCCCCATTGAACTGTTGGAAGGACTGGGGGTCTGGTGTGTCCTTGATGGAGGAGGTGCACTGCTGGAGGCTGGACTTTGAGGTTTCAGAACCCCTCACCAGGCCCAGTCTCTCTGCCAGCTACCTGGGGATCAGGATGGAAAGCTCTCAGCTACTGCTCCAGCACCACCCCTGCCTGCTTCCCACCATGGTGTCATGGTCTAACCTTTTAGACTATATGCAAGCTCCCAATGACATGCTTCCTTTTATAACAGTTGCCTTAGCAGGCCGTTAGTTCCAGCACTCAGAAGGCATAGGCAGGCAGACTTGTGTGAGTTTGAGGCCAGCCTGTTCCAAGACATCCAGGATTACACAGAGAAACCCTGCCTCAAAAAAAAAAATTGCCTTGGTCATGGTGTCTCTTCACAGTAATAGAACAGTAACTAAGATGGTAAGATGGCTCAGGGCAGCTGCCATGGCATGAGTGTGGAGTCTAAAGAGTACTTTCTTTCTTTTTTAAGATTTGTTTATTTTATGTATGTGAGTACATTGTAGCCTTCGTGTGGTTGTTTGGAATTGATTTTATGAACACATCAGAAAAGGGCATCAGATCTCATTACAGGTGGTTGTGAGCCACCATGTGGTTGCTGCGAATTGAACTCAGGACTTCTGGAAGAGCAGTCAGTGCTCTTACCCACTGAGCCATCTCACCAGCCCTAAAGATAACTTTCAAGAGTTAGCTATCCACATGGATTCTAGGAATTGAACTCAGGTCATCTAGATTGATAGGAAGCGACTTTACCCACTGAGCCACTTCACCAGCCCCCAACTCAGTAAATTCAAGAAATTCAATGCCATTCTCTAATAAACGTGGGTGTGTTGGGAAATGTCCTTGCCATCCAGGAGGTCATTGATGAAGGCATTACTCTCCATAGTCCTTCGAGTAAAATGGTAACATTTGCTTTCCTGTTTTGGTTGAGGCAGTGTAGCCTCGGCTGGGTCCCTCTGTCACAGGGTGAAGAAGGGAGCCTACCTCTGGGTGGAGACGTCTTGTCTCCTCTCTTAAGGGTTAAACCAATGGGACAGGCCAGGGACCTGGCTAGGTGACTCTCCTAGGAAGAGGAGTTCATCTTAAGATAATGTGCTTTTCCTTTCCAGGGTCCCTTCAGGATGAGCTGCCATGAGATGTGGCTGGGTCCACACCCCCCCCCCCACACACACACACCCCTTTTGCCTTTCGGTGGCTTAAGAAAGAAATAACCCAAAAAAAGCCTAAGTATACTTCCCACACACACACACTTTTTTTTTTAAAAAAAATATGGAACGCTTCACGAATTTGCATGTCATCCTTGCGCAGGGGCCATGCTAATCTTTTCCGTATCGTTCCAATTTTAGTATATGTGCTGCCGGAGCAAGCACCACACTTTTTGTTTTATAAGTCAAGGGTTTCTCTGTGTAGCCCTGGCTGTCCTGGAACTCTCTGTAGACCAGGCTGGCCTCGAACTCAGAAATCTGCCTGCCTCTGTCTCCCAAGTGCTGGGATTAAAGGTGTGTGCCACCGCTGCCCCGCTCAAGTACACTTCTTAACTCCCTTTTGGGGCTGCCTTCTTTACTCCTTCCCTGCAGCCTCGATGCCTGTCCCCAGGTGGCGGACCTCCTTACTGCCCCATTGCTAGCCACATGGCTTTCGCTGCTAGCTCCGGTCTCCCCTCCCTTTCAGCCATGAGGTTTGCAGTTGCTTGCAGTAGGGGGTGGGTGTTGGGGGCTGGAGGTCCTTTTAAACTCAAAGTTACCTTCATGCTTGCTTCTGTCTGTGACTGTCATTAAATTATTTTATTTTTGGTGTTGGTTTTTAAGACAGGGTTTCTCTGTGTAACCCTGGCTGTCCTGGAACTCACTCAGGCTGGCCTAGAATTCAAGAGACCCCGTCTCCCAAGTGCTGGGATTAAAAGCATGCACCACCACCTCCACCTGGGTGTAATTTATTTTACTAACAAAACTAAGAACCCCACGAGAGGACCCCAATTTGCCAGGTATTGTATGATGGCTCTGCTGGGACTCCCCGAGATCTCCATTATCATTTCTTACCTTTTAAGTGAACCCTCTCTGCACCCTTAGATCCCAGCAACAACAGCAGCATCCTTTGCCTCAGAGGCCAGCATAAGAATTGTGACAAGGGCTGAAGAGATGGCTCAGCGGGTAAGAGCACTGACTGCTCTGAAGACCATGAGTTCAAATCCCAGCAACCACATGGTGGCTCACAACCACCTGTAAGGGATCTGATGCCCTCTTCTGGTGTGTCTGAAGACAGCTACAGTGTACTTACATATAATAATAAATAAATCTTTAAAGAAAGAAAAGAAAGGAAAGGTTTAAAAAAAAACAAAAGAGTTGTGACAAAACCTGGGTATGTGTTCTGAATACACTCCAGGATGGGGAGCAACTCAGGAGAGTGAAATGAGCTACAGCATTAGAAATGGCTCCCCATTTCTGCCTTTGTTATTGATTTTCTGCCTTTTTTTTTAAAATTATTTATAAAAAAACAAAAAAAAACAAAAAAACAAACAAAAACATTCTGCCGGGCGGTGGTGGCGCACGCCTTTAATCCCAGCACTTGGGAGGCAGAGGCAGGTGGATTTCTGAGTTCGAGGCCAGCCTGGTCTACAGAGTGAGTTCCAGGACAGCCAGGGCTACACAGAGAAACCCTGTCTCGAAAAACCAAAATAAATAAATAAATAAATAAAACCAAAAAATTATTTATAAATGAGTACACACTGTAGCTGTACAGATAGTTGTGAGCCTTCATCTGGATTTGGGGAATTGACTTTTAGGACCTCTGCTCCCTCCAGTTAGCCCTACTCACCCTGTTCACCCTGTTTACTCCAGCCCAAAGATTTATTTATTATCATACATAAGTACACTGCAGCTGTCTTCAGACACATCAGTGTGTCAAGATCTCATTGCAGGTGGTTGTGAGCCACCATGTGGTTGCTGGGATTTGAACTCAGGACCTTGGGAAGAGCAGTCGGTGCTCTTACCCGCTGAGCCATCTCACCAACCCAGACTTTCTACCTTCATTATTGACTTCAACACTTTTAAATAACAACAGCCACCCCCCACTCTCACACCCCACCCCCTGTTTAGCTTCCAGACTCACTTCCAACGACTTGGCATTTGTATTTGTATTTCTCAGTAAATTGAGATTTATGTTCCTATTGTGTAGACTGTTCTTCAAACCAACAGACCACAGGGATCTGCAGAAAACCAGGTGGACCTGACTTGGAAAAAAGCGAGGCTTTCTGAAACTGGCCTGCCACAAAGACGTTAAAAACCTGTGACAATGTGTTTATGTTGAAAGGTGTCACAAAAAATCTACGTCTGTTAAGCTTTACTTGGTCCAAAGGTCATGAAAGACCTATATAAACGTTTCCCTGCCTCAGCCCGCGTTGCTTGCTCAACTCCTGATCCCTAGGGAAGCAAGTGGCCCAGCGGGCTGTTAATTCTTTGTGGGTTTTTTTTTTTTTTTTTTTTTTTTTTTTTTTTTTTTTTTTTTTTAATTTTTTTCGAGACAGGGTTTCTCTGTGTAGCCCTGGCTGTCCTGGAACTCACTCTGTAGACCAGGCTGGCCTCGAACTCAGAAATCCACCTGCCTCTGCCTCCCAAGTGCTGGGGTTAAAGGCGTGCGCCACCACCGCCCGGCTCAGGCTGTTAATTCAAATTCTTGCCTTGCAGAGTGTGGTCTCCTGAGGGTCTGAATCTCAGCTCTGACACAACACTATACAGAGAAACAGAGACTCTGCAAACAGACTACCTTGATGGATTCCTTTTCAAAACGACTTGTATTCTTTTCTTTTTCTTTTTCTTTTTCTTTTTCTTTTTCTTTTTCTTTTCTCTCTCTCCCTCTCTCTCACAAGTTCAGCTGGGTGGCGATGACACGTACCTTTAATCCCAACACTGAGGAGGCAGAGGCAGGTGGATGTCTGTGAGTTAGATGGAGTCCAGCCTGGTCTACAGAGTGACTTCCAGGCCAGCTGGGGCTATCAGAGAGGCCCTGATTCAAAACAAACAAATAAAAGATTTAGGTTAGCAGGGCGTGGTGGCGCACGCCTTTAACCCCAGCACTTGGGAGGCAGAGGCAGGTGGGATTTCTGAGTTCGAG
>NW_022196893.1:31801618-31818735 GCF_008632895.1 Mastomys coucha
AGATTTAGGTTTGTGCGTATATCTATATAGACATATATATAAATACACGTGTGTTGGTCTGTGGTCTCTTTGCTGCTGATGCCTGGGGCCGGGCAACGAGTTAGTTAAAAGGAGGCAATGCATAATCATGAGATATTTTATTATAGAAAAGAGAAACTAGAGAAACTAGGCCGGTCATGACTGTGGCAGAGAGAGAAAGAGAGAGAGAGAGAGAAATAAGAAGGAGGGGAGAAGAGGAGAGAGAGAGAAAGGAGAGGAAGAAAGCAAGAGAGCAAGAGAGGAAGAAGGCAAGAGAGAACAAAGAGCAAGAGAGAACAAAGAGCAAGAGAGAGGGGAGGGGGCAAACCGCCCCTTATATTGTGAGGCGTGGCTATCTGTGGGGCGGGGATGCCTGGCTGTGGTCAGATGACTGGGGTAGGGTCCAGCTAGAATGCTGAGAGCTTGGGGCATTGTCTGCGAGCACACATCTCCTGTGGGGGCAGCTGTGAGAGGTTGTGACTGAGACAGGGGCCAAGGACCCAGGAGTTGTAGCCGAGCTCCTTCCTCCCCTTGCAGGCAGAAGTTATCTCCCACTGTGGCTCCAGAGTTCCAGACCTATGCTCAACTGGGCCCAGGTTGCCTGAACAAACCATTGCTCCTACACACATGTAAGTACATACATGTGTTATATGGGTTTATTATATACAATATGTACATGTGTAATAGGATCTTCCTTTTCAGGGTCGAAGCTCATTATATTCCTTGTTTACATATGTTCTATGGCAGGAAATGCCTGCTTGCCACAAAGCCAGCTGTCTGTAACTTGGCCAAAGTATCTACCCGATTACAGTATCTCTAGATGATAACATTTTGCTACTGCATGTGGTGACCTGACAGCAATCGCCTTATCACTGGGGGGAAGAAAGTCTTTAAATGCCTTTGAATCTAATCAGATCCATGACCCAATTGCAGCTAATCCAAAGGCAGTTCAGTTTCCCTGTTTTCTACGGCTCCCCTGAAGGCCTTCCAAACGGCAGCCTGGACCAGCATGGGTTAGTGGGAAAAGCTACCCAGCATGATGTGTAAGGGTGCTTGTCACAGAGCTATGACCTTAAACAACAGGAAAGCTGATACATGGCCCACATGGAGCTGCTGCTCACATTGTGTGTGTGTGTGTGTGTGTGTGTGTGTGTGTGTGTGTGTGTGGTGTGTGTGTGTCTGAGGCAGGGGAGGAAGAAAGGAAGCATTTGTGTGACATATGTGTACACAGGCACAGAATGGAGGAGCATGTGGGTTTCTTGCTTTATAGCCTTCTTGCTTTATTTCCTTGAGAAAGTCCCTCCCTCACTGACTGGAGATTGGCTGATAAGCAGCAAGCATGAGATTCTCTTGTCCTTAAAGCCCATACGCCGCTGGCCACAGGCATGCATAGCCATGCCCAACCTTTTACACAGGTGCTGCAGACTTACCGGCTCTTACTGCCCACATTCACAGCAAGCCTTACCCCATTTTGGTCAGTCCTTGTCACCTTCATAGACACTGAGAAGTGCAGTTCGCTAACAGCTCCTCTGTGTTCCTGTATCCTAGAGTACTGCAGACTCTAGGATAGTCTAATTATAGTCTACAGTTGCTCCTCTTATCTGAAGCCTCAATTCTCCCTGCAGTGAACTAAGGGGGTTTTAAAGTCATTTTAGAAAACTCGCAGCCGCACCAGCATACGTGAGCCAAGGCCACTGCGTCCCAGCCTGTGTGCCTCTGCTGAGGAGGGCAGTCTTTCCACTTCATTTTCTGCTTGTTCAATCGCAAACAAGCAAGTGAACCAATATGTAAACAGAGCAAGGCATGTGCCTTCTTAAGAGGAGGTATTAAGTCTCCACACAAACAGAGGGACCAGGCGTTTAACAATAATGCTGGGAAGGAAAGTGGTATTCAAGGTCACAAGAAGGTTACGGAGTATTCAGAGTCCCCGGGGAAACAGGGATTGGTGGTGTTATGCCTGCTTGGAGTGTGTGGCACTGAAAACCCATCACTGAGAACGGTTCCAGGCCACTGCACTTGAGCAGGAATGCAGGTCCCTGTTGCAAACCGGCTGGCTCTTATCTGGGTAAGTACGATCAGACACGGCTGGCTGGGCACTGCTTGCTCCCCAAGAGAACCTGGGTTTGATTCCTACCACAACCATCTGTAACTCTGATTTCAGGGAATCAGATGCCTTCTTCTGGCTTCCTTGGACAATGTGTGCACACTGTATACAGACATACATCTAAGAAAAACACCCATAAAATAAATAAAAAGAAAAAACCTATCAAGCATTTAATTCTGTTTTTATTTGCATGTTTATAGGATTGTGGCTGTGTGTTGAGTGGTCTCCTTTTGTCAAGTCTGGAATTTGTGGCATGTTAGACAGGCACTCTACAGCTGAGCTATACCCCAGCTCAAAAGATTGTTTTTCCTCAAAAAAAAAAAAAAAAAAAAAAATCAATTGGCCACAATTTACTTTAAGGCCTGAAAACATTGAGTAATCAAAGTGAAACATGGTATCCAGGTATAGGCACGTAGCAGACACCCTGACACACCAGGGGCTGAGATGAGAGTTCAAGACCACCATGAGCTGAGATGAGAGTTCAAGACCACCGTGGGCTGAGATGAGAGTTCAAGACCACTGTGGGCTGAGATGAGAGTTCAAGACCACTGTGGGCTACAGAGCAGAACACTGTCAAAAACATTATAATTGTTGTTGTTGCTTCTGTGGTACTAGGGTCTAAATTTGGCAACATGTCCATCCTTAGCAAGCGCTCTACCACCAAGCTATAGCTGAGCCCTGGTGATTTCTTAAGGTTGGTAAATGTGATATAAAACTTTAAAAAATATGCAGTCATCAAATTGGCTCAGTAGTAAAATCACTTGTCACACAAATATCATGACCTGAGTTCTTTTCCCAGAATCCACAGTAGAACTAGGAGAACAGACTTCCCAAAACTGTCTGTTTATTTGTTTTTCAAGAGGGTTTCTCTGTGTCGCCCTGGCTGTCCTGGAACTCACTCTGTAGACCAGACTGGACTTGAGCTCAGAGATCCGCCTGCCTCTGCCATCCAAGTGCTGGGATCAAAGGTGTGTGCCACCGCCCAGCAAAACTGTCCTTTAAAAAAAAAAAAGTTTAAACCCAATGGTGGTGGTAGTGCATGCCTTTAATTTCAGCATTTGGGAGGCAGAGACAGGTTTGAGGTAATCCTGGTCTACAGAGTGAGTTCCAAAATGTAAAGATTTACAAATAAAATAGGTGCAATTAATCTCTAGGCAATATGATATATGATTTTTTAAAAGCAATTGTCTTAGTTAGGCTTTTGCTGTTGTGAAGAGACACCATGACCAAGGCAACTCTTATAAAGGACAACATTTAAATGGGGCTGGCTTACAGTTTCAGAGGTTCAGTCCATAATCATCATGGTGGGAAGCATGGAAGCATGCAGGCAGACATGGTGCTGGAGGAGCCAAGGCAGCCAAGAGGAGACTGTCTTCCACACTGGGCAGAGCCTGGGCATGGGAGGCCTCATTCCTCCAATAAGGCCACACCTCCTAATAGTGCCACTCGCTATGGCCAAGCCTTCAAACACGTGAATCTATGGGAGGCAAACCTATTCAAACCACCACACCAATGTTATTTAAAATGCAAGGTGATAATACAAAAACTTTCACAGGGTTAATGAGGACATGATTAGCAGCAAATCACTTAGAGGAAACAAAATTGCCAGGCCAGGTGTACTCTGGTGTGACGCCAGCCATCGGGAGGCTGAGGCAAAAGCATTGCCTCCAGGTCGCAGCAAGCCTGGAGTTTATACCAAAGTTCTGTTTAAAAAACCAGGAGATGGAGAGATGGCTCAGCGGCTAAGAGCACTTGCTGTTCTTGCAGAGGACAGTTCCTAGAACCTGCATGATGGTTCACAGCCACCTGTAATTCCAGTTCCAGGCGATCCACTGTTTTCTTCTGATTTCCCCAGGCACCAGGCACACGGGCAGGTAAAACTCTCTTACATCTAAGAGTAAATACATCTTTTAACTTGGACAGTGGTGGTGCACACTTTTAACTCCAGCAGTTCGGTACTTGGGAGGCAGAGACAGGTAGATCTCAAAGGCCAGCCTGGTCTACAGAGTGAATTCCAGGACAGCCAGGGTATACAGAGAAATTCTGTTTCTAAAACCCAAAATACAGAGAGAGGGGTGGGGGGAGAGGGGAGAGAGAGAGGGAGAGAGGGAGAGAGAGAGAGGGAGAGAGAGAGAGAGAGAGAGAGAGAGAGAGAGAGAGAGAGAGAGAGAGAGAGAGAGAGAGAGAGAGAGAGAGAGAGAGAGAGAGAGAGAGACTAGATTAAACAAATGGGTTTTAAAAATATTTTCTGAGTTTTCCCATTCTTTTCTTTCTTGTCAAGGTTTCATGTAGCACAGGCTAGCCTTGAACTCTGTACCCTCTGCTTCCACTTTGGAGTTCAGGGATTACAGGTTTGCATCATCCTGTCAGGTTTGTGTTTAACTCTGGTTCAGAAAGCCACCAATAACTAAGGCTTCCTGGAATGCTGGGGTGCCGCCAGACGTTCACGGTCCTAGAGAAAGGCAGAGATGGGTAAAAAGAATGGAGCAAAAAGCTGGTGCCTCCTGGCATTTAATTTCCCTCTGCTGAAAGCAGAGGGGAAAAGAAATTTAGTTACACGGAGCAGTGGTGGCGCACGCCTTTAATCCCAGTACTCGGGAGGCAGAGGCAGATGGATTTCTGAGTTCAAGGCCAGCCTCGTCTACAGAGTGAGTTCCAGGACAGCCAGGGCTACACCGAGAAACCCTGTCTCACACACCCCGCCCCCCCAAAAAAAATAAAAAAAGAAAAAGAAAAAAGAAAAAGAAACTTAGTTCCTTGGGTTCTTTTCTCTTTGACTCAGGGACCTCTCCCTGGCCAGGCTTTGAGAGTCAGAGAGAAAAGAGAAGAAAAGAAAGGAAAAGAAAAGAAAAAAAGAGGAAAGGAGAGGAGAGAAAGAAGGAAGTGAGTCAGGCACAAATAGACACATACATCCTGGATGAAGAAGAAAAGGGCTACACCGCTAATTTATTGGTGTTCTTAGGTTTTTTGTTTTTTGTTTTTTTCTGAGACAGGGTTTCTCTGTATAGCCCTGGCTGTCCTGGAACTCATTCTGTAGACCAGGCTGGTCTCGAACTCAGAAATCTGCCTGCCTCTGCCTCCCAAGTGCTGGGATTAAAGGCGAGCGCCACCACTGCCCAGCACGGTGTCCTTAGTTTTTATACCTTCTCCGGATAACTGATCACATGGTTTTCTAAGCATTTTAAAATTCCATAAGTTCATAGTAAGTTTAAGGTACTAAATTTACCCAAAAATTCATGTCATGGGTCGATAAGGCTTAAAGAGTTACAGCAGAATTGTTCACATGGCTTTCCATTAAGAATGACCTGACTAAACATTTATTGTCTGGTTTCTAGCCCCTGACAAAATAATGAGACTGCCTGTGTCTCATTATTTTGAAGTCTTGATAGATAGACTAGCCCATCATTATTTTCTGTCCTTGCCCCTACAGTAAATTGCCCATTCCCAGTTTCTGACTTTCAGTTACCAGAGCCTAGCCTAGGAGGAATGTTTTCCTTAATCCTAAATTTGTTCCAAGCCTGCTTTCTTTTTCTAGTGCAATTAGCTCGTGACCCATGAAGGTTTACAGAGCTCTATCTGCAGCTCCTATTCTATAGAGGGCTTGAAATTACTTGTACCAATTTAGGAATTACGAAGCCATCAATTCCTCTACACGGCATCACTACATGAAAGCCCATCTTCATATTGATTCTGCAGGAGATCACCCAATAGAGTAGGCTGATACCCAGAATCATTAGGCTCTGTAGTGGTGGCAGGGAAGGCCTCTCAGCAGAGAGAAGCTGACCTGGGATGAAGTCTGTGAGGACCCTGCATCTCAGAACGCACCCATTGCAGCCAGACAAAATGGTGGGCCATCTCCAGAAACTCACTTGCCTGGCATGGCCTTTCCTAGATGGCTTCAACACTGGAAGTGTGGAATTTCTAACATTAAAACCTATCTTCTCAGGGTTGGGGGGTGTGGCTCAGTGATAGAACACTTGTCTGGCAATCATGAAGCCCCGGGTTCACGCACTGTCATTGTAATATAAATATAACAACATTGTTACTTAGCAAGAAGCTGCGTTGTTTGTTGTACACCAAAAAAACAATCCATAATCCAGCTGAATCTGTCTATCCTTCTTCTCCAGTATGCTTTATGTCCTTCTCTGTACATTTTATAAAGGTTAGTCCTCTGCTGGTTTGAAAGAGATGATGTCCTTATAAGTCTGGTGCAGGGTAGGAGGTGGCGGGACCCTCTAGAATGTACCAGAGACCTGGGAGGTGAGAGATTCTCAGGACTCAAAGGGAGGGACCTGGGATGAAATGCCCACCAGTGGAGAGAGGGAATTTGTAGAATCCACCTCCAATGGAAAGTCAGGGCATCAAGTGGAGGGATGGGGCTGCCATCCCACGATCTAAAACTCTGACCCAGAATCGTTCCTGTCTAAAGGAACTGCAGGGACAAAAATGGAGAAGAGCCTGAGAGAAAGGAGATCCGGTGACAGGCCCAAACTGGGATCCAGCTCAGGGGAGGCCTTACAGATAAAAGAAGGAAATCTCAAAAGTATGAACTGCCTGAATCATTCCTGTAACACTGGAGTGGCAGAGGGTCGAGGATCACTGCAAGTTTTAGGACAGCCTAGGCTACAGCAAGCTTCAGGACAGCCTGGGCTACATACACAGTAAGCTTCAGGACAGCCTGGGCTACATACACAGTAAGCTTCAGGACAGCCTGGGTTACATACACAGTAAGCTTCAGGACAGCCTCGGATACACAACAAGCTTCAGGACAGCCTGGGCTTCAGGACAGCCTGGGCTACATACACAGTAAGCTTCAGGACAGCCTGGGCTACATACACAGCAAGCTTCAGGACAGTCTGAGCTACATACACAGTAAGCTTCAGGACAGCCTCGGATACACAGCAAGCTTCAGGACAGCCTGGGCTACATACACAGCAAGCTTCAGGACAGCCTGGGCTACATACACAGTAAGCTTTAGGACAGCCTAGGCTACAGCAAGCTTCAGGACAGCCTCGGATACACAGCAAGCTTCAGGATAGCCTGGGCTACATACACAGCAAGCTTCAGGACAGCCTGGGCTTCCACAGAAAGTTTCAGGCAAGCCTGGACTACAGAGTGAAAACCTTGAAAAAGTCAAACCAACAAACAAAATAAAAGGCCAAGTTTAAAAAAAAAAAAAGATTATTTAGCTAGGAGTTTCTATACATCCCCCAAGCTACATGTTCTTGTCAGACATCGTTAAATTATATTATTCACAGAGAAAACGGGAACTGGGTATAATTATATACATGTATTATATAAGAAATGTCATGATGAAATCTATTATTTTACACCAACTAAAGAATTAATAAAAAAAAATTATACTGTGCATGCATAGCTACAATAGCTGAGATTTCCCCAGGAACGTATACTTACATAACTATTTCACTGTTTAATTGGTCATTAAAATTTCCTAAGGGACCAAGCACGCGTTTCATGCCTATAATCTCAGGACTTTAAAGTTGGAGGTAAGAGGAGCAGAGTGCAAGGTCCTGCTTGGCTTCATAGCATCTTCAAGGCTGGCCTCAGGGCTCATGAGATCCTGCCTCAAACACACATAAAGTGTCCCAAGAGGGAAGGAAACAGGTAAAGGGTTCCTTCCATAAGAAAGCAGAACAGGGCCAAGCGCAGGGATGCAGCCACGCCCACGCGCCTGATTGACACAGTGCTGGGAGTCATAGCTCAGCCTCCAGAGTACTTGCCTGTCAGGTACCGAGCCCTGGCTTCAGCCTCTGCAGCACAGAAACCAGGAGTGCTCATGAGAACCTGCATCCCAGCGCTGCGGAGGTGGAACCAGGAGGATCGAAGCCCAAGGTCATCCTTGGATTCACCGCAAGTTTGATTCCAGCTCTGCCCCAAAGGAAAAACTGTGAGGACTCGATTTTTTCCTCTCTAGGGTGAGGAGCCAGCTCTGGAAACGCTGAGCTTTCCCATTTGCGGTTTTCTTTGAGGGAAGAGGAATGGCGGCTTTCATGAGCTTTCTCAGGGTCTCAGACCACGGGTTCGGTTCTATCTTAACTCATCATCATCTTGCGGACATCTCCACATCCGACACTGGCCCAAACAGAACGAGTGCCAGGAACGGCTGGATGATGCCCACTAGTTCAGCAAAATTAGCTGCCGGGAAGCGGGGAGGCTGAGTCACCCTCCACGCCCGAACCACCGGGTTCTCACCAGGCTGCCAGAAGCCAGGAACTAGCTCGCAGGCACTGCTCATCTCTTTCTCCAACATCCGGGGCACACGGGCAGAGGCTCTGCTGGCCGCGTGGGAATCTCACAGGCCAGGGTGCACTGTGGGCCCACCGCAGTGCTAACGAGCTGCAGGATAGCTAAGCAGCTGATCTCCCCAAATCTTTTAAGTCTTAAATATGAAAAATTCATGACTAGGGATATGACTCAATTGTTAGAGTGCTTGCCCTGCAGGCATAAAGCCCCAGGTCGGATTCCCCTGCATAAACGAGACATGGTGTTATAAAGGGTCAGAAATCCACGGTCATTCTTCATTGCTTAGGGAATTGGAAGCTAGCCTGCTGTGCTACAAGAGACCTGTTTAAAAAAAAGAAAGAAAGAAAAGAAAAGAAAGAAAGAGAAAAAGAAAAAGGGGTAGAAGAGAATGAAAAAAGCACAAATATTCTTTAGCTTTTTCTTTGTTTTTAAAGAAAGATTCACTAGAAAAAAATCAATTTTAAGAGCTATTTTTATGTATACGAATGCTTTGTCTGCGCAGAGGCCAGAGAGGATACTGGATTCCCCGGGACCTGTGCAGGAGCATTAAGTGTTGTTCAGTCTCAATTCAACTCTCTTCACGATCAGGAAATGGGAATTAAAACTGCTTTGAGGTCCCATTTTATCCCAGTCATAATAGCTATCGTTAAGAAAAAAAATATGGTGACGCACGCCTTTCATCCCAGCACTTGGGAGGCAGAGGCAGGGAGATTTCTGAGTTCGAGGCCAGCCTGGTCTACAGAGTGAGTTCCAGGACAGCCAGGGCTACACAGAGAAACCCTGTCTCGAAAAACCGAGGTGGGGGGAGGAGAAGAAGAAGAAGAAGAAGAAGAAGAAGAAGAAGAGGAAGAGGAAGAGGAAGAGGAAGAGGAAGAGGAAGAGGAAGAAGAAGAAGAAGAAGAAGAAGAAGAAGAAGAAGAAGAAGAAGAAGAAGAAGAAGAAGAAGAAGAAGGAGAAGAAGAAGAAAGAGGAGGAGGAGGAGAAGAAGATCAACAAATGCTAGAAGGCTGTGGAGAAAGAGATGAGAGAAGTGGAAACTGGTGCAGCCAACTATGGGAGTCAAAATGGAGATTTCTCAACAAAACCAAACACAGGAGCAATGGCTCAGCTGATAAAAGTGCTTCTTGCCAAGCCTGACAACCTGAAGTCAGTCCCTGGGACCCACATGTGAACACACACACACACACACACACACAGAACTTTAAAGTAAAACCCCTATGACTCTGACGTTGCTTGAGACCCCAACCAAGACCCTTGGAGAAGATGCAGAGTCAACCACACACAGACTCTGGGACTCCCAGCATCTCATTGGCTCAAGTAGCCAGATGTGGCGCTGTCTCTCTCTCATTGGCTCGCTCCATTGCCTGATCCAGTATCAGACGCTGGCAGATTCTAGGTTGGGTCTGGGAAGAAGTATCAACTGGGCACCAACCTGGAGGAGCTTAACTCCTACTACAGTGAGACTTGCACATCTGTGGCTATCACTGCATTATTCGTCCGAGCCGTGAGATGGAACCAGTAGACATTCATCTACAGACCGGACAATGGAAATACATAGGCACAGTGGAATCCTTTCCAGAAGAAGATAAAATAATGACGTCTTCCCGAAAACAGGTAGACCTGCAGTTTTACTAAACAAAGTGACTCAGAGAAGGGAGTATCATATATTCTCTCCTCTGCAGGTCCTATATTTGAATTTTGATATATATGTATACAAAGCCATGAAAAGAAGAGAGAGGGTTAAAGGAAGGAAATAGGAGGGAGAAAGATGGTAACAAAATACATGCGACACAAGAGTGGAAAGGGGACACTTTGGAGAGGGCGGAGGGTCCAAGGAGGGTCATGGAAGGTTGGGGAAAAGGATGCAAGAGGACCATTACTTTGTTTACCAATCTAAAAACAAATAAGGGCCTGCAAGATGGCTCAGACAGCAAAGGTGCTTGCAACCAAATCTAAGGATCTGAGTTCAAGTCCTGGAACTCCTATTGGGGGAAGGAGAGAATCGGGGCCAACAAGTTGTGACTTTTACATGTGTGCCATGGCATGCAAGCCCTTCCTCCCGAAAGAATGAATAAATGTAAAAAATAAAGTTTTAAAAAGAAGAGGAGCCAGAAACCCTGTCTCAGGGAAAAGAAAAAAGAAAAAGAATAACTTAATGTTATTACACACCAAGTGTGACAGCTGTAAATGACAAATTATCACATGAAGACAGTCGATTTGACATGTTCATTGTGAGAAAGCGTCATTCATTTCTCATGTGTGTCCCAGACAAAATAAATACCTAATGTGTGTGTATATATATATATATAGATAGATAGATAGATAGATAGATAGATAGATAGATAGATTCAATTGGGCAGTGGTGGCACAAGCCTTTAATCCTAGCACTTGGGAGGCAGAGGCAGGTGGATTTCTGTGAGTTTGAGGCCAGCCTGGTCTACAGAGTGAGTTCCAGGACAGCCAGGGCTACACAGAGAAACCCTGTCTGAGTCAAGTTCTTTTTGAGATAAGGTCCCCTATATAACAAAGGCTGGCCTAGAACCTCCTATGCAGCCCAATGTTGGCTTCAAACTAGAAATGCCCCTGCTTTGGCCTCACTGTGCCGGGATTACAGGCGTGCATCGAGAACTGTGTATCTTGGAGACAGGTGAGGTGACTTGGGGGCCAGGGTGCTTGTCACACAAGCCTGGTAACCTGGGTTCAATCCTGGAACCCAAGCAAAGGTGGAAAAAGAAAACCAACCCTACAAACACTGTGACACAGTTACAGCCCTCCTCCCTTTGTCCATCCAAATAATAAACTAAAAAAAATGTTTAAAAAGAAGTCTACTTTTTTAAAAAAAGAAACTAAAAAAAGAGGCAAACCCTGTTGTCACACAGCTGTAACCCCAGGAACTGAGAGGCTGGGGCAGGAAAGCCATGAGCTCCCGCCAGCCCAGGCTACACTTAACAATCACGTCCTGGGGCAGCCGGGGAGACGGCTGAGTGTCTAAGAGCACCGGCTTCTCGTGCAGAGGGCCTGGTTTCATTCCCAGCATCCACATGGTAGCTTATCATGGTCTGTAAACAATTCCAGAGGATTGGATGCCCTGTTCTGATCTCTGTGGGCACTAGACACACACGTGGACATATACGCGTGTAGGCAAAACACCCAGGGATAAGCTAGTAGAAAGATGATTATGCAAATGAGCACATTATTACTACTTCTTAGCTATTCTGAGGGAAGGAACACAGAAGCCTCTTCATTATCTAACAAAGCATCCAAACAGTATGTGTATGTGTGTGCGTGTGCATGTATGCGTGTGTGTGCACGTGTGTGCATGTGTGTATGTGTGTGCGTGTGCATGTATGTGTGTGCATGTGTGTATGTGTGTGTATGTGTGTGTGTAAGTGTGTGTGTGTAAATGTGTGTATGTGTGTGTGGTTTGTATTATGTGTATGTATGTGTGCATGTGTGTGCGTGTGTGCACGTGTGTGCATGTGTGTGTATGTGTGTGGTTTGTATGTGTGTGTGTGCATGTGTGCGGGTGTGTGAGTGTGTGTGCGTGTGTGCGCATGCATGTGTGTGTAAGTGTGTGGATGTGTGTGTGGTTTGTATTATGTGTATGTATGTGTGCGTGCATGTGTGTGCGTGTGTGCACATGTGTGCATGTGTGTATATGTGTATGTGTGTGCGCATGTGTGTATGTGTGTTTGTGCATGTGTATGTGCAAGTGTGTATGTGTGTGTAAGTGTGTGTATGTGTGTGGTTTGTATTATTGTGCGTATGTGTGTGTGCATGTGTGTGCATGTGCATGTGTGTATGTGTGTGTGGTTTGTATGTATGTATGTGTGTGGTGTGTGTCTGTGTGTGTGCTTGCACAGGATCTTACTATATAACTCTTGATGTCTTGGAACTTGCTATGTTGACCATGTTGACAGAGGTCTGCTTGCCTCTGCCTCGAGTCCTGTGATTAAAAGAATGTGCCACCACATCTGGCCTATACTCACCAATTTTACTACTTAGAAAAAAGCAAAAAAGGGCTGGAGAGATGGCTCAGTGGCTAAGAGCACTGACTGCTCTTCCAAAGGTCCTGAGTTCAAATCCCAGCAACCACATGGTGGCTCACAACCACCCGTGATGGGATCTGATGCCCTCTTCTGGTGTGTCTGAGGACAGCTATGGTGGATTGTGTTGGACTGAGCAGGACCGGAGCGAGCAGGGCTGGAGCGAGCAGGGCATAGCGAGTGGGCCGGCAGAGGTCCTGAGTTCAATTCCCACCAAACACACACATGATGGCTCACGGCCATCTGTGCAGCTACAGTGTACTCATACCCATAAAATAAATAAAATAAATCTTTGTGGAAAAAAAAAAGAGCAAAAAAGTTATTTTTCAAATCAAAGTATGGTAATATTGTGACCTCACAAGCCTAGTTTATAAATTGTTAAACATCCACTAAAATGTGTTAAAAGCCCCTTTGAACTATTGACACCTTTACTAGGGACTCATAGGAGCTCAGTACACTAGAGCAGGGCAGCCACCTCACATCACATTACTAACAAGGACTAATCACAAATGTACAGTTGTATGTATACATGTATGTGTGCATGCGTGTATGCATTGAGTATATATACATGTGTGTATGTATGTGTCTGTATGCGCATGTAGACGTGTGCATATTTGTGCACATAGGAGTGCATGTGTGTATATAAACATATGTGTATATGTGTATGTACAGACATGTCTGTGTGCTCGTGTGTGTGCTTGCATGTGTGCATGTGTATGTGCATATATACATATGTGTGTATGTATATGCATGTCTATCTGGGTGTGCTTGTGTACATATATATCTATGTGTATGTATGTATGTATGTATGTATATATGTATCTGCATGTGCATGTGTGTATATATCTATGTCTATGTGTGTATCTGCATGTGCACATGTGTATGTACATACGTGCACACATGTATATACATGTGTCTCTGTGTGCTTGTGTGTGTCTTTGTGTTTGCATGTGTGTATATACATGTTTATGAATGTATATATATATATATATGTGCATGTCTGTGTGCTTGTATGTAGATATACATGTGTACATATAATTGTGTGTATGGATATGTGTATCTACATATGTGTGAGTGTCTGTGTGTACTTGTTTGTGTGTATATGTGCGTATGATGTTGATTTGTGTATATGTATAGGTGTGTGTATGTGTGTGTCTGGAGATATATGAGAGCCGATAAGGTCTCCCTATGTAGCCCTGGCTGGGTTGAAACTTGCTGTGTAACCAGGCTGGCCTCACATTTACAGAGATCTTCCTGCCTCTGCCACCAAGTGCTGGGCTTAAAGGCGTGCGCCACCTCGTCCGCCATGACAGGCTGAGCTTTTGACTTCTCGAGCAAGGTGCCAGTGTGTCTTTAGGGCGCGGAGGAGCAGGGGTCATCCCAGAACTGGACGACCAGCTCTCCTCGAGGCTGTCCCCGCGGCTGCCTGGTAGCAGCAGCAGCTCTAGAAGGTTTACTTGTCTCCACCAGCCTGGCGCGCTTTCATCCGCTTCCCCAAAAATGGCCTTAAGAGCAGCCGTGGACCTTACTACAACAGCGACACCTACCGACCGGCTGGAGGAGCAGACGGACGCCGGCTCCTAGCCGTAGACTGCTCCCAGGTCCCTTCTGAGTGCCCGCCCCTCTCTCAGAGCCCCATGAGAACATCCTGCGCTTTGTCACTACCCTCTTAGAGGGGTCAAATGATGGTCTGACACTTTGTTCTCAAAAGTGAGCATTGGGAATGCGCTGTGCTGACAGAGACTGAGTCCGTGAAGTCTCCTCTCACCTGCTAACTTCTAGTACACTGTAGCAGTCCAGTGGTGCCTAGTCTTTACTTTCTTTTAACTCCATTATGTTTTATCCATCCATCCATCTGCCTGTCGGCCCACCCATCCATCTGGTTGTCTGCCCACCCATCCATCTATCTGTGAGTCGTGTACGCAAGCTGTTGTGCATAGCCCTAGAACTCAGAAGCTGACTTTTCGGAGTCTCCTTCCACTGGGTCTTGGGAATTGAACCTGGGTCTTCAGGCTAGGAGGTGCATGCCTTTCCCACTGAAGCATCTCCCAGGTCCTAGTGTCGAGTCTTTTAAGCATTCCACATGCACATAACTGCCAAAGACCGGAGCGTGTGCACTCTGTTTACCATGTCTGGATAGTGCTTTTCAGTAGAGAGTACTCAACTGAAGATGCCACAGTCTATATTCTAGCATTTCTTCCCATTTGACAGGGAAGAAAACGTAGGATTTCAAGGACCCCAAGAAAATGCTACGAACCTTCCTCCTCTGAAGGTTTAGAAGGTGACTAGTAAGCACAACCACCTATAGGTGGCGCAGTCTGTCCATTTTCACCTTTGTGGCGCTTCCCCATCCCTTTTAAGAACTCCAGAGCCTGACAAAGATGGGTATCTCTTAATTTTATTTTATTTTATTTTATTATGAATCGGAAAACTTTGAAAAAATCAAACTTGACAGGGCTGGAAAGATGGCTCAGTGGTGAAAAGCACTTGCTGCTCTTGCAAAGTCTCCGAGTTTGGTTGCCAGCATTTATGTAACTCTAGCTCCAGGGTATCCAATGCCCTCTTCTAGACCACCAGGGTATCCAATGCCCTCTTCTAGACCACCAGGGTATCCAATGCCCTCTTCTAGCCTCCCAGGGTACCTGCACTCAGATTCACACACCACACAGCAGTAAATAAGTGAAAATAAAATGAATCTTTATTGAAATAGTGTATATAAAACTATTGCTCAAACTTTTAAAATTTATTATCTTTTTAATTAAAAAATGTTTTTTGAGGGCATAGTAGCACACACCTTATTCAGTATTTATCCCAGTATTTGGGGGGGGGGGCAGAGAGAAGCTGGTTTCTCTGAAACTGAGGCCAGCCTGCAAGTATGTAAGTATACCACATGTGTGCCTGGTGCCTGAGGAGACCTGAGGATGAATGTAATCCCTAGACCTGGAGCTGCAAATTGTTGTGAGTTGCTATGTGGGTGTTGGAAATTGAGTCTGAGTCACCTGGGAGAGCACCTGGTGCTACCAACCATGGAACCACCTCTCCAGCCCATGTTATCTCCTCCTCTTCTTCCTCCTCCTCTCCCTCCCCCTCCTTCTCCTCTTCTTCCTCCTCCTCTCCCTCCCCCTCCTTCTCCTCTTCTTCCTCCTCCCTCCCACCCCCTCTGCTTCTTCTTAAGACAACGTCTCTTAAATCTATACCTAGTCTTGAACTTGCTATTTAGCTGAAGCTGGCCTTGAATCCTTGAACCTCCTGCCTCTGCCTCCCTAGTGTGGGGTTACAGACTCAGGCTCCATATCTTTTATTTATTTATGTATTGAAGGTGAGGAAGTGTGCGGACCATAGGTGTGTGTGTGTGCACAGATGTGAGTGTGCACCGGTGTGTGTGTGTGTGTGTGTGTGTGTGAATCTATGAGTGTGTGGTATGTGTGAGTCTATGAGTTTGGATAGGTGTGAATCTGGGAGTGTGAGTATGCACAGATGTGTTAGTGTGTGGTATGTGTGAGTCTGTGAGTTTGGATAGGTATGAATCTGGGAGTGAGTGTGAGTGTGCACAGATGTGTGTGTGTGTGTGAATCTGTGAGTGTGTGGTATGTGTGAGTCTGTGAGTTTGGATAGGTGTGAATCTGGGAGTGAGTGTGAGTGTGCACAGATGTGTGTGTGTATGTGTGAGTCTGTGAGTTTGGATAGGTGTGAATCTGGGAGTGAGTGTGAGTGTGCATAGGCCAGAGGCAGATGTTCACTCCATGTCTCGTTCTATTTTACTTATTTATTTTAAGACAGGGTCTCTCACTGAATACGAAGCTCCCTGATTGGTTAAGATGGCCATCCTGTGAGACTAGCATTGTTCCAGGTTCATGCTGCCACCCTGGGATTTTTTACTGAGTGCCGGGGATCTGAACACTTGCCCAAGAAGCAGTTAACCAGCTAAATAAACTCGCTTGCCTTCCATTGTCTTTAAGCATTCTCAGTGCTTTAGCTTATTATTTTGTGTGCGTGGATGTTTTGTGTATCTGTGTACCATATGCATGCAGGGTCCGTGGAGGCTGAAATAGGGCACTGGGTTCCATGGAATTAGAGTTACAGACAGCTGTGAGCTGCCATGTGGGTGCTGGGAACTGAACCTGGGACCTCTGGGAGAGCAGCTAGTGTTCTTAACCTCTGAGCCACCTCTCTAAAGTTATTTGTGATTGTATGTGTGCATAAGTGCATGGGCATTCATAAGATTAAGGCAGGGAGATCATGAGTTCAAGGCTATTCCAGGCTATATAGCAAGTTCTGGTCCAGCCTGGGCTACTCAGTGAGAACTGTCAGAGAAACAAGACAGGTCATGGTGGCTCACACCTATAATTCCAGCACCTGGGGGTTGAAGTAATAGGATTGCCCCTTGGTTAAAGCCTACCTGGACTTCACTGTGTGTTCCAGGCTTATGCGGCTACAGAGTGAAACTTTGTCTAAAAACAAAACCAAACCCCACAAATTCTAACCAAAAATACCAAAATTCTAACAAAACAAACAAACAAAGAACCAAAGAAGAAAGTGTAATGATTCAGGTAACCCCAGTTCTTTCCCAACATGGAGTCTGCCTCGATACCTCTCAGCCTTAGGTGAGACACTCAAGTGAACCCCCAGCCTTAGGTGAGACACTCAGGTGAACCCCCAGCCTTAGGTGAGACACTCAGGTGAAC
>NW_022196893.1:31818770-31824683 GCF_008632895.1 Mastomys coucha
TTAGGTGAGACACTCAGGTGAACCCCCAGCCTTAGGTGAGACACTCAGGTGAACCCCCAGCCTTAGGTAAGATACTCAAGCGAGACACTTCTGGCCCCGCCCCCACACTCCCAGCAGCCTTGGCAACAGTTCTGGGACTGTCTCTGACACTGACCAAGGTCCAAGCAAGTTATGTGGTGTCTGGAAGATACTGCTGAGCCTTCAAAGAAAGCAGCTTTTGCCGGCCACTGCAAACCCCTCACTAATGTAACTCTCTCGAGCGAGCGCTAACGTAATTGTGGTTTGTCTTCTAAATGCCAGTGGTACCCATGAGCTTGAGCACAAAGGGCTTTTCAGAGACTTAAGTCTGCTCTTGGTCTGAACATCCATTAAAAAACAGCTCAAAACTTATAATTGGCTTAGTCACCACGGTTGTCAATAATCCATGTCTTGCATGGATTGTTTCATAGGCAATCCAGAAGAAACAGGTTTTGGCCAAAAAAAAAAACAACAACAAAAAAAACCCATAAACAAACAAAAAACAACTGGCTGTCCTCATCAGTTCTGTTGTTATTTTTTTTTTCTTTTCTTCTTTCTCTTTGACTCCTCCCAGTCTGCCTCGAGCTCAAATGTCACAACAGGCAGGTGCTGCAGGAAAAGGCCTCCACAGGGAAACAGGAAGATTGCCAGAGGCCCAAGTAGTTAGGAGGCTGCCAATGGGTCAAACCTGCCAATAGCAAACCACCCAAAGCTAGGGATGGGTCCAGGCAGCCTCTGCCCCAGCCTGACAGCTGACTGGGTTTGGCGATGGAGGAGGAGGGAGTGTTCAGGCTACTGATCTATTTCCTCTGTGCTCCGAGTCATCGCTGCTTTCTGTCCCATTCTTCAGTTTGCCCAACATTCATGATTACCGGTCTGTCTTCCCGGTTTATTCAGAAAGATGTTTGGGTGAAGATGGAGACAGTGAAGATGCTGGCGGTAAAGGGAGTAGACAGAGCAATCCACATGAGTGGAAAGTTCTTACTGGCTTCTCCCACCTGCTGCTTATTGACCTGTCGGGACTGTAAATAAATTATGATAAGAGCTACTGTTTCCCATCAGTTCTAGTAAATCTCATAACAGCTCAGGACTTTGAAGACAGCTGACAGATCAAGTGGGCAAACAACTAAAATACCAAAGGGGCCAACACCCACCTACATCCCAGCTTCGTAAGCAAGTAAGAACTCCTGGCCCCTAACAGCGCAGGCCACTGTGGATTGCAGGGCGGCGCATTCAAGCTGGAAGTAGGCTGCAGACTTCCCCTCTGTTGTTTTTAGAAACATAATTTCAAGTGTTCAATTTTACCAAATGAAGACTTGGGAGCTAGACCCTGTGGTGGAAACCTGCTAGTTCAGTGACACCATCCAGTTGATCTTCCTATGCCACCATCGACCCAGAAGGAAAAGGCCCCTCTCCTTCCCCACACTGTCTTACATACCCTTCAACTGATGACCCTCCTTTCTGTCTTCTCATACCCACTCCTCATCAGCTAGTTGCTTGCTCCACCTATGGTTGACTTCATTTATCTCTTGGATTAAAGGTGTGTTCTAGGGCTGAACCACACCACAAGTACCTGTTTGTGGTAAACAGAAAGCTCTAGGATCAAAGGCTGCGCCAGGGGCTGGTGAGATGGCTCAATAGGGTAAGAGCACCATTGCTCTTCCGAAGGTCATAAGATCAAATTCCAGCAATCACATGGTGGCTCACAACCACCTGCAATGAGGTCTGATGCCCTCTTCTGGTGTGTCTGAAGACAGCTATAGTGTACTTATAATAAATACATAATAAATAAATTTAAAAAAAAAAAGGCTGTGCCACCATTAGAAACAGATTCTTATAGTTCACAATCTGGTAGTTCATGATGTGGTCAAACATCCTGCAACCTCCGTGCCTGGGTAGCCCTCTAAGTGCTGGGCGGGGCTAAGCAGGGTGAGGGCGGGGCTAAGCAGGGCGAGGGCGGGGCTAAGCAGGACTGTCATCAACACTGTCACTCAGCTGTATTTCAGGGATAAGCAGCCAGTCACTTTGTGATTGGACTTGAGGCTTGACACAGAAGGGCATCCGTGTCAGGTGCAGTAAACGTGGCCAAAATCCTGGAGGAGAGGCTGTTGCTACTGTTCTAAGTGTAAGTGAAGTTCCCATCAAGTTACATTCCAAAGATTTGGTTTATGCCTGTTACCTGGTAGTACTGTGAGCTTTCAACTGCTCTGTGGTTACTGCAGAGACACACAAATGGTCTAGGTTCTGAGAATCAGTGCCGAGCCATGGAGAAGCACAAGACATTTGGTCTTTCTTGAAGACTCAGGGACGCACTTCTCCAAAGCAAAGTGGGTTGTGATCCAGCATCCCCCGTCACAGATGCCAGTCAACAAAGGACAAGCTCTATGGTTTTTGTTCTCTGTAGAATGTACGAGGGCTGGATATAAGGGGAAATGGAGGCTTGCTGCTGCCCAGTACTTCAGTCCTGTGAAACATTCATCGTGTATAAGCAGACAGTAAGATTTTTGACTGTTGGCTTTTGTGTTTGTTTTTTGGCTGTTGTTAACAAACACACAACACACAATCCCCAGCCTTGCCAATGCCTCTTGCTCTCTGGACGGTGATTCCCCGAGTCACTAGCTCTTCCCCAAGAGTAGAATTTCCGAGATTTGCATCCAGCTTCCCTATTCCTCAACAAGAGGTGCTGGCTCCATATTCAGGAATTCCCCTTCTGAGTCCCACAGACTTCCTGGAACATGAGAGACCACATGTGCTGCAGTCACTGCCTTTTAGGTCTGTGTCCAAAATAAACTGTCCATGCCTGTCATCTCATCACTGTGGAGGAGGGACTAGAGTTTGTGGACAACCTGGGTCACGTAGCAAAGCCTTGTCTCAAAACAAAACAAAACCAAACAAATATTAAATGCATAAACACACTGCCTAATGAACAGGATCAATAATATTATCTAACAAAGCCCAGACAAAGCCCAGACAGCCAATGAGATTCTACAACAGAGTCAAATGGCTACCAGAGGGGACCTGTATGGCTAGAAAGCCCTGGGCTGGGGGACCTTTGCCAACAACCTAATGGATTCCAGGCAAAGACTACCAAGAAGGTTAAAGTCTTTAAGCAAACAGCAGGCACAAACAAGCAATCATAAAGGAAATGCCTGGTGGCAGGGGACTGCCCTAAGCACTTTACCTGTATTAACTAACTTAGCACCCACAGCTCTGTCAGACCCAGCCATCACCCTCCCTCTGGGTGTGTGGAACGCAGGAAAGCTTAAGGAGCCCAACAAAGAGTTAACACAGCCAAGAAGTGATGAGACTCGTCAGCCTGGAGATGCCATGGAGGACAAGGTCAGTTTCCCGGTGGTTTTCCCACGGGTCCGGCCCTCGACAGCTCTCCTTCCATATGTTTGCTTTTGCTGCCTTAAATCACACCGTTGAAAAACAAGGGATAACGGAGTGTCTCCATTTTATACAGAGGAAACTCAACTTCTGTCCTGAGGACGCCCTTCCAAATTATCAAAGAAGTGGGCTGGAGAACCGAAATGGACAAAGAATCCAAAGGTGGAATTTCAAACGAGCGAGTTTTGAAAGTACTCTTTAGTCCCAGCACATGGGTTGTAGAGGCAGGCAGATCGAGGTCCACATGGTGAGTCCCAGCACAGCCAAGGCTACATAGGAAGACACCCAGACCCCTATGCCACCCCTCTAAAAGAAAGGAAGGAACCTATAAAGCCACAGAGATGAGTTGCATCCACTGTGTGCAAGATATCCCTATAGAAATATCCCAGGTGAAGTGTGAAAGGTGCAAAGAACATCAACACTCCAGAGACCAGGAAGCATTCAACCCGGAGACCTGCAGGTTTGCTACTGCGGCGACTCTGCCCTCTGAGCTGCCACAGGTAGTTAGGCTTAACTAACTTAAGCCTAACCTACCTCTTAGTCGACCACGTGAGATGCCAGGAGTAAAACAGAGATGGGTTATACAGTAACAAGCAAGCCTGGACTACAATAGTTAGACTCGTCTCATAATAGAAACAAAGAAACTAAAGTGCCTGCCTTGACTCTGCTGTCTTTGGAAGCCGTTCCTTTAAAAATGCTGGCTTGCCAGGCTCAGATCCCCAGAAGACCCTCTCTCCCGCCTCTAGTACAATCCTTCTCCATTGCCAGTTTTCTCTACTAAAGCTCTGAGATTTTTGAGAGAATGGCCAGAATTGCCTTTATTTTCCTCAAACCTAGCAGAACAGTTACAAAGCAAGCCCTCACCTAGATGAAGACCAAACAGCAAAAGCTCACGGCGAGTCAGGGATGATTAAATATGTCTTAGATAGCTTGAGCTAGCCTCCACTCATGCTATAGCCAAGGATGACCTTAAAGTTCTGAGTCTCTTTTTTGAAGCTACAGCATGTGCTACCACACCCAGTGTGTACAGTGCTGGAGAGAGAACCCAGACTTCATGTATTCTAGGCAAACAGGGTACTAACCCAGGGAACCTCACCAGCTGGTCCCCATTCACCGCATCGTAAGTCTGGGACTGTTTAAAGATACCATCTGGGGCTGGAGAGATGGTCCAGTGATTAAGAGCACTTGGTGCTCTTGCAAAGAACCAGTTTGGTTCTTCACAGAGGGTTATAGCCTTCTAAAACTTTAGTTCCAGGGGATCTGGCGCCCTCTTCTGGCCTCCTTGGGTATAAACCTTCAGACCAGTGTGCATGGGCGCATCATGCCACAGTGCACCCACGGAGGGGAGATGGCATTTTTTCCTTCCACCATGTATATCTGGAAGAGAAAACTCAAGTTTCTTTATTCACTGATCCATCTTGTTGGCCTCTCTTTTTTTTATACTTTTGACTTTTGAGACAGGGTCTGTGTGTCGCTGACTGGCCAGGACCTTGGTTTGTAGACCAGGCTATCCTGGAACCCACGTGCCTCTGCTTTCTGAGTGTTGGGATTAAGAATATGCACCACCATATCCATCTCTCTTTCTTCTAAAAGCTTCTATTTGTTCATTAATTATTGACTTTTTTATTTTTATTTTTTGAGACAGGGTTTTTCTGTGTACCAGTCCTGGCTGTCCTGGAACTCTCTCTGTAAACCAGGCTGGTCTTGAACTCAGATATCTGCCTGCCTCTGCCGCACTAGGGCTGGGATTAAAGGCGTGTGCCACCATGACCTGTCTTAATTTTTGACATTTCTATTGATTTATTTGTATGTGTATATGAGTGTTGTATTTATGTGCTTTAGTGTTCACCTGGGGGCTAACACTACACGGGAGAAGAATGCCCGTATCTGTCTTTATCACTGACCACTATGGTACTTCTTTGAGGTGGGTTCTTCCTGATCCTGACGATGACAGAGACACCCACCCAACAAGCAATACACTTAACATCCTATATAAAATATTTATTGAAACGGGGTTTCACTATATAGCTTGGGCTAGCCTGGAATTCACTAGGTAGACCAGGCTGGCCTTGAAACACTGAGATCCTCCTGCCTCTGCTTCCCTAGTGTGGTGGTCTTAAAAGAATACACCCACCATAGTGGGACACATCTGTGGTTCCAGCTCTGGGGAACTGGTTCAGCCTGGTTATATATATGTTAACCTCACATTTGTCCTCTAGGGCAGAGCTGGGATCAACTTGGGACCTCTAGGCATACCTGGGGAAGGGGTGGGGATTATCTTCATTAGGTTGATGTGGAAAAGCGGAGTCAGTTCCTGGGTTGACATCATGGACTGTATACAAAGAAGAAAGTGGTCTTATGGTGGTGACACATGCCTTTGATCCCAGCACTGGGATCTCCAAGTTCAAGGCCAGCTTGGTCTATAGGGCCAGGGATACCACGGACCAGGATTTCTCGCGGGGTCCCTGTTCCGCGGGACAAGGGATTCTGGCCAGGTGGGCACGG
>NW_022196893.1:31825440-31848295 GCF_008632895.1 Mastomys coucha
AGGCAGGAGGCTGACTTTCCTTGAAGTTTTCGCCTCAAATACCGCCATCACGCAAGTGTGCATGGCACAGGGATATGTAGAGAAACCCTGTCTGGGGTGGGGTGGGGTGGTTAGCTGAAAACAAGCATTGTCACTGTCTCCTCTCCTGCCTGCCAGGACCTCAAGCTCCTGCGGACTTCCTTTCCAGAACAGACTGTAACTGAGTCAAAATCAATTCTTTTTCCTTATGTTGTATAGAGGGCACAAATGCTCACTGATGAGCACTAGAGAAACCAGGAATGTCAACCACACCAAGTTGTCTCTTCAGTGGAAGAAATGCATGCCTGACTTCCACTCAGACAGCTTGGCACAGATGTTAGTAACAACCTCTGCTGTCTGCAGGGCCAGACCTCACCCAAACCTCTAGGATGTTTATCCAACTCTCTCTCCCTACACCTTTATCTTTATCTTTCTCAGACAATAGAACCCATCTATCTTAGGGTTTCCATTACTGTGAAGAGACAACATGAACAAGGCAACTTTTTTTTTTTAACATTTTATTAATTTTATGAATGTGAGTACACTGTTGATCTCAGACACACCAAAAGAGGCTATTGGATCCCATTACAGATGGTTGTGAGTCACCATGTGGTTGCTGGGAATTGAACTCCAGACCTCTGGAAGAGCAGTCAGTGCTCTTAACCACTGAGCCATCTCACCAGCTCCCCAAGGCAACTCTTATAAAGGACATTTAATTGGGGCTGGCTTACTGGTTCTGAGGTTCCATCCATTATCATGGTGGGAAGCACGGGGCAGCATCCAGGCAGGCATGGTGTAGGAGGAGCTGAGAGTTCTACATCTTGATCCAAAGGCTGCCAGGAGGAGACTGGCTTTCAGAAGCCAGCCAGCAGGAGAGTCTCTCTTCTGCACTGGGCAGAGCTTGAGCATTAGGAGCTCTCAAAGCCCGCCTACACAGTGACACAGTCCTTGTATGCCTTATACCTTCTAGTTTGTTTGAGACAAGGTCTCACTATGCAGCCCTAGCTGGCCTTGATTTACTGTGTAGACCAAGCCAGTCTCAAACTCATAGAGATCTGCCTGCCCCTGCCTCCCAAGTGCTGGGATCAAAGGCGTGTGCCACCACTGCCCGGCTCTATAACTTCTTAAGCATGCAGTTATATGGAAATAAATGCATCAGTATGTCACAAGTCAGCACGGTGTTGTCAAGGGACAAATCATCTGCCTTATGTCTCATCAGCTTTGAAGTTTTGTATAGGCGAGCCCGTCAGTATTTTATGCTTTGGCCTTGCACCTACAATAGATTGCACATTCCCCACTTACGATCTTTGGTTGCCAGACAGTGGTTTCACAACTCACCCAGAGGAATGTTTTCCCTGATTGTAAACTTGTTCCAAGCCTACTTTTTTTTTTCTAGTGCAATTAGCTTGTTGACCCATGAAGGTTTACAGAGCTCTATCTACAGCTTCTATTCTATAGAGGGCTTGAAATTATTTATACCAATTTAGGAATTCTATAAAATCATGATCAGGAATTATGAAATCATCAATTCGTCTACACAGCATTATTACATGGAAGTGCGTGTTCATATTGATTCTGCCCAATAGTGTGGGCTGGTGCTCAGGAGTCATCAGGCTCTGTAATAGTGGCAGGAAAGGCATCTCTACAGCAAGAAGTAATCCTGGGATGAAGTCTCTGAGGACCCTGCATCTCAGAGTGCACCCACTGCAGGCCATGCAAAACGTGGGGTGGGGGACATCTCCAGGAAAGTCACTTGCTTCTGACACACAGACACACACACACACACACACACACACACACACACACACACACGAAGGCAAAATGCTCACACACCAACGCAGGTCCAGTTCCACATAGGGAAATGTGAGTTTTTCTTTAATAAATTCCCAGACGACGCCTGTCACTTCATCTCCTTGCATCTTTCCTATAGAACAGCCGTGGACAGTCTCATTTTAAAAGCCTCAACTCGGTGAATAGATTTCCAGTGTCTACAAGGCCTCTCAATTGTCCTGACTCCGACAACTGGAGTTCCAGTTCTTCTCCAGCTCATGATCAGCCGTGTGCGTACACATTGTCCCAACCTGACCCCAGCCGGCTCAGCATTGGCCACCACCTCCACAGCTGTGTATCTCCTGTTTGTTTTAAATTTTATCTTTGTGCATGTACGAGAACATTCGCGCGCGTGCGTGCGTGCGTGCGTGCGTGTGTGTGTGTGTGTGTGTGTGTGTGTGTCCGTCCGACTGCATGTACTATGCCTCACGTCGGTTAGAGGACAACCTGGGATGTCTGTCCCGTCTGCCACTTTGAGAAAGGGTCTCTTCTCTCTTTACCCTGCAGGGCTTTCCAGACAAGCTGGCCTCTGCGATTTTCCTATTTCTATCTCCCATCTCCTCCATTGGAATGCTGGGATTATAAATGCGCACACTCGCAGCTGGAGTGTGTGTGTGTGTGTATGTGAGTTTGTGCGCACACACGCACTCGTACGTACCTGTGTCAGAGGAGAGGAAATGATAGAAGGAATACTCAGCAGCTATGTGAGGGAAAGAATCCCTGGCGCGTTTTTTCTTTTTGTAGTTCATGGACATGTTTGCACATGCGTGGTGCTGGATGCATGCCTGGACTGCCTCTGTCAATCTCCTTTTTATTGGGGGGGAGTAGGGTCCCCTCTGACTCCATAACTTGCTAACTTGGCTAGAGTGGCGGGCTACCAAGTGCCAGTGTTCCTCCTGCCCGGGTCTCAGCTCTACAGAAGGCCCCTTTTCCCCTGCATGGTGGGTGGGGGGATCATAGGCACACACCACCGTGCCCCGCTTTTGGCATGAGTCAGGGATCGAACTCAGGTCCTTACGCTTACACAGCACTTTACCCAGGACCCCCCACCCCCCAACCCCCGATTACACAAAATGCCTTCCCTTTAGTTTGTTCTCCCAGGCAGTACCTTTTTATTTCTCTTACAAAACCATCTGTGACTCTGTGCATTCTTGTCTCCTGGGAGTTCTCCTGTTAGTGAGCCGAACTTTCTTGGTGGAGACACTGTAGTTGAGGGACTTAGAAGCTACCTGAGAACCAAGAGAACCTATCTTCTGGTCACTTTCTATCCTACCTACCTCGTCTACCCAGTACTCGCAGAGTACAGCTTTGCAACTGTTAACCCTCCAAACATGGAGACATTCTACAGGCGTGGGAGCTCTTGCAAACATTTCATCCTTGGGTCTCCACAGAATTCCACCACACAGGTACATTCCACAGGAAGTACACTGAATCGACATGCCCAAAGTCCCACACACTTCCCCTGACTCCAGACACATGCTTTCACCATGCTTCTTGTTGGTTAAAATGCCTATGGACACAAGAGGGCTGTCAACTCTTGGCTGGACGCCTAGAAACCCTTCCGAGTTTCAAATAGTCATCTATCCAAAAATATCCACCGTGCACCTACTATGTGACAAGGGCACATGAGGACCCAGAAAGCGAGGGCTGGGAAGGGGTGAAGGGCGGTTCGACACCCGCCGCCAGGTTGACGGAGAGCGGAGCCCCGCCCGCCGCCGCCACTAGATGGCGCTGCGCCGCCCCGCGCCGCCGCCCCCACCGCTGCTGCCCCGGCGCCCGCAGAGGTCAAGGGCGGCGCCCGCGGCCCCGAGCCCCCAGGGACCGACGAGGGCATTGGGTCCCTCAAGGAGACGCCGTCCTCCGCTCCCGATCGCCACCTCGGGCTGGGCCCGCGCGCTCCCTCGGGGCTGCCGTCTTCCGGTCCTGCGGGCGGAAGCGTCGCCGCGTCCAATCCGGTCCCCGCCCGGGCTCGCACCGGGGGCCGCCGGGCGGCTCGCAGCCGCCTGTCACCGCGGAGGGGCGGCGCGTGCGTGCTGCGGGGCGCACTCTGACCCGGAGACGACCTCTCTCCCCGCTGCCTCCCCGGCTGTGAAGATGGCGCTGTCCAGGGTGTGCTGGTCTCGGGCTGCTCTGTGGGGTTCGGCTGTCGCCCCTGGACCCTTGGTCACCCGGAGGCTGCAGCTGGGCCGCTCTGGCCCTGCGTGGCGAGCCCCTCGGTGAGGGCCCTGGAGAGAGAAGAGCATGTGGGGCGTAGGAGCCCTTCCAGCGGCTCAGCCTCCGCCTCTCGGGATCCCACCCACGCCTTGGGCCCCGGGTTTTGCTTTTCCATGCAGGATCCCTACCGAACGCCGGTCCCTGACCCTCTCCGGGCTCCGTGGCCACCGATCGTCCCCGCACCTCCTGAGCTCATCTTTCGGCTTCCCCTTCCCATCTTTCCATGGCCTCCGCTTGCATTCTCCCGGTCCCCTCAGGCTTGGCGCACACTGCACGCTCACACCTTTGCATCCATCACTTTTCTGCATGATCTGCCTCTCTCAGATCGAAGAGTTCTGGCAATCGCCCTCAGAAACGTATTTACAGTAGTGCGCATGGCTTCTACTAGTTCGCAGATAGTCTCTTTGGTCTTCCTTGTAGGTCTTCAAAGCTTCACCTTTCTCCAAAGGCGGACGTGAAGAACCTGATTTCTTACGTGGTGACCAAAACGAGAGCGATTAACGGAAAGTACCATCGTTTCTTGGGGCGTCATTTTCCCCGCTTCTATGCCTTATACACAACCTTCATGAAAGGTAAACGCTAACATTGAAAACCCCGAATCTGCTCTTCGGGCGTTAGTCACACTCTGTGAGATTGCAATGTGCGGGGGTCCGCTGCAGCGTTCTCAGTTGGGATGTCTTCCCTTCCATCGGTGTTTGACCATTAATTCTTACAAATTGTCACTGTCACCTCTTAAATATCTAGAAGGATGTTACTGTAGACAAATTCTAACGTCACAGAAGAGAGCAGAGAATATAAATATATTCTAATTTCCTTAGAAATTCCTTGTCCTGCCCAAGAGCGGGGGACTGTGACAGTGTTATCTAAATGCTTTGTTTTAAACTTTAGCTCCTTAACACCAGGGCATCATGGTCAATTAACCCTATGTGCTCCCCTAACTTGCTGCTTTCTGGGGCATATTTATCACATGGCCAGCTTAGATAACTTGTAATGGAAATAGAACTATAGACACTTGTTTTCTGAATGTTTCTATTCAAAGTGGAGGTCTGCTAGCTATGTTGAAATGATAATGTCACATGACCGCCCTGGAAACAAAAATGCCGGATTCAAATCCCATTTGTGACTTAGAGTCTGCAATAGACTGCACTTGCGCTAGGAACTTACATGGTCTGTCCCTTTGGTGTCTCATCTATAAGAAAGTAACAAATTTACCTGATTACCTAGTTATCACTATCATTTAGTAATCTAGAAAGAGTGTAGCTCAGGCTGGCCTGGGACTTTCTGAATAGTTGAGGATGACCTTGAATTCCTAGTCTCTCTGCCTCTACATTCTGGGATTATAATGCTGAGTCCTCACACCTAATGGTGAAGATTAAATCAAGTATATTTAAAATGCTTAGAACATGGCCTGATTTATTTTAGTATGGCAGCTCTATACTAAGTGCCTACTATGTGTTAACCGTTTCTATTATTGTACTCTATACTTTTGTCCACTAATTTAAAAAAATAGAATGTTGGGGGCTGGAGAGATGGCTCAGTGGTTAAGAACACTGACTGCTCTTCCAGAGGTCCTGAGTTCAAATCCCAGCAATCACATGGTTGCTCACAACCATCTGTAATGGGATCTGATGCCCTCTTCTGGTGTGTCTGAAGACAGCTACAGTGTACTCACATATATAAAATAAATAAATCTTTAAAAAAGAAAAAGAAAAAAGAAAAAAAAATAGGATGTTGCCAACCCTGAATATCACCCTGACTATTAGCAAGTGAGGTAAGAATGGTGGCCTTGACAGCCATGATGGTTCTCTGTTTACAGTCCCATAACCCAGAATCCCAACGCAGGAGAATTAGGAGTATCAGGAGTTCTAGGCCAGCCCCCACCACATAGCAAGATCCTGTAAAAACAAAAACAATAAACCCTGGAAACAAAATACTTAATGATTACCAGTCATATAAACACATATATGCCCCGTATTATTTGAAGCCAATCTAGATAATATTTTGTTCATAAATCTGGAGGCACTAAGAGTGACTTTATTCGTTTTGTGTGACTGTGCCCTGGAGCATGAGTTCTGGATAGTTGTGAACTACCATGTGGGTGCTGGGTACTGAACCTAGGTCCTCTGCAAGAGCAGTACAAGTTTTAAGCTTCCAAACCATCTCTCTAGCCCTGGAAGCATTTTTAAAAAAATAGATAAATATAAGGATTGTTGTAGAATGAAGATCAGAATGGCATCATAGCAATATGTCAAGTCATGCAACTTATAAATGCTCCCCAGAAAGCAGCAAGTTAAGATCTGGCTGGGGAGCACATAGGGTTAATTGATCATGATGCCCCTGTGTCAAGGAGCTGGAGTTTAAAACCAAGCAATGAGTGACAAACCGTACAGCAGATCAGTAATTTGGCTGGGTAGTATGCTGGGGGAAAGGATTGGGAGGCCTGCGAGGCGCGAGCTTCCTTGCCGGCAGAGCCGGGAGGGGCCGGGGTGTGTGCATGTGAGTGACCACCGTAGGAGATTGAAACCGGGATAACAGCACGTTCTGTCCTCCACTTTAATGAGGCAGGAATACAGATGTTATGGGCTGATGCCAAAAAGGCTAGAAGAATAAAGGCAGACATGTGGAAACAAAATCTAAAGTTTCATCAACTCTCTTACCGGGAGATGGAGCATTTGAGACAGGTACGGGCCAGGCACAAACACCGGAAGCTCTCGGTGAGGTACCTTTCCTAGAGCTCAGCTCTGCTTCTTCCCTTTCCTCTTGATCACTGGTCACACATTCCCCTTTGCCACGAGGGCATCAGTTGCTTTTGTCATAATTGGGCTCGCTGAGAGTGAAGTTCACAGCAGGGCTATATAGAATTCCCGGCACACACTCTGATCAAATCTGTAAGTTCTAAAAACCCAGTTTGGTTTTTAACACACCAAGATCTGCCCAGAGCTGCATAGAGAAAGAGTTTATGGCAGTTACCTGAGGAGCAGTTTGGAGCTGAGGTAAGAACCCAGGAGACATTCTGCACACCCAGGAGAGTTCACCTAGGGATCTGATAAAAGGCCAGGCCTGTAACTCAATATTTGGGAATAACAAAACCTCCGAGGTCCCACCCTCAAGGCACTTACCATTAGGAGGTGGAAGTAAGCATGGCTCTTTTTGTAGGCCGAAGTACAAGCTCATTTTAAGAGAGTGGGATGGAGGGATTGGCCACGGTATCAGGAACTCACCCAGGTTAAGACGGGAATCTGTTTATTTCTGTTTAGTTCCGACGAGATATCACCAAGTGTCTCTTCATCGGCCTCATCTCCATTCCACCCTTTGCCAACTACCTGGTCTTCTTGCTAATGTGAGTAGATACTACAAGCAGCTTGAAACTATACATTTAAAAAGAAATTTTTTTTTTTTTTTTTTTTGGTTTTTCAAGACAGGGTTTCTCTGTGTAGCCCTGGCTGTCCTGGAACTCACTCTGTAGACCAGGCTGGCCTTGAACTCAGAAATCCGCCTGCCTCTGCCTCCCAAGTGCTGGGATTAAAGGCATGCACCACCACTGCCTGGCTTTAAAATTTTTATTGTATTATTATTTTATGTGTATGGATGTTTTGTCTGCACCACATGTGTAACCCGTGCCCTCGGTGACCAGAAGAATGTGTCAGAGTCTTTAGAACTGGAGTTACAGATGTGGGTGCTGGGAATTGAACCCAAGTCCTCTAGAAGAGCAGCCAGTGCTCTTGACCTCTGAGCCATCTTCACAGTCAAGAAATTATAGATTTTTTTTTAAAGATTTATTTATTATTATAAATAAGTACACTGTAGTCTTAGACACACCAGAAGAGGGCGTCAGATCTCATTACGGATGGTTGTGAGCCACCATGTGGTTGCTGGGATCCAAACTCAGGACCTTCAGAAGAGCAGTCGGTGCTCTTACCTGCTGAGCCATCTCACCAGCCCCTAGATTTTTTGTAAAAATTAAAAATCATTTTGTCTGGTGTAGTGGCACATAATCCCAGTGCTTGGGAGTTGGAGACAGAAGACCAGAAGTTGAAGGCCAGCCTGGGTTATAGAATGAGTTAGAAGCTAACGAGAGCTACACAAAAACCTTCTCAAGCAAACAAACAAAAAAACATAGCCAGGAAAATTATCCCTTTGTTACCTTTTATTTTTATGTATATGTGGTTATGAGCATAATTATATGCATGCAGGGCAGAAGAGGCATTGGGTCCCCTGGAACTGGATTTACAGATGGTTACGAGCCACCATGTAGAGGTGCTGGGAACTGAACCTAGGTCCTATGGAAGAGCAGATCGCTCTTAACCCCAGACCCAAGAGAATCATTTGAAAAAATTCTCATTTCTGAAGTTTAGAGGTCATCAAACTTCCTGCTGCAGTCTTTTCATTATCCCAAGTTTTTTTTAATGTTTTTTTTAAAGATTTATTTTATTTATTTTTTATGTGTATGAGTACACTATAGCTGTACAGATGGCCGTGAGCTATCATGTGTGTGGTTGCTGGGAATTGAACTCAGAACCTCTGCTGGCCCCGCTCGCTCCACCCCTCCCACCCCCTCCACCTCCGACCCCTACCCCGCTCGCTACCAGAAGAGGGTAGATCTTATTACAGATGGTTGTGAGCCACCATGTGGTTGCTGGGATCCGAACTCATGACCTTCGGAAGAGCAGTCAGTGCCCTTACTCGCTGAGCCATCTTGCCAGCCCCATTATCCCAAATTTAAAAAATAATTAGATTTATTTTATTTTATTCTATGGCTATGAGTGTTTTGCCTGCATGCGTGTATATGCACCATGTAAGGGCCTACAGACTGTTGTATGCCATCACGTGGTGCTGAGAACTGAACCTGGATCCTCCAAAGTTCTTAAGAGCTACTCAGTGACACAACACAGTGACAGCATAGGTAGCTCAGCAGCCCTAGGTGTCGTAAAGTACCCTTAATGTCTTCTCTACCCTCTCTAAGATGAACGATTCGCTGGGAAATGGTTGCAGCAAAACAATCATTCTCACACTCCGATATCATGGCTTCAGTATGTGATAGACCACTTGTAAGCCGGGACCTTGTGTGGGGTTTGAGCTGCTGGCTGCTGGGTAATAACAGACTAGATGAAAACCACTCTTGTCATGATTCCAAAGTCTGAGGACCCACGTCTGATTCCCAGCACCTACACTAAACGGTTCACAGCTGCCTGGGATGCTAGCTCTAGGGATCTGGCACCCTATTCTGGACTTTGAACAGCTGCACTCATGTGCACAATAATCAAAAAGAAAATAAATCAAATAAGACTTTAAAAGACAGTATTTGGATAGGGCTCAGGTAAGTGATTGGTTTTTCTTATTTGGGTGACATTATCAGGTTTGACCATGATGTTTAGCTGTTGACTGAGCCAATTGGAGGCCCAGCGTCGCTCTGTGTCTGCTGCTTTGATGTGGATATTCAGCATGGCAGTCTGCAGTGGTGGGGCTTCTTAAACACAGTCAGAGCTCATGAGTATGTGACCTTGTAAAAAAGCAAAAACGAAACCGAGGGTCTCACCATGTAGTCCTGGATGTCTTGGAACTGAGAGAGACTGGCTTGCCTTTGCCTCCCAGTGGTACTGAAGAGGTGTGTGCCATCTCATGCCTAGCTGTCTCACACCTAGCCTGTACTTGCAATATCTTTGTCTTAGATGTCAAAGACTCATCTCTGCTGTTGTATGAATTAATCACCGAGTGGAAAAAAAAAAAAAGAGCCCGGCAGTGGTGGTGCACGCCTTTAATCCCAGCACTTGGGAGGCAGAGGCAGGTGGATCTCTGAGTTCAAGGCCAGCCTGGTCTACAGAGTGAGTACCAGGACAGCCAGGGCTACACAGAGAAACCCTGTCTCGAAAAACAAAACAAAAAAAAAATAAACAAAAAAAAGAGGTAAATAAATCTCACTTGCACATAAAAGTAGTGCCAGAAGATTTGTGGCCAGGCCAGCTGAATTAAAGAGTACGTGATGGCCTTTTCAGGACTGTGTATGAGACTGCTGCAGTAGCGGTCTGCACTGCACACAGCATCTAGCTCTGTGTGGAACTCTCCAGAGCATGTTCTATGTTCAGCTCAAAGGAAGGCACCTCAGCTCACCGCTGCACACAGTGAGGTGACCTCAGCTCACCGCTGCACACAGTGAGGTTCATTCAGCTCAAAGCAAGGCATTTCAGCTCACTGCTGCACACAGTGAGGTGACCTCAGCTCACCGCTGCACACAGTGAGGTGACCTCAGCTCACCGCTGCACACAGTGGGGTGACTTCAGCTCACCGCTGCACACAGTGGGGTGACCTCAGCTCACCGCTGCACACAGTGAGGTGACCCCAGCTCACCGCTGCACACAGTGGGGTGACTTCAGCTCACCGCTGCACACAGTGAGGTGGTCCTTTCCACCTCATCTCAGTAATGCCGCTTGCAACCGTGCAGACATGGTGAGACAAGCCTCTGCTGGCTTCCTGGGATCCAGGACTACCCCACTCTGAAAGATGCCGCTGTCAGAAAGCGCCTTGATGGTCCTTTTTCCTTTTAGGTACCTGTATCCTAGGCAACTGCTTGTCAAGCATTTCTGGACCCCCAAACAACAAATTGAATTCTTGGACATTTATAATCGTCTCCGGAGGCGGTCCCACTCGGAGATCATCACACATCTAAGAAGGGCCAGCGCTTTTGTTCCTCATGAGAAGCTCCGGTGGCATCTGACAGACGTGTGCACCAAGGTATTTCTCCACCCTGGGCTCCGGAGGTCCCCGGCTCTAAAGCCAGTTTCAAGCAGCTAGTCTGGGTCTTTCTAAAATCTACTCACTTTTTGCAAGGTGCAGAATGGCACCCACCCAACAGCACAGGACATCCTGGCTCTCCGAGACTGCTTCTCCACCCATCCCTTGGGCTTCAGCCAGCTCCAGGCCTCTCACATGGTGAGCACCTTGAGGCCTTTTGCATCCCTCCACAGGCTCACCGTGTCTGAGGCTGTGAAGTGAAGCTTTTCCCTCTCTCTGCCCTGCTGTGTCACAGAGAGCCCTGAGCCAGGCCATGCTGCTCACACCTTACCTGCCTTCGCCCTTGCTGAGGTGGCGTCTCAGGAGTCACACCGCTGTGCTTCACCAGCTGGACAGGGCTCTGGCCAAGCTGGGGATTGGCCAGCTGACTGCACAGGAAGTGAGATCGGTAAGAGGCTGACCGTTCTGTCAAGCAGGGGTCCAGGCTGGGCTGGAAGCTTACAGGGCTCCTTATCTTGTTCAGATCAAAACTCAAGCTCTTCGTCTGGGTTGCTTTAGTTGTTCTGGTATCGGATCTCCCTATGTAGCCCCGGCTGGCCGCAAGCTCTCTTTTTAGATGAGGCTAGCCTCGAACTGAGTGCTAGAATGGTAGGCTCATGGTGACATGCTGAGCCCTCCCTGGCATCCCATGTGGTACAGGCTGGCCTCAGACTTAAAGCAATCCTCCTATCTCAATCTTCCAAGTGTTGGGATTATAGGCAGAGCCGCTATACTTGGCTCCACGCTTTTCTTTTCTTTTATTTCCGAGGACCTTTTCTCAGTGAACATAGATAGTGTGGATGAATTTAAGAAGCAGGGACCCTGGGCAGGATGTGATGGCACAGGCCTGTGACCCTAGCACTTGGGGTGAGCCCCAGGACCTGTTTAAAAAAAATGTTAAGGACAATCTATTTTAAGCCTGCTGTTTTAGACTATATAGGTGTATCAGTTATAAAAAAAGAGAAAGTGGGTTGTTTTTTGTTTGTTTGTTTTGGCTCACAGTCTTGGAGGTTTTGGTCCTGGTCAGTTGGCCCTGCTGGTTTTGGTGCCATAATGAAGCAGTGCATCCTGGGAGTGTGTGGTGAAGCAAAGCTGTTGATCTCCTATCAGCTGGGAAGGAAGGAAGACAGGAAGAGAGGGCTACATCATTAGTGCCCTTCAAGGGCGCGCGCGTGCTCACTGACCAGACACTTTCAGTAGGCTTCGTGTTTTGGCTCCTCCCCCTACCTCCTGTGGCACAGAGCAGAGGGCTTCACACCAAGCTGAGGAGGCTGTTGGTAACCTGGACGAGGCCTGTACTGGAATGTGTAGGCCTCGTGCATGCTGCACAAGCACTCTACCTGGGACGAAGCCTTGAGCGTGTGGCCTTGGCAGGACTTGTAGCAGTGGGCACACTACCTTATCATCTACGGTGTACACACAGTGTGCACTGCCTGCTGGAGGCTGCCTGTGGGGATGAGGCCGTGTGCACACTACCTTATCATCTACGGTGTACACTGCCTGCTGGAGGCTGCCTGTGGGGATGAGGCCGTGTGCACACTACCTTATCATCTACGGTGTGCACTGCCTGCTGGAGGCTGCCTGTGGGGATGAGGCCGTGCGCACACTACCTTATCTACGGTGTACACACAGTGTGCACTGCCTGCTGGAGGCTGCCTGTGGGGATGAGGTAGTGGCTTATTCAGGAGATCCAGTCAGGTGTGGATTTCTACTTCTGTGGCATACTGTGATTGCTAAGGACATCTCTCTTCTGAGTGCTACAGGCTTGCTATCTTCGTGGCTTGAACTCTACCCACATCGCTGATGACAGGTGTCGAACCTGGCTGGGGGAATGGCTGCACATCTCCTGCAGTCTGAAAGGTGAGGCAGCCTCTGTGGCTGTGCTGCTGAGATCTAAGCTTCAAAAAAAGCTAAAGCCACAGTAAGAGCCAAACAAAAGCCAGGGGAGCCCGCAATGCTGGCTGGTTTGGAACTTACTGTGTCTGAGATTGGCTTTGAACAGCATCCTCCTGCCTCTACCTCCTGACTGCTGGGATTATAGGTAGTGCACCACCATACCTAGTTCATTTTGTACTCTGTTCTAGGATTACTTAGGTATTATGAAGTTTTTGTCTAATACTATACATATGTACATATATGTATACATACATATGTATATATGTATACTATATTATGTATAATTCAAAGGGCACAAGCTCAGGAGCCTACTGCATGTGTAGGCACAGCATAGACTGTAAGAGAGAGGGCCTGCTTCCTGCTTTGAGGTAGATGGCTGCCATTGTGTGAGAAGGAGGCATAGTGTATAAACAGTGGAAGCAGAGAAAAGTGTGCTTTCAGGGGCTGGGGTGCGACAGGGGCTGTAGAGAATAGCCTCGAGCTGCTGTCCTCCCCGTCCCTGGCTCTGGACCCAACGCCATCAGAAGGCAGCTGTCCGATAGCAAGTGCTAACTCTGATGGTGTTTTCAGAACCCGAGCTGTCCCTCTTGCTGCACAACGTGGTCCTGCTCTCCACCAACTACCTTGAGACAAGGCGCTGAATGAACCTCGGAAAGGATGACATTTTCCTGCAGTCGCCTAGTGTAGTGGTGTGGGACCAAGGAGCACTTGCCAGCTGTCTGTGTGCACCACTCGTATGGGAGGCAGAGGAGCAGGTTCCATGGGCTTTGGAGCACGCTACCCATCTGGGAGCTATAGACATTCCTTCACAGCTTGAACCTAACAAACCCATGGTGTGCTGCCATGCCCTTACGCTAACCTGGAACTAGCAAGCATCTCTGTTACTAGACTTTTATTGTGATGTCATACTTAGGTCCTATAAAGTCAGCATTCGTACAGGTGGGAATCATGTGGCCTAAAATTCACAACTGCCATGGTTTTGTTTTTAAGGTTTTTTTATTTTTTTATTTTTATTTATTTATTTTTTTTTTTTTTTTGAGGTGAGTCTATGTTGCCCAGGCTCAAATTCCCATGCTCAAGGGCTCCTCCCACCCCAGGCTCAGGTGCTGGGGCTGCAAGTCCATATCGCACTGGCCTCGCTGCCATGTTCTCTACACTGAGCGTTGTTTACCTGAGACCCCGTGTCTCATGTAGCTGAGGATGACCTTGAAATCTGGTCTTCCTACGTCCACCTCTCAGGTGCTGGGACACAGGCACAGAGCTCCACAAAGCTCTGGGGCATTGGGGCGTTGTCTTGGGAAACTAGGTGAGTGCTCCTCACTGAGTCTTTTGCATGAGAGATCTCTGGTGCCAAGAACAATGCAGCTTACCCTGGAGGGAGGGCACCCATGCCTGGCCCTCCATCAACGCTGGGGCAAGGGTTTCTCTTACACCCCCTCCCTTTCCTTTTTTTGGCCTTTTTGAGAGTCTTGCTGTATAACCCAGGCTGGCCTTCGATTCCTAGCAATCCCAACAGACAAATTCTGCCACAGCCTCCTGGGGACTAAGAACATAAGGCTGAGCCACACCCATCCTTTCTAGTGAGACCAAAAGTAGGGATGTTCTTGTCACTAACACAGACTAACTTCCACCCCTCCTTCAGTATTCTCTGGACACTTTTTTTTTTTAAGTAATTTATGGGAACATTCTAAAGGAGAAGGTGAGAAGAATGGCTGCTTGGCCCTCCCTATGTTTGTCCCCAGTGTCTTACTTTCCAGGCTGTCACACAGCCCCTAAGGACCTTACATGTTTGCTACCTCCACTGAGCTACACTAAGCCATCTGTAACCAGCAGTGGCTGCCTTCTCTAGGCTGTGGGTCAAAACGCACACGGTACTAATTACTGCCCGGCCCTAGGAGACCGGATTTGCATCGAGATAGTAAGTTGGGCTTAACTGTTGTGTGTATTATCTATGCCCTGTCATTTGTAATAACTTACTGTAAATGCATGAAGCACCGTTTTTAAACCAAGTAAAGACTGCCTGAAACCTGTTTTTGGGAATTACTTATGCACACTCTACTCACTTTCCTAAGGCTTCTTTTATGAGAGTGATGTAACCTAACTAATGGGTATTTAACTGGCTGGAACAGAACTTTCTGGTGGAATGGTAGGAAGCGTTTAAGAATCAGACATGCTAGAATGAATGGTAACCAGGGCTAGAGGAAAGGGTAACCACACACAGCGGGGGGTCTAAGAGGCCAGGTCTGTCTGAGTGAAGTGGAACATAAGGAATTCTCACAGGACAGGTTTTTGGTGTTTCAAAGACAATGATTTGCAGCCTGGCGTGGTGGCGCACGCCTTTGATCCCAGCACTTGGGAGGCAGAGGCAGGCAGATTTCTGAGTTGGAGGTCAGCCTGGTCTACAGAGTGAGTTCCAGGACAGCCAGGGCTATACAGAGAAAACCTGTCTCGGGGAAAAAAAAAAAAAAAAAAAAAAAAAAAAAAAAAAAAAAAAAAACAATGATTTGCATTTCTATCACAGAATACTCCTATCACTGACACTAGTTCCTAATTGACCTGGTTAGCTCTACATCTACAGCAAGAGAAGCACCTTCTCTCTTACCTGCAGTAAGACAAAGAACCCCACACCATTATTTTCAATATTTCTTTAATATTACATTTAAATATTCTCTTTAAATACAGCATTATTACAATGTAAAGAACCTAAAGAGCGAAAGTTGTTTTCAGAGAGCTAGACAAGCTTTGGGTTCACATTGAGAGTCTGACCCGTGTGCAGAACCCGAGGAGTGTCCACGAGCTGCAGCAGTGCACCACAGTTCTAGGCCTAGACTGAGGGAGTGGCTCTGAGTCTGTGACACAGGCCCAGCCTTCCCGGCAACCAACTCAGGTAGCACCAGAACTGAGATGGACTAAGTTGTAGAAGAGGTTCTTTGCCTGACATTAGTCAACACTAAATTTAGCACTCAGAAGTTGGGATCAGTTTGAATCACCATGGAATTAATGAAATGCATTTAGAATAAGAAATAAGTTATACAGAAATATCAAATATCTTGGGGTAGGCTAGTCTTTATGTTTTTTAATGAAAATCCAAATCTAAGGACTAAGAAAGTTGGAGTCTTAAGGAGGGGAGGGCTGAGTACCCTCTTGTCCAATAAACTTTCAAAGAGATGCTCCTTTCCATCAACAGTCTCAGCCAAGCTTGAGTTTTTGAGTCTGAGAGTTCTAGCCAGGGGTGAGAACACTTTTACCTCTTAGATAACTGTAGTGAGACTGGAGAGGGAGCCTATGCACTCACCTAAGACCCCACAACAACAGCAAAACACCGAGCAAACCCAAGAAGGGACATGGGCAGGATGGGCGAAACACCAGCATCCATGTTAAATACAAGGTTCTCCCGGCTTAGCATTTAGGGATTTTTCAGATGTTCCTGCTGCCACATACACTGAAGTTTGTTTGACACCAGGGCCTTATTATCTCACCAAAAATAAATAAATAGATAAAACCAAGTGAAGAGAGGCACACATGCAGTCCCAACACTCAGGATGCATGATTAGGAGGGCTGCCACAAGTTGAAGGCCAGCCTGGTCTACACAGCAAGTCCTAGGCCAGCCAGGGCTATTTAGCAACACACTGCCTTTAAAAAGAAAAGCTTGTTTTTCTTTCCTGGTTAGTAAAGAATGATAAGAAAAAAGGTGTTTTGCTCCTACTGCCTCCATTTAACCAGGAGGTAACATTGCCAATAAAAGAGTCAGTGCTGCCTGGGGAGCTCAGGAGAGGACCAGCCTTCTGCTGAGGTAAGGGCTGAGCCTGAGTCCCAGGCATCCACTGCATTAATGTAATGAGATCCTGAATCCTCCGGAATGCGGGACTTCTATGTCATAACTAAGAAGCAGTCTGACTTCCAGTTCTCATGAGTCTCCAAGATGGAAGGTTCCAATAAACACCTGCCCCTCCTGGGACTGAGCTGTAAGCTCCAAAGAGCTTTCTAACCCACACAACCAAGAATGGCCGTGAGGACAGGTACAGAGGGAGAGTCCGAAGTCGAGATGACCTGTACTGCAGTGCACATTCCATTCAGAGCCAAGACCTCCCAAAAGGAGTGTGTGTGTGTGCGTGCGTGTATGGTGCACTAGGTGAGAGCAAGCTCGATAAAGCCATCTTCCAGATTGTTCCATACTGGACCCTGCACAATGCACAAGCCTCACTCTGTACCACATCCCTACCCAGCCTGCATTTCACCTTCCAAGAGAGAGGTTTCACTCTAGTAACAGAAGCACATATGAAAGAAAGAATTCAGGTTCAGACCAGAGCTCCCCAGTTTGCAGATCAGGTTAGGGAACACCAAACTCGTTGGAAATTAACTTATTACCAGTTAAGGGGTTGGGGGAGGCAGAATAAATGTTTAGAGCTCCTTGGAGCTTTGTACAGAAGCAGAGACTCTTCTGGGGCCTCCCCTCTGCTCTAGACTGAGCTGAGTACCCTTTCCACTAGTGTGGCTGCTACAAGACGACAGGATGTCTGAGCCAGTGTGTGGTGCAGGAAGCTGCTTGGGCTGCCCAGCTCACTCTGTGATGGACAGCTTTGTTCTGGTGGCCCAGAGAGCACAGTAATGGCCACTGCAGCTGGGGCTGGTCTCCTGGGAACGCTCTCTCAGAAAACACATGGACTAACAACCCTTTCCTACCCATTTTCCTAAGACTTCCAACAAAATAACCTGGGAGCAGCAGTCTTGTTTTGAAATGGCGTTAGATAATAAATAGAGAATGGACAATGTATCTCCGGTCACACTGCCAGAGGGAGTTCTAGGGCTGAGTCTTCAGGGGTCCGGTCCTCACTCTGCTGGGAGTTCTGCACTCCACAGCCTTCTTCATTGTCCGTTCGGAAGGGTAGGCTTGAGGGAGACCAAGAGGGGTGCAAGTCTTCACTCTCAGGCTCCTTACGGTTACAGTCGTCGGGTAAGAGTTTGTTGAGACTGGGTGCTTTCCCCACCTCTGGTTTACAAAGGACAGCTGAGTCTGAAGGGCTGCAAGCCACCAGCGAGGTAACAGGGAGGGAGAAAACACTTAGGTCTTTCTCCTTGGGGAAGGAGGCTGTGCCTTCCTCTGAACCAGACTCCGCTTTCACTCCCACGACCGGCCTCTGCTCTACCTGGTAGTACACCAGAGGTCCACTGTTCAAGTAAGACGGGCTGCTCATTGGGGAGGCAGCTGGGTGTTCTGAGTTCTCGGTAAAACACAGGACGGAGGAACCTGGGGGCAGCTGAGCTTGGATGAGAATGGGGGCCGCAAGGCCTGGACACAGTTCCTGGGGAACAGCCAGGGGCTCCTCCAGGATGCACACGCCCAGGCTCTCCATGCTGGAGTCCAGGCTAGCGCTAGAGCCGCTCGAGTCCTCCTCGGCCTTGAGCCGCTCCAGTTCCTCTGCACTCTGCAGATGCATCACCGCGGTCTCATTCTCAGCGATGAACTCCTGGAAGTCCTGTGTCTCTGAGCTCTGGGCTCCCGCCAGGGGCTCGTCCTCAGCAGCTGCTGGGCGACTCACCTGTCGTTTGCTCTCCAGCTCCAGCTTCATGATAGTATGGAGGTAGTGAGTCCGCACTCGGATCGGATTAAACTCAATTCTCCCAGCCATGTTTCCACAGCCGTCCCTGGAGCAGCCACAAGGAAAGGACATTCGATCCACCTGAAGGGGGCACAGGAGGTTGTGGCAAGATAAGACCAACAGCTCTAACAGTAGACAGGTGACATTAGCTGGCACACACAGGCACTTGGGATTTGAGAAGTGACCAATTCAAAACACACCATACAGCTGAAGCTAACGGCACTAGGCTTAGTTATCTGACCACTTACATCTCAGCTTCAGCTCAGCCATCAATTAGTGGAGGCATCTCAAGAGAGTCATTTATTTTCTCCCCTGGGCTTTGTTTCCTTTTCTAAATAAAAAAGAATCACATCAAAGGCTCCTTCCAGTTAGCAAGTCTAGTGACCTCAGGGTAGAAGAGGTTGTGCTTCCTCAGGAACTCCCAGAACTTAACCTGGTTCACTGAGACAGAGGGCTGGGCCAAGCCTTCTGCATGACAGGCTTGGGAGTGAGTGGAGCTCCTGCTACTGCAGAGCCATACACTCTAGGAAAACTAAACAAGGCTGCCTCAGCGCTCAGTGCTAATGTGAAGGTTCACACAGTGGCCAGCACCTCACCTGCTTCTCCCTGAAAGTCAACCAGTATCATTTTGAGACAGTGGCCAAGATAATTACTTACAGCCAGGGAGCTTTAGAAAGGAGATGTGCTGGCATGGTGGCTCGTGCCTTTAATCCCAGCACAGGGTGGGTGAGGCCTGAGGCGGGTGAATGTGAGTTCCAGGCCAGTCTGGGCTACACAGTTTTAAAGAAGAAAGAAAAAAAAGGAAGGAAGGAAGGGAGGGAGGAAGATACTTTCTCTTTCTTTCTCTCCTTAATACCAAAAACAAGCCAGGCAGTGGTGGCGCACGCCTTTGATCCCAGCACTTGGGAGGCAGAGGCAGGCAGATTTCTGAGTTCGAGGCCAGCCTGGTCTACAGAGTGAGTTCTAGGACAGCCAAGGCTATACAGGGAAACCATGTCTCAAAAAAGAAACCAAACCAAACCAAAACAAACAAACAAACAAACAAAAAACCCCAAAAACAAAACTCAGAAAAACTACACAGCAAACAGTAACAACACATAATCTGTGATAGCACCTTTTTTTTTTTTTTTTTGGTTTTTCTCGAGACAGGGTTTCTCTGTGTAGCCCTGGCTGTCCTGGAGCTCACTCTGTAGACCAGGCTGGCCTCAAACTCAGAAATCCGCCTGCCTCTGCCTCTCAAGTGCTGGGATTAAAGGCGTTTGCCACCACCCCTGGCGACAGCACCTTATTAAAGCTCCTCCCCTAGACCCAAGGCATGCTGATACACACCGGGAATTCCAGAATTTGGAGGTGGAAGCAGGATCAAGAGTTCAAGGTCATCCTTGGTTATAAATCAAATTCAGTTCCCGACTAGCCTGGAATGAGACTGATTCCCCTGCCCCAAAAGAAAGCTTTCCTCAGTCTCACCAACTGCTAAGACTCTTCTCAGATTTGTGAATAACTGGCTGAACAGGTGACCTTGGGAAAGAAAAGTTGGCCAGATCTACTACAGCTCTTTCTTACTAAATGAAGCCAAGGGCAAGAGCTAAAGGGCTCGGTCCGCAGGCCCCACAGGCTTCTCAGCATGGAGTTCCACGTAGCTCATTGTCTGGGCCACTGAGGACTTCCCGGGAAATGGGAATTTCAAACAGTCTCTTAGAAAGCCAACAAGAAGACACGTTGAGGAAACTAAGGATTCGAGTGTGCCGGCTCAGGTCTGGTCTTGAATTAGAGAAATCTCAGCTATTTTGAGTTTTACAAAATTGGAAAAAGTGCTGCATGTGCAGACTGAGTGCACAGGCTACCTCATTTCTGTGTCCTTTTACCTCACAGAAGCCCCGCTAACGGGACCCTCAGCGAATGGTAAGCATGGTGCCTCCACTCTTCCCTTTGCTGCTGCTGCTGCTATTTGTTTCCTCTGAGGTAGACGGCAGTCACAACCGCAGCTGAAGGACCTGCCCTGCTGGTTTTCTCTGGGAGGGCTGTGGAACCGGAGCATATCCTCAACCATGGGTCCTTCACTCCTGATGGAAAGCTTTCTATCTACCCTGGTACCTGAGCACGCCCCCGATCTTGGTGTATGACTGACCTGGCATTTAATCCCGGCCTGGCTACAGGCACATGCTTCAGGGTCACAGTATAGCCGACAGTCACAGCCACACTCTTCCCGAGACAGGCGGATGGCTCTAAGTTCTTGCTTCTCTTCAGCATCAATCCGGTGCACCCCAGAAGCCCTCAGCAAGGCCCGCCGCCGTTTGGTGGGGAGGGGCTGAAGGAAGAAGTAGTCATCCACCTCCACATTTTCTACATCGATATCTTCATCTGAAACATCATCGAGGGTCAAGCCGTCGGCCTCCACCGACTCCACAGTCCCGTTCTTCGTCAGCTGCCAGGAGACAGGCAAGGTGAGCTTTAGAGCATCAGCAACGGTGCCTAGAGGGTCCCCTGAGTTCTGTAGTGACAGGAGCTGTGTTGTCCCATAGCTGAGCACCAGAAACGTGAAGACCGAGGAATTGGGTCTTATTTGATTTTATATTTAAGTAGCCAAAATAATTAACAGTTGCCATACTGGACTCTATAGGACACTATTAAAAAACTAGAGACCACACACTTCTGAGTTCTAGGTCCTCAAAGCCAGTGTCTGCCAGGTGTGGCAGCACAGAGCTGTCACCTAGTTGTTTAGAGAGAGGCTAGGAGCCTGAGCAACACAGCAACATCATAAAGGGACACTTTAAACACGCCCCACCTCCCCTCCTAGAAGATAACATCTCCACAATGTTCCCTCCATTTCTAAACTGTCACCTGCATTGGAGCTAATGGTGTGCCAGTGGCTGGGTGTTCCTCAGTGATACTGGCAACCCTAGAGAACCCAAAACTACCTTCAGAGAAAAAGGGTACACTGGAGTATAGCACCAGCTCGCCAGGTGTTCATCAATGGAATCCCCAGACTGTAACTAATCACCCGTGCTCAGAAGCCCCGCATCTCACTGTTAAGGGGGCAGCGATTATTAAGAATTATGAACACCACTTCCAGCACCTTCCTCCTGCTAATCCTTGTTTATTTGACTTCAAAAGAAAACGGTGTGAGGTAGGGCAGTGTGACTAGCACTGTGTGCTATGTGAGCAGAAGGCTGGGTCTCTGCACCAAGGTGGACAGAAAGCCAGGCAGGACAGTAAAAGGACAGGCTGGAGAGAGTTTCTGGCTGAATGAGTTCTTCAAACGACTAGAGGATCTAAGTAAAGAAAATGAGGCCCAGCCTCTGGGGCTCTGGAAGCTGCTAGCAGGCTGAAAGCCTAGTTGCTGGAGTCTTCAGCTTATTTCATCAGACACCCACAATGCTGGGACAGCACAGCTCCTGTGAGAGAGGTGACGCAACAGGCCTGAGCTGTCGGTGAGTGGTGCGCCTTCCTGCTTGCAGGGAGCTGAGTGGGGCTTACAGGCTTCTAAGTCTACTACCTATATACCAGGCCAGCAACTGCCAGGCTCCTTTCTGTAGACCTTGGGATTGTTCCCGTGTGTGTCACATAACTGGCTTGTCCCCAGCACTCCCACTGTTCCAGAAAAAGCCATCAGAAGTAGGAGACTTCAGGTCCCCACAGAAGGGCAGTCCAGAGCATCCAGGCACCAGACAGGACTGCGACAGCTACATATTTGGGGGGAGAGAAAAGTTAAGGCCAGATATAGTGGATGGCTCATGCTTAATAATCCCAGCACTTAGGAAGTGGTAGAGGCAAGAGGAGCAATTGCTCAAAGCCATCCCCTGATCCACAGCAAGTTCAAAGCCAGCTTGAACTCCATGAGACCCACTCTAAAACAAAACCAGACAAAACCAACCACCACCCAATCCAAACTACTTAAAATAATAAGTCCCATATGGATAAAGCAAAATTAAAATATTAGAAAATTATATGTAGTGAAGGCTACAGCGCTCTTAACTGTTGACTGGAAGAACCCCAAAGGGAAAGAACTATGGAATGGCACCCAAGACACATGTTACATACGTGAGCTCCAAGACTGTGCCCTTCTAGGTGCTAAGGACGGGGGCCTTCCTGGGGAGGGAGACAGGCTCCCGCCATCCTCTGCCAGCACGGTGTGCTCAGTCCATCCTGCTCGGGACACATCCTGACACTGCCTCTCACATCCCTCCTCCACATTCTGTGGGGAGCCCTCTTCTAGGAAAGGGCAGAGAACCTTCGTGGTAACTGAGAAGAATGTTTATTTGTCTAGCTGTTGCTATAGCAACAGAAAGGTGACAGGGTCAGTGACGGAATTCCTCAGAAGAAAGGGAAGGCCCTGTTGTTAGAGTGACAGGTGTAAGGCCTTAGGATCAGGCTAAGAGCTCAAAAGAGTGAAACTAGCAAGGCCTTCTGCCACCGTTGCCCAACTTAGCCAGCCCTCAGTTTGTCTACACCCCAGAAATAATGCAGCTACCTCATGGCTGGGTCCAGAAACTCATTCGTATTTTCTTTTTCGTTCTTTTTTTCTTTT
>NW_022196893.1:31848305-31889034 GCF_008632895.1 Mastomys coucha
TTTCTGTGTGTAGCCCTAGCTGTCCCAGAACTCACTCTGTAGGCTGGCCTTGAACACAGAAATTCACCTGCCTCTGCCATCCAAGTGCTGGGATTAAAGGCGTGTGCCACCACCACCTGGCCTCATTCGTATTCTAACCCGAGGCTTTATGCACGCTAGGTGAGTATTCTAACCCTGAACTGTATTCTCATGTCTGGCAATTTGATGGCTCTATGATAGGGTGCCAGCAACGCTAAGGCAGTGTCTCGGATGAGCCTTCTGGTGCTGTCAGTGACGTGTATGTAGTAGGTGGGGTATTTTTTGTTTTGTTTTGTTTTTTTTGTTTTTCGAGACAGGGTTTCTCTGTGTAGCCCTGGCTATCCTGGAACTCACTCTGTAGACCAGGCTGGCCTCGAACTCAGAAATCCACCTGCCTCTGCCTCCCAAGTGGGAGTATTTTTTTTTTTAAAGACTGATTTATTTGGCCCGTCTGGTAACGTATGCTTTAATACCGATACTTGGGGGACAGGCAAGCAGACATCTACCAGAGACCTGAAGTTATATAGCAAGTTTACATACTGGTCTACATAGCAAGTCCAGTCCAGCCACGTAAACCAGCATGTGTGCACTGTGGACCAAGCCCAGCCACTCCATCCGTAAGAGCCACAAATGCTCTTAAGTGCTGAGCCATCTCACAGGTACCTACTGGTGTCCATGTCTATGAATCTACCCATGGAATAATGCTACTCTCTGCGCCAAGGAGATTGTGTCAGCTCTCCGGGGTGATGACATGCAGATCGCAGAGGGCCGAAAGACCCGTGACAGCCAGAACCTGCTCTACTCGGAACAACCACTGACACACTGAGATATGTGTCTTCTGGGTGACCAAGAGGTTTTGAGTATTCACATCATGCTTAAAAAAACCATTCTTGTGCCGGGCAGTGGTGGTGCACACCTTTAATCCCAGCACTTGGGAGGCAGAAGCAGGCGGATTTCTGAGTTCGAGGCCAGCCTGGTCTACAGAGTGAGTTCCAGGACAGCCAGGGCTACATAGAAAAACCCTGTCTCGAAAACAAAAACAAAACAAAACAAAAAAAGCATTCTTGTGACAAGAAGTAAGGGGACTGTTCAGAGAAGGTAGTTTTTATCTCTGGTTGACACTGCCACCAGAGAGGACAAGAGGAGACCATATTTGAAAATCTGAGACTTCTCATCAGCTCAGCAGTGCAGTAACCCAGCCTCACTGCACAGAGTTCCCACTTGGCCTGGATGCTCAGGAGGCACCAGACCCCACACCCCACAGGCACCTTCATTTTTTTGGCATGAAGTTTCTCCTCCTTCAGGTGCTCACGAAGAATCTCTCTATGGTTCACCTCCTGTTCTTGTGCAAACTCACAAAGGGTGTAGCTGCGTACAGAGTTATGGCGCTGGGCCATTCCCAAAGAGCTTCCACCCTGGCTGGGCACGCTGGTAAAACCCTGTCGCCGGGCGAAATAGTACACAGTCACCTGGTCGAAGCGAACATTCTTCCTCCGTAGCTGCTTCTGCCGCTTCAGGATGGATGTCGCTGTGAATGGAGCACACGGGTGTTAATCCAGAGACAGGGAGCCCAGGACCCTCAGCTGCCCTTAGTCATCTGGGCTCTTAACGCTCTCCCAAACATGAGGCTATTTCCAAGTCTTAAGTCATACGCAAAAGTGGAAGGAGCTTTGAACCTCAGCTGGTTCATCCCACTGCCTCCAGACTGACTTCATCTAAATAGCTGGCCACAAAATCTATTTTTAGACAGCAACTGGGGAATGCTAGGTGTTTATTTCAGGAGAAAAGAAAATTGCCATGTGATAATTTAAACTAATTAAAACTAAATTTTAAAAATTCAGCTCTTCAGTTTGTATTCAATAGCCACATGTGAGTATTAACTACCAGTGGACTATGCTGACAGGAACATTCTACCACAGAGGAAATCCAACTGGAGAGTGTTCTTCTACAGTGGGGGATTCTCTCTAATTGGCCTGATGATAAAGATTCTAGGCTTTTTAGGCCACGAGGCCTCTGTTGCAACCACTGAAGCATTTCGATAGTGCATGAAGACAACCACAGCAGTGGCCTGACGGCTGCAACAAAACAAACAAGCCTGACCCTTACTCTGAGGCTTCCTGTGGGAACAGCATGAGAGCCGGGAAAGGCCTCTGTGCCCAAGACAGGGGTCACTGGAAAGGCTACCAGTGGTGCTCTGTTGAACCAGTGGCACCACTCAGGGTTTTCAGTTCAGGGTTCAAACCCTCGGAGATCTACGGGATGGAGACAATAGGACTGAAGACATCTGGAGGTGCTCCAGTGTCCAAACCAAACATTTACTCCTGCTCCAGCTGCAGTTTTTGAACCCCTGGGCAAGCCCCCGTGAGGTAAAGGTAGAGCTCTGAGATCCTCCTCTTCCACTAAATCCTAGCCACCAGGGCACCCAGACCACAACAAAGTAGAATAAATCACACTTCAGCCTCTGCTATTGGAGCAGTGAGGTTTTCCAAAAGCAAGGGCATGTTGTGGAAAGGAAAAAGTCCCCAGGCTGGCTCCAGGGCTCTCTGAGGAGTGTGGGAGCAGGCACGAAGAGCAGCTCACTCACGTGTGAAGCTGGCAGTGGTAGGAGGGTTAAGGCTGTCACAGCTGTCCGCACTATCACTGCTGGACATCTCATCATCTGAGTTGGAGACTGACGAGCCCACGTCCACATCATCGAATTTCCTCTTGAGGCCTGAGCCTGAGAACGCATCCATTGGCTTCCAAAGTTTTCCTCCGGGAGCCAACCACGATGGCCCCAAGCTGCTCACCACCAGGTAGCCAGGAGCATGAGGACTCTGCCCAGGGGAGAACAACAGTCAGCAGTGTGGTCCCAAGACAGCGCTGGCAAGTCTGTCAACACAGCACGCTCACTGTAGACAAGCTAAGCAACTACCCAGCACTGAAGCCAGCTTCTCCGACCAGGTCTGTCTTTGTTGGCTCTGGCCAGTGCTCTCCTACTTCTCCCTTTCAGGCCCTCAGCCCACAGTCACTCTTAGAACAATCAGTGTGCACGGCACCTTCCCAGTGGGGGGATGCCCTCAGGAGTCACTGGCTCACTGCCCGTCTGATCACACAGGAGACCCCTCCAAGGTATCACTGGGAGACTAGATCAGAAACAGCATAGCCTTTGCCTAAAAGCCTATGGCAAACCCAGACCCAAGTGTTAATCCCAGAGATAATATAGTCTGACATGTCCCCAAGAGTATATCTTAAATACACTAGTTCCTTGGATATTAATAGCCTTTTAAATGAAAATAGGACTGCTGTGTTAGAACAGTTTAGAAAACCACTTACAGCAGGACCTCTTAGGGATTTTTTAATACACTTATAATCATGGTAAAGGCTGGAAGAAAACAGTACAGTGTTTCACAACCTGTTTATGGAACCCACTGTTTCCAAAGTATGTTAGGGGGCAGATAATCTCTGGAACACACTCTGGGAAATTCTGCCCCAGGCTCTCAATTTTGAAGGACATTGGCAGTCAGGAAAACCCTTGACCCAGATCTTCACAAGTGTGAAGTGTCTCATCAGCCTCCCAGAAAGGGCAAATTTAGTACTAAAGAAAAGAACCAAGATTAGAATCTGTACTGGCTTCAAAACCCAGAAAGTGGGGCTGTGGATGCAGCTCAGTGGTAGAGTGCCTGCCTGGTATACACAAGGCCCTGGGTTTGATCCCAGCACCACACATGAAACAGAAACCAGATTCTCTCAGTCTTTCATGCCCTCTCATTATTTTCTATGCACAGAGGAAAGTAGAGCTTTACATTCTCTGGCCTCTGAAAAGAAACCATCAAGGGAGAGCAAGAAGAGAATTTACCCTGGGTACACAGACATAGCAGGCAAGCCTTTCTCTTTCTCCATCTTTGGACGTAAACTCCTATAGGACACAAATCTGTCCAGGAGAAAGGCTAAGAGACATCCCACACATGATGAGGCACAGGACTCCCCACACCATGATCTCACTAGTTGCTAATTATGCAGCAGGATTAACAGCACTGCCCAGAACATGCAGACATGGCTGTATTGCTGCAGAGCTGCTACCCAGAATGCACTGCTACGACAGGAGGCCTTCACATCTGGATTTTCTGGTCTCCATCTTTAAGTAGCAGTTTAGATCAGCTCTACAGAGTTAAACCAAACCTGGTGGGTGCTCTGGGGATCTCCTAAAATATCTACTCAGATCACATAAAAAAAAATTTTTGCATTTATGTCACAAAATGAACCCAAGTGCCTTAACTTTCTTTTTTCTTTTTTTTCTTTTTTTGGTTTTTCGAGACAGGGTTTCTCTGTGTAGCCCTGGCTGTCCTGGAACTCACTCTGTAGACCAGGCTGGCCTCGAACTCAGAGATCTGCCTGCCTCTGCCCCCCAAGTGCTGGGATTAAAGGTGTGCGCCACCACTGCCCGGCTGTGCCTTAACTTTCAAACAAGCACATCCTTCAAGTAAGTTTGGCTAAGAAGAAAAATTAAAGTCGAGAGCTTGTTAAGAATTATAATCAGAGCTGGAGAGATGGCTCAGTGGTTAAGAGCACTAACTGCTCTTCCAAAGGTCCTGAGTTCAGATCCCAGCAATCACATGGTGGCTCACAACCATCTGTAATGAGATCTGACGCCCTCTTCTGGTGTGTTTGAAGACAGCTATAGTGTACTTACATATAAAAATAAATAAATCTTAAAAAAAAAAAAACTTGTTTAAAAGAATTATAATCGGGGGCTGGCGAGATGGCTCATCGGGTAAGAGCATTGACTGCTCTTCCAAAGGTCCTAATTTCAGATCCCAGCAACCACATGGTGGCTCACGACCATCCATAATGAGATCTGACACCCTCTTCTGGCATGGCTGAAGACAGCTACAGTGTACAATAATAATATACAGTGTATAATAATAAATAAATCTTTGGGCCGGAGTGAGCAGGTTGACTGGAGCAAGCAGAGGTCCTAAAACTTCAATTCCCAACAACCACATAAAGGCTCACAACCATCTGTACAGCTATGGTGTACTCATATATATATAAAAAATAAATCTTTAAAAAAAAACAAAAGTTATAATCAAGGCTGGGCACAGTGGCACAAGAATTTAATCCCAGCACTTGCGAGGCAGAGGCAGGTGGATCTCTGTGTGTTTGAGACCAGCCTAGGCTACAGAATGAGTTCTAGGACAGCCAGGGATATATAGAATCTGACTAAAATATTTAAATATAAGATAATTAAGGACTGGCAGTCAGCAGTTGAGAGTACTAACCGTTCCTACAAAGGACCAGGGTTCGGTTCCAACATCCAACCCTATAACTCCATCCAGTTCCAGGGAATCTGAAACCCTCTTCTGGCCTCTGCAGGCACCATGGTACACAGGCATACATGCATTTAAAAACGCCACTACACATAAAATCTAGGAAGTTTTAAAAGAATCAAATGAGTCCAAGTTATGAGCTGTGTTCCTAGGGTCTGCCCAAGGGTCACATTAGCAAAGACAAGAGGTAAGAGAGTAAGGGACTTTTTATGGTTTAAGATCTCAGCTGGGCTTAAGATGACATCCTTCCAGCTAACAAATGTCTCATTCCATTCTATTCTGGGTGAAGGAGCATGGGGGGGGGGGGCTTTGTCATTAAATATTCATGTGGATACATCAAAAAGGAAAATGCTGCCTGCTGTATTCCCCTCCCCCACGCCTTCTCAACAACATGAGAAACCAACAGTGAGCAAATAACCAGTTTTCTTGGAAAAAGTGTAAGTGCCCCTTCAAATTTAACTGAACTCTAGTTAATACTTCTAGAAAAATGGCTGCCCAGCAGCCCAGCAGCACTCAGGGACTTAGGACTGGAAGCAAATGCATGCTCTGCCTCTTTCCTCAGGGCCTCTGCTTCCGGTTGTGTAGATTTCCTTTAACTATTCCTCTTTAAGTCTCACCTAGACTTGGATCTGTATCAAACCCATCTTTAACACTAAAACTCTCCTTATCTTAACCCAGCTGCCCCTGAGAGTGCCCTGTCAATCAAGTTACTCTGTGCCCTTGAGCAGGGCAATGCTGCTGTCGCTGCTAGATCTGAGCCCTTTCCTCCACCTCTGGGGTTGTGGGTTGGGCAATGACAGAGGTAGACAGGAAAGAAAGAGAAGGGGAAACTGGGAGATGTAAGAAGTAATTTTCTTAAGCTGCCAAGGATAGTCAGGTCTACATGTGTAAATGGTGTGTATACTGACCTATATGACCTAGTCCTTTAAAGGACTGGGACATGGCTCAGTAGCACAGTATAGCCTGTCACACCTTTGAAGCCCTCTCTGGCTTTAATTCCCAGCACCACAGAGCAATGACAACAGACGATGGATAGCACTTGGGAAAACCCGAGACTCCACTGTTCTAGCTCTCTTCACCCACTCAGGATGTTAGCAAGACTTCCTGTAAAATTGCCTGTTTTAATTGTTTTAAGTTTAGCTGCTAGCTCAGCCGCATGAAGCCCCAGCTTGTTTCTTGAGAAAGGTCTAGAACTCACATCTTGCTTCAGCCACGCAAGTGTGGGCACCAAGTGCAGCCCTCCGTCCTATCATCATCTCCTGGTAAACAGTGTGAGTTTATGTTTCCACTCAGCCCTCTCTGTGTGAGCCTGACTTGTTAAAGATGATCATGGTAACGAGAACGTCCCGCCTAGTTCCATACCATCCAGAAGAATTCTAATTCATTACTATAGTAACCACAAGAACACATTATATTCACATTAACATCCTCTTAAACCCAAAGTTGAAACCAGTCATTCCCACTGGCTCAACTACTCCCTTAACCATTGGTAAAAGGATCAATGTTCAGAAGATACTCTAGCCCTCAAATGAGGGTATATGGACGTAATCCCAGCACTTAAGTGCAGGAAGAGCAGGAGTTCAAGGTCATCCCTGGCTACAAAGCAAGTCTGCAGCTAAGCAAGGCTACACGATACCCTATCTCAACCCCTCCCACCCCTCCACTTTATTAAGTTTTATATCCAAGCATTGAAACCTGTACAGAAATAACCAAGGTGAGACTAGAAATGCAAGTCAGAATATTTAACTATCTAAACATCTCAAAAAACAAATAATGCATCTCTATAAAAGCTTTCACATGCCCATGAAACAAATATTCTGACTCCATGCCTTATGGCGTTTTCTGTTTCTAGCTGGCCATTTCCCAAAGGTTCATATATAGTTCACAGCTACAGTGCACAGATGACATTAGGCTAGCACCAAATAAAGCCAACATGTACATTTCAGTACTAGGTCTAAGCTTCCTCAGGCTGGTAAGGACTCAAGCCTCTAATCCCAACTTATAGAAGAATAGCAAAAATCGGGTGTGGCAAAGCATGCCTAGTTCCAGCACTCAGCCGACAGAGTCAGGTGAAGCTCTGTGAATTCCACAGTAAACTTGAGTAAGAGCCCTACCTTGTTCCCTGTTTCTAAGATACTGTGGGTGACCTGCAAATACTATCTTCTGGCTCTATGTGTCCTTGCGATGATCAAGATCATACAAGTGGAAAGGCACTTAGGGGACTCGACGTAAACCTCCTACTAAGCTAGGTATTTAAAGAAGGCCCCTTCCCACCCCACTCCCCAGGTTTTACCCATTTACTAACACTAGGTTGGAATTCAGCTTCCCACATGTAAGCCACATCCCAGAGAAGACACAAGAGCTTTGTGAGAGACCTGGAACATGATGCTGCATTAACTCTCCTCTGAAGGATATGGCCATTTATAACTCTCTCACATACCAACATCCTGGTTTTAGAGATTTGTAAAATTTAAAGCCACCAAAGAAAAGGAGACTGTGAATCCGCTGGGGTTTTAGCCATGAAAACTGGAGGACAAGGGGAACAGTGTCATCTCTTGGGGATAACTTCTAACCTTTCATACTGAAGAATGGTTTCTGTGTCACACTGTCACTCTCAGCCCTTCTAAAAGGGTGAATCAAGACCATAGCACTCAAAGGATGGATGGCAGGCGGCTGCGTGTTTAGGCCTGTGAAAAGGATCAAGCTAGCAACCAGGACAAGTGATGCTCTCATTTTTTGCACACAACGCCAGAAAAATGGGAGACATCGGTAATCAGAGCAGCAGGGATATGCCAAGTCACCAGTTCCCCTCAGCACCGCTGAGAAACCCTTCAGCTCTCAGCCCATGGATTCCCGCTACCCTTCCCGCTCATTCCGATCTTCTGCAGTCCCCCACAGCCTTCCACATCCTCCTGCCTGCTACTCACAAATTCCCAACCACTCCTCCCACATTTTCCTCCAGTCCCCCTCCCCTTCCTTCACTTCCCTCCATCCTACATCACTGCCCACTCCATTCCGAACTCGGCCGTCAGCCGCAATCCAGCCGGCTTCCAAGCCGCCCATCCGTCCGTCCCTCGAGCTAGTCTGCAGCCCAGCCCGTGTCCCCGGCGCCCCTAGCTCCCACGCCTCTTCCCAGAGGCGCCCCGGCTCCCCGCCCCCCGCCTCCTCGGTCCGCACAGCTCGGCGCCGGAGCGCTGCTCCACCGCTGCCTGAGAGCCGCTGCCAGGCAAGGACGAGGCGGACCCCTCCGCCCCGCACCCCAGGCCCATTACCGGCCCCGCCGCAGCCGCTTCGCCCGTCACCGTCTCCGCCGCCCCCGCTGTCTACTCAGCCCGTGTGCAAAGATGGGAGCCCGAGGTGTGCTGGCTCCCGGGCCCGTCGCGTGGCTCCCGGGACTACAGGGCGTGTGGGCCGGCTGGCAGGCGGCGGGGGGCGGGCGGCTCTGCACTCCGGCTCCCCGGCAGCAAAGACCAGAACCGACCCGGCTCCGGCTAACAATAGGCTCCGGCTGCAGCGCTCTGCCTCTTATAGGCGCCGGCGCGTCGTGGCCGAGGCCCGCGGCAGCCTGGGAAATGGAGTCTACACCAGGCCCACACCCAAGGCATGCTGGGAGTTGGAGGCGGCCAGTGCACCAAAGCACTCGCCCACCCTGGAGCGTCCGCAGCGACCCTGGAGAGCGCCTGTAGGGCTGCTGCCCGCCTTGAAGCAGGAGGCTGCGATGCTCCGCTACACTTTGGCACTAACCACACACGTTTCCTCGCACCAGGACCTCACCCCATGCCTGGGGAACGTGATCATCATGGGGTTGTCCCATATGACTTGCTGCAGCTGGCCTAATTTATAAAAGAAATTATGAGCAATGACCTATCTATTTATATGATGGATCGATTTCAACTTTTTTTTCTACCCCAAACGGGGTCTCTCTACATGGCTCTGGCTGCTCTGGAACTCACTCTAGTCCAGGCTGGCTTTGAACTCAGAGATCCACCTGCCTCTGCCCCCTGAATGCTGGATAAAGCCACCATACGGGCCGATTCTTCACGATCTTAAATTTTTCTTTCTTTTTTTATTATGATCTCTGATAATCACAGTTTTGCAGTTCATCTTTTTTTTTTTTTTTTTGGTGTTTTGAGACAGGGTTTCTCTGTATAACTCTGGCTGTCCTGGAACTTACTCTGTAGACCAGGCTGGCCTGGAACTCAGAAATCCGTCTGCCTCTGCCTCCCAAGTGCTGGGATTAAAGGCGTGCACCACCACTGCCAGGCTAGCCTTCCTTTGTTATCCTGTTTCTCTGATGACCTATAAGGCAAGATCTGGGTACATCCTGTGGTTCCCCCTCCCATAATCTGTCATCCTGCTTCCTTCTACTCATCTCATTCCCATGTTTTGCTTCAAGAAACTGGCTTTGCCTGTAGCTCGATCAATATTCATGCTCCTACCTCGAGCTTTTTGCCTTCACAATCCCATCCCAACCAACCATATGTTAGTTCATTTAGTAATTATTCACGTCTTCATATTAGAGAGGTCACACATTACACACACACACACCATTTGGTTTTGAACAGGGCCTTTGTAGCTCAAGATGGTTTTGAATTTGTTTGTTTATTTGAGACAGGGTTTCTCTGTATAGCCTTGGCTGTCCTGGAACTCACTCTGTAGACCAAGCTGGCCTCAAACTCCAAGATCCACCTGCCTCCCATTTTAAAGGCCTGCTTCAGCTTTTTGAGTGTTGGAATGAGAACCATGGTCTCTTTCTCTTATTTCCTTGGCATCACTATCAGTTGTATTTGTTGTCTTTTAGTCTTCTGTCTTGACTGGATTCCATGGAAATTGAATTGAAGAGTTGTTTTGTTTATTGTACTCTCAATACCAAGTTAAAAAAAATCTGGTTATTTGATATTCGGGAGTACAGTGAGTATTTATTGGCTAGATGGATGCACGGCAGGATTAAACTATGTAGGGTGTATGTGTGCTATTCAAATCTTTTCATGAAAAAGTATTGGTTCTAAATCCTAGTACATTTTGCATGTAACCAAGAAACTATAAAGCCAACATAACTGGCTACAAAGCACTCTCACCTTTAGAGCTGAGACACTGAGTAGCTTTGAAAAAGTACATAAATTCCAGTTCCCTGCATTATGTGACATCAGAGACAACACCACAAAGGGAGAAACAGCAGATCATGAAAAAGCATCTTTAGGATTTTGTACACTGATCATCTATCTGCTGAAATTCAGAGGAGATACAATGAAATCCAAGGATCCCTGGGCTGCTCTACCTGAAGACAACCCTGCTTTCCACCCATGTATGCTTGACTCCTAAGAAGCTTGTCTTCCTGAGCACCCACACAGTGACAGACATCATACAGATGTCACTCCACTTGCAGGGGATCCCTGCTTCTGGTCTGTGCACACACCTGCACTCGTGTGCACATACACACATGCATATACACACCTACACATATATAAAAATAATGAAAAATAAATCTTAAAACGAACAACCCAGCTGGGTGTGTGTCACATGCCTTGAATCCTAGTAATTGGGAGGCAGAGGCAGGTGGATCTTGGAGAGTTAGAGGCCAACCTGGTCTACAGAGTGAGCTCCAGGACAGCCATGGCGACACAGAAAAACCCAGTCTCAGTAAAACATAAACAAGCAAACAACCCAAAACCTTTGAGCTGGGAGTGGTGCCATAGAGGTAGATCTCTGTAAATTGGAAACCAGTCTGGTCTACAGAGTGAGTTCCAAGCCAGCCACAGCTACACAGTGAGACCCAAAATAAACAAACAAATAAAAGGCCATGTACATGAAAGAAAGGCTAGCAGTGACATGCTTGCATTGCAAGTGGAGGGTTGTGTGCCACCATGTCCTGTTAATGGCCTCATTGATCTGGGCAAGCATTAAAACATTTTTTTAAAAGCTGTTTTTAAGGAATTTTAGTTTACAGTTTGCTGGGGTGTTGCGTGTTGGGACGACTTTCCCCCACACAATGACTGTCCCAGGTATTTTTGTCAGTTGCTGTGCGGGCAAAGAGCTAAGTGTTGATGGGATATTGCCCTCTCAGCGGCCCATTACCATCTCTGTGATAGTTTGAATGAGAATGGTCTTCATGGGCTTGCATGTTTGATGTTTGGTCCCCGTTGGTGGGACAGTTTGAGAAAGATTATGAGGTGTTATAGGACCTGTGTCACCAGGGATGATGGGCTAAGGTTTCAAAAACCCATAGTCTTTCCAGTTAGTATGCTCTACTGGGCTTCCCCACCCGACTCCTGCTATGCTCTGACATGACAGTCATGGACGCTAACCCTCTGGAATCATGAGCCCCGAAATTAAAAACTCCTTTTACAAGTTGTATTGCTCATGGAGTTTTCTCATGGCAATTAAAAAAAAAAAAAAAGCAAGATTAAGACAGTCTCCATCAGGCAGCCTCCTGCTTCAGTTTCCTGAGTGTTGAGAATTCGGGAGTAAGTCTTCCAATCAATGACCACCTCTTTAGAATAGGACTAATGAGAAAAAGTTATACCCTTTATTATTTATATTTGCAATAATTTTAAATGTTATCTTCATAATGTCAATTTAACTTTTTCATTTAACTGAAAAGGTCAATAAGGGAATGCTTTGTAAATAATCACAATGACCTGTTACTAAGCTAACAGTCATAGTAAACACCTTAAAAGGGGACTCAAAACCTAAGAGAAGTTTCTGGTGACTTTGAAGATCTAAGCCAGGTGTAATTAACCCTAGGATTTGGGCAGAAGAGACAAAAAGGTCAATGCAAGTTCCAGGCCATCCCAGTCTACCACTGAAATCCAGGGTAGCCTAACCTTTAAAAATAATAACAAGCCAGGCAGTGGTGGCACATGTTTTTAATCCCAGCACTCAAGAGGCAGAGGCAGAGGCAGGTAGATCTCTAGGACTTCAAAGTGAGCCTGGCCTACAAATCACATGCCAGGATAGCCAGGAAACCCTATCTCAAAAAAAAAAAAAAAAAAAAAAAAAAAAAAAAAAAACCCAAAAAACCAAAAGCTAAAACTATAATGGTATATAAATTCACTTCTGTAATTTTGAGGGCTACTCCAATAAAAAGTAAATTCAAATAAAAATTAGGACACATAATTTTTTTGTTAACTTTTTAAATTATTCTTTTATGTGTATGGGTATATATATCTGTGTGTGTGTATATGTATATATATGTGTAGATATATGTATACACACACACACACACACACACACACACACACACACGGTGCCCTTGGAGACCACAAGATAGTATCAGGTTCCCAAGAACTGGAGTTACAGATGATTGTGAGCCATCATGTGGGTGCTGGGAATTGAACCCAGGTCCTCTGGAAGAGCAGCCAGTGGTCTTAACTGCTGCGCCATCTCTCCAGCCCCCTACATCATATAATTTATAAGCACTATATCAATAGGACTATATGCATCATTTGTGCCTCACGAGAATCAGAGATTCCCGCATTTGGAAGGAAGTCTGAGCCGGCATGCTGTCCAGTATCTCTGACCTCAGCAGTGAGACTGAGACACTAGTTCAGAACCAGCCTGAGCTGTGCAACAAGTGCTAAGCCAGCAGAGCAGCAGCAGATCTTGTCTCACACAGCACAGGCTGTCTTCCTAGGTTGCCTCTCCCACTCGCCGCCAGGACAGAGGAAGGGGATGGCAGCCAACAGTGATTTGCCAAGGACAGAGGCAGCAACTGCACTGACTGGGAACCAGTCCTTGGAACGTGTGATGCAATTAGAAATCTCAGCTCAAAACGGGGTGTTGGGTGAGCTCTCAGTAGGGAAGCGTTTGGCCTAATGTGTCAAGATGCTTGCATCACTGTGAGGAACTGTCAAGTTTCAAAGTTTTACACTTGTTTCAGACCAAAAGAAATTAGAAACCACATTATAGGTTGATTTTAATGGACAACAGCAACAACAAAAAACTATTAAAAAATCTAAGCTTTATTAAATACTTCAAAAACACACATAAATTCAAATTTAATACAGAATCTTTTTTTTTTTTTTTCTTTTCGAGACAGGGTTTCTCTGTGTAGCCCTGGCTGTCCTGGAACTCACTCTGTAGACCAGGCTGGCCTTGAAATCAGAAATCCGCCTGCCTCTGCCTCCCAAGTGCTGGGATTAAAGATATGCGCCACCACTGCCCGGCCTTAATACAGAATCTTTTAACATTATCTTTGTTCATTTCAACAAAATTTAAGGAAATTTCTGGTAAAACTCTACATGTGGTCTGATGCTGGTGGCACATACCTTTATTCCTAGCACTTGGAAAATGGATCTCTGAGTCTGAGGCCAGCCTGGTCTAGAGTTGAGTTCCAGGACAGCCAGGGCTACACAGAGAAACATTTTCTTGGGAAACCAAGCCAAAACAAGCCATACATGTAAAAAAGGAGGACCTAGCACTTTAAAATTCTGTACATTCACACAGATACAGTCATTTGAAAGGCAGAACATAAACTCAGTATGAGTCTGAGTGGGAAAAGAATATATTTTTTTTTATAAAGCTTACATTAAAAACAAAAACAAAACACTATGCCAAAACAAGACGGGGGAGGGGGGTGGGGGAAGAGCAGGGTGGAGTTGCTCATGTACTTCTACAGCTTGAGAATACCATTCACGAACAATGAAACCTGGGGGCAGACACTCTTGTCTCTCTCACCTCCAGCTCTGTGCCAAGGTTAGTGTGACACTGGGTGTCTGTCTGTCTGCTCTGGGGATTCACTGTCACTATATTCAGGTATGCTCGCCCTCCTCAGCGGCTAGTCCATCAGTTTCCAGCATAGCCCCAGAACAAACCAATGGTGAGGAAAGGCAGCAAAGAGTGGCATCTGGTGGCATCAGTTGCCCCGCTACTTCATCTGTGTTTCCTCATCCTCAAGTCACTGTTTCCCCAGCTGTTTTGGGTTTATTAAGGGGATAAAACAAGATAATCCATCCATGGGATTTATCATTCATCTACCCAAATACATATTAATCAAAATCACTCAGTTGTGGTATTGCAGGTGAACCAAATTAGAAATCTGGAGACTGTCTTAACACTAAAGGGAAGGGGCCTGCTGGAGCTAGCTCAGCTGGAGAAAGTGCTCGCCTAGCATGTGAGGCTCTGGGTTCAAGCCCAGCACTGCAGAAACAGACCAGATGGCAAGAGCTTGTAATCCCAACTCTTGGGAGCTAGAGGCAAGAACATGGAACCCTGTGTCAAAAAAAAAAAAAAAAAAAAAAAAAAAAAGTAACAATTGATTCTGTTCCTCCCCCTCATAGCTGTGAACAGAGCAGAGCTGACAAGAGGCTTGATACAAAACAGATAACTTGGTTTTATGAAGACAGATGTTCACTTTTGTATTAGGAAAATGTCAGAGCTCTTTATCACAAAATTAAACATCTTTCCAAAAACATCACATGACTCCCATTCCTGCTCTGCCCTCTACAAATCCTAATGATGGGGCTTCTTACTGGAATCAACAGGGGCCAGAAACTAAGGAAACTGCTGAACTCCATGTCTGGCCAGTGATCTGAGGACGTCATACAGTAGGGGCCAATACAGGGTCTGGGACTCCACGTTAGGGCCGTCTCACCCAGCACTGGACACCTCCCCTCAAACTTTCAGAAGTGCCAGGTTCCTGAAGACCTTTAATCTCCAGTCATGTCTCCTTCAAAAGGTGAAGGCAGCAGCAGCCATCGAATGTGGGAGCCTCGTCCTACTTGAGAATGACATGATAGCTATCACTGGTCTCTGCTGGAAAGATGGGAGAAAGAAGTGATCTTTAGCCTCCTGTAGAACAACAAGGGTAAAACTATCTTGTGAGAGGGAATAAAAAGGCAAACTGAGCCGGGCAAATGGCAGACGCCTTAACCCCAGCACTCAGAAGGCAGAGGCAGGTGGATCTGAGTGAGAGGCCAGCCAGGACTACAGAGTAAGTTCCGGGACAGCCAGGATTAGATAGAGGAACTCTATCTTGAAAAACCAAAAAAGTCAAACTGGAAGGCCAGGTGTGGTGGCACACACCAGCACACAGGAAGCAAGCAAGTAGAATAAAAACATAATTACAATCTTGTACTTCTCCTGGGATAGGATAAACAGAACGATGCTTACTCTCTCTTACAGTGGTGGTGCACAGTGACAACAATTAACATCAGGCACAAACTCACGAAGATGGTATTATTATTATTTTTTTTTTTTGAGACAGGGTTTCTCTGTGTAGCCCTGGCTGTCCTGGAACTCACTCTGTAGACCAGGCTGGCCTCGAACTCAGAAATATGCCTGCCTGTCTCTGCCTCCCAAGTGCTGGGACTAAAGGTGTACGCCACCACTGCCTGACCTAACAACAGTTGTTTTTTGTTTTTTGTTTTTAAAGAATTATTTATCTTATATATGACTACACAGTTGCTATCTCAGTTACACCACAAGAGGGCATCAGATCTCATTACAGATGGTTGTGAGCCACCATGTGGTTGCTGGGAATTGAACTCAGGACCTCTGGAAATATAAATATTTGTAAGCACACACACACACACTCACGTGCACCACACACACAATGATTTTTTTTTAAAGGTGGGGGGTCTCAGTGGTTAAATACATTGGCTGCCTTCCAGGGGACCACAGTTCAATTCCTAGCACCCACATGGTAGCTCAAACCCCTAACTTTGGTCCAGGGTGTCTGAGGCCCTTTTCTGACCTCTGGGAGCACTACAATATATAGGTGAAATACCTATACATATAAAAATAAAAATTTAAATCTAATTTTAATTATATTAAAATAGAAGAAACAAAAATTTAAAAAGTAGATAGTGCCTAAGTAACAACACCTGGGGCTGTCCACTGGCCTCCACACATATATGTGCACACACATACATGCACATGCGTGCACACACACACACACACACACACACACACGCCCCTTCTAAGAGAGACATTCATTTGGGACTGGCCATACAGTTCAGTGGCGTAAGGTACTTGCTGCCAAAGCTAATGATCTGAGTCTGGTTCCCAGAACCCACAGAGTGGGAACACAAAGCCAGTTCTGCGAGTTCTTTTATGACCCGTGTGTGCTCTGGCATGGGATAACCCACCTCATACACACAAACAACACATGTTAAAGTATGTTTTACTTATTACCTTCCAATGTGTCCAGAACAAAGCAGGCTTCTTCCTGGAAGTTCTGAACCATCTGAAAAGATCAACGAGATTTGCTGATGAATAACCTGGCTTACAAAGCTTATTTTGAATACGACACTTTTCATGACACTGTACTGAAGTAGGTGTGAGAATTTCGTACTGATAGCTGAGATTGTGAACACGGGAAGAGTTAACACTGCACCTTAGCTTCGTTCAGAGACACCCACGAGTCAGTAAGCTTCAAAGTGACGAGTCCATAAAGGTCTGTAAGCCAGAACAGCAACTAACTCTGAATATTACCTTACTATTTCCTACTTTGGAAGGCACTGGTAACATCTGAAATAAATTCAAGAATTTTTCAAAAATAAATTATAACTTTACAAAAGTAGTCTATATGTAAACTAAAATAACCTACAAGGCTATTTCTTCCAAAACAACATTAAAGGAAATGGTATTTTGGAAAATGCCGAACAAATCATGTTAAAAAAAAAAATGTATTTAATTTCTGCCTCAAATTAGGCCACTTTCTGTTCCCCAGCCTTGAGGACAACGAACCCCATAAGTAGACAGGGCCGGGCTACCACACCAAGCTCTGCCAGCACCTGAGAGTTTGGAGAAGATAAACAAAGGAGTTTCTGGGCTTTTTAAAGATTTACTTCCCGTGCTGACTTGTTCTGCCTGCATGCTTGTCTGTGAACCACATGCATGCCTGGTGCTGTGGAGATCAGAAAAAGAAGTTGCAGTAGGTTGTGAGCAAACTGAACTTAGGTTCTCTCAAAGAGAAACACGTGCTCTAAACCACTGAGCCATCTCCGTCCAGCCTCTGTCCAGTTTCTATCTTTAAAACTGATGCAGAAGGAAAGTGGCCCCTCAAGCTGCTGCCGGCCAGCCGGCCCCACTCACCCACTCTGCAGCTCAGTTCACCTGCTTCCTGCTTCCAGCACCTTTTCTCTAGAAATAAGATCAGCATCTGGGAGCTCTGACACTGTAATGAGGCAGCAGAGAGCACCCATGAAAACAAGCCTCTCTAGAGGAGGATGGCAAGTCCAAGGGCTGTCCCAAAGAGTAAAGGGGGCCGGGGTTACAACTCTGGGCACAGCCCCTGGCGCTTCAAAGGGCAAAACAAGCCAAGACATTCCTTTCTATTTGGTGAATATTAATTATACATGATATTTCTCAGTATGACATCTTAGTACATATATGAAAATATATGCATATAACATTATCTCGAGGGCTAAGACCACTGGCTGCTCTTCCAGAGGACCTGGGGCTGACCAGGGTGGTGTCTCACAGACATCTGTAACTTCAGTTCCAGGGGATCCAACCTTCTCTTCTGGCCCCCACACACAACTGCACTCATACATGCACAGCTCTGCATATACACAACTAAAACCACAGTGACTAACGGTGATCACACTCATCACCTGCTCCCCTGCTCCCCCATACTCAGGCTGACCCTCCTCCCGGATGGTCCCTTTCCACTCACGTGGTTTCATTATCCGATGACACTATAAGGTTGCTTACAGAAGGACAGGGGTGGGGGATGGGGGTGGGTTCTTTACAGGAGCACGTGACTTACCAGTGGCTATACCACTCAAGAAAGGTCTCCTCCTCTCTCTAAAACCATGGACTGCTTATAGATCCTCCAGGAGGGCAGGATCTCATGAGAGATCCTGATGATCTCCCAACTCCATGATGATACATATAGAGGCCCAAGCGTGTACAGGGAAGCAGAGAGGTTGGGAGAGCAACTCCATGACGATACATATAGAGGCCCAAGCGTGTACAGGGAAGCAGAGAGGTTGGGAGAGCTCCAGGGTGTAAGAGCCATGTCATCAAAGCCTGAGCAGCTGGACAAGTTCCTCCCCAAGGTCATCCAGAACAGTGGTTTTCAAAGAAGAAAAGTGGCATTGCACTTCCTTCGGTGAACTCCAACACTTTGCAAGACATGAAAGGCCCATAGAGGAAGTGGCTACAAGATCGCCTAATCCCATATGTACTCTTTCCTAAGATCTCTTTAATTTTCCTTCTCCACTTTCTTTCTCAAATCTCCACCTTTTTTTTTTTTAATACAAACAAGAACAAGAGTTTCACATTTTGTCAAGCACGCCTTTAATCCCAGCACTTCGGAGGCAGAGGCAGGTGGATTTCTGAGTTCGAGGCCAGCCTGGTCTACAGAGTGAGTTCCAGGACAGCCAGGGCTATACAGAGAAACCCTGTCTCAAAACACCAAAAAAAAAAAAAAAAAAAAAAAAAAAAAAAAAAAAAAAAAAAAAAAAAAAAAAAGAGTTTCACATTCTAGAGTCTTTCCTAGCATGAGGGCGGAGCATGAAGTTCGGAGGTGGAGTGCTTTCCTAGCATGTTTGAGCTCCAGCCCAGTAAGATAAAAGAGAGTAAGCTGGACTCCAACCAGGGTTTTCTTGTCTGAGGCATAAATGTCTCAGTGCTAAGGCAGAACCGACAAAGATAAAGTTTAGTAAGGAGAACAAACCCATATGTGAGTGGCATAGTGTCTAACTCAAGAGTGATTGGAAGAAGAGAAACATCATTACGTAATTTTTTGGTACATAATTTAAGAAGTTCAAAAATTAAACAAAGGAAAAACAAATCTGGAGATACTGTTACAGCAAATCCCCGCCCATTCCTATCTGTCAGTTTGGAAATCAAGTCCTTCCACACAGAGGCAGAAAGCAGGGCGGAACCGATTCACAACTGGGCGGCAGCTCTCAACTGCAGAGTAACTACCCTGGGCTAGCACAGGCAAAGGGACCAAGGAACTCCACCAGCTGCTCATTGGCAGATGGAGTCCAGGGCTAGGAGGAGGCTCAGCTGATGCAGAAGTGGTCCACAGTGCATGAAGCCTACGTTTGCCCCAGCACTGCACAGACTGAAAGCGGTGCTAGTGCATGCTGCTGGAAGACAGAGGCAGGAGACTGGGAGCTCAAGATCATCAGACAACTCTGAGTTTGAGACCAGCCTGCCTCATGAGATCCCAGTCCTAAACAAACAAACCCAAACCGAAACTAATCTCAAACTAACCACCCCCCACAAGATGCACACTTCTTTTTCTCTTAAGGATTAACTCTAGTGCCTTGTATATGCTAAGCATGTTTTACCTCTGAGCTGTACCTAAACCTTCTAACTTAGTGTCTCATAAGTACCAACTTGTTATTATTTGATCATTTCTGTAAGTGCAACAATAATTCTATTCAGAAATGTTTTTGACTTTTACTGAAGCAAGTTATTTGGCCAAAACAAATTTTTGCTTCAAAGTAGTACAACAGGACAGTAAGATTTTCAAGCATAAAAATATTATGTAAAATTAAAAACTATGGGAAGGGCTAGACAGTGGTTAAGGGTGCTTGCTGTTCTTCCTGAGGACCCGAGTTCAGTTCCTGGCACTATTAGGCAGATCAAAACTACCCGTAAAACAGAGAACACACACACACACACACACACACACACACACACACACACACACACACACACACACCCCAGTGGTCATCCTTCATTATACAGGGGTTTAAGGCTAACTAACCTTGCTTCTAAAAACCCTGTCTCAAAAATATATAGCCCATAAAGACATAAAGGGGAGAGAGATGCTGAGTCGGGATAAAATGCCTTTTATGCAGCATGAGTCAGAGCCTGAGTCAGACTCCTAGCACCCACATAAAAACCCAAGCACAGTGGGACATGCCAGTAACCCTCTGGTCTCCACATGCATATGCATGGAAGGGGAGAGGCTGGCATGCACATGTGCACACATAAAGCACACTTTGATTTTATAGAAACTCAGTAAGCCATTTTTTAGATTTATTTTATGTGCATGAATGCTTTGCCACCATGTACTTCTATGGCATGTGCCTGCCAGTGCCATGAAGGTTAGAAGAGGGAATTATGGGTGGCTGTGAGCCACCATGTGGTTGCTGGGGACCAAACTCAGGTCCTCTGGAAAGGCAGCCAGTGCTCTTAACCACAGAACCATCTCTCTAGCTCCTCAAGCACCCCTGGAACTTGATTTTAGTTCTAGGACTGGGAAAAAACAATGACTTGTGTTCGGGTTAAGAGTGTAATCAGAGTAACAGCCACTGCTCTCTCTCGTCTCCCTCCCTCCCACTGAGCTGCCCAGAATAACATTTCTGCCTTCTTCCACCTGCTGGGATTATAAGAAACATCATCTCTCCCAGCTTGACGCAAGTGTGTGTGCGCGTGCCCGTGTGCACGTGCATGTGTGTGTATGTGTGTGTGTATAGGAATGTGAGTTTTTACATTTTTTCAAGTGAGAAAACTTTTACAATGGTTCAAATTTAACGAACTAAAAAACGTGCAAAAGATACATATAGTTTTGGGTGTGTGCACCCATATGTATGAGGTGTATGGATGTGTATATACACATGTGTATGAGTATATAACCACACAGAGAGGCCAAAATCTATTATCAGGTGTACTCCATTGCTTCCCACCTTGCTTTTAAAGTGGGTGTACCATTTCCTGATCTAGCCCCACCAGCTAGGCTAGCAGAGTTCAGGCTCCAGTGACCTCCTGTGCTGGGACTACAGGCATGTGGGAGACCACATCCTTTTTTCTCTTTGGTTTTTCGAGACAGGGTTTCTCTGTGTAGCCCTGGCTGTCCTGGAACTCACTCTGTAGACCAGGCTGGCCTCGAACTCAGAAATCCACCTGCCTCTGCCTCCCAAGTGTTGGGATTAAAGGAGTGTGCCACCACTGCCCGGCCCACATCCTTTTTAAATTGAAAATCATGGGTTCTAGGATCTGAACTCTGGTCCCCATCTTGTGCAGCAAACACGCATAACTGCTGAGTCACCTCTCCCTGTCCAGTTTTTGGCTTTGCCTTTTTTTTGGACACCATCTCACGTAGGCTATGTGGGCCTTGAACTTACTACATACCCAGAGGTGAACTTGAATTCATGATCTTGCCTAAACTCTGTGCTAGGGCTACAGGGGTGGGTTACCACCCCAACTTTATATTAATTTTTAAAAACTAGTAAGTAGGGGCTGCAGAGATGGCTCAGCAGTTAAGAGTACTGACTTCTGTTTTAGAGGTCATGAGTTCAATTCTCAGCAATCACATGCTGTCTCAAAACCATCTATAATGGAATCGATGTCCTCTTCTTATGTGTCTGAAGACAGCTACAGTTTACTCATATACATTAAATAAATAAATAAATCTTAAAAACAAAGTGAAACAAACAAACAAAAAAACCTAGTAAGTAAGTAAGCAAGCAAGCAAGCAAGCAACAAAATCTAAGGCAGACAGTGGTTCATGCCAACAGTCCCAGTTACGCAGGCAGGACGCTGAGGCAGGAGGATCATGTGAACCCACACGTTCAGAGTCAGTCACGCCAAAATAGCAAGACCACTTATCTGTTAAAAAGAATTACAATTGATCAGCTAACCCTCCGTGCAGACAGAGTTTGACCCAGCAGCACTGCCCTCACACCGCCACAGACGCTCACAAACTCTGCAACGGCACGCAATTGTACAAGACACTGACCTCATCGCTGATGAGCACGTGGATTCCTGTCGGTCCCTGCTTGTAAACCTGGCTGATCTGGTGAGGAGAGATACTGAAAAGCTGAGCGATTTTCTCTGTTAATTCAGCAGCTGTCAGCTCTTCTAGATAGATAGCATGGTACACTGCAAAGGAAGTAGAGCAGTCATCGAGAGGGTGTCCGAGTTGTAGGCTCATCTCCTTTGACTCAGAGATCACAGCACCTGGCTGATCCTGCCTCAGCTTCCTTTCTCTGTGTGAACCGGAAACACTCCACAAACCCAGTCACTCCCCTTCTAAATGCTGGAGAGGGCATGGAAATCTACAGCACTATGGACATTACTGGGTTTAGTAAGTCACGCGTAGAAAAGGTACTGCGAATAACTCACAGAGATTAGAGCGCAATCGACACGAGCAGTCGGCATTCCTTCTAGAACTCCAACTAAGGCTGCACTGGTCTACACCCTCACCACACCAGCCACGAGTCATCTCTTCTCCTTTCTTCCTGCTCTGCCCAGAACAACCTACCGAAGAAAGTACCATTTGAATCTCCATCCTCCTGCTTCTGAGGTGGCTGTGGCTGCTGCTGCTGCTGCTCCCTCAACTGCAACGACTCCTGGCAGACATAAATGGTTAGCCTTGGACGCACCATCCTATGTGGAGAAGAAAAGGGACAGCAGCTTTACACAAATGGAACCTGTTAGTGCTTAGGCCAAAAGCACTTTACTTGTTTCCTTATCTCTAGCTGTGTGCTCTGTCGTTTCTTTTAAGTTGATGCACTGCAACAGGAGGCGCCATTTAAGCTTCTAAACTCTGGCTTTCACTGAAAAGTTATGTGTGGGGCCGGGGCTGGAGCCAAGTAGCAGACTGTTGGCCTGGCAAACTCAAGGCCCTGGGTTCCATTCTCAGCACTAAAATAGGAAGGGGAGGAGCTAGAGAGATGGCTCAGCTGATTGCTCTTCCAGAGGTCCTGAGTTCAAATCCCAGCAACCACATGGTGGCTCACAACCATCTGTAATGAGATCTGATGCCCTCTTCTGGGGTGTCTGAAGACAGCAACAGTATACTTGCATAAAATAAATAAACAAATCTTTTTAAAAAAAAGAGGAAGGGGAAAAGGGGAGAGGGTAAGAGAACAATACTGCTAGCTTAGACCTGCAATTCAGGGCCCTCATTCTCCCAAGACTGTTGACATTTCCATGACCACGGAGCTCCTGCAATCATTTGAGTTTGTAAGCTTTGAAGTAACGGTTAGAAATATCCAAGATGCAAGAGTAAGTTTTATACAAGGGTCAGGTTGTAGATATGCTGTTTATTTACAAATATTCCTACACGTACGCAACATGGCTCAGCTGGAAAAGGCTCTTGCCACTTGAATTCAATCTCTGTAGGAGGGCACATATCAGAGCACATGTGGGAGGACGGTGGAGGTCAAAGAACAACTTCTGAGAGTTAGGACTTTTCGTTTACCCACTGATTACAATTTCTCTTTTAATGGTTTGACAAGACATACTTATTTGTGCAGAGTACTGTGAAAAACTGGAATGTAAAACTCATTTAAAATCCATTCTCATTGGCATCTTAACAGTTTAAGTACACACCGGCCTTTTAATGCGTTAAAGAGTCTGATTCCATCTGCAGGGCCGCAGATCTGGATCACGTCGTCTCTGGTGAGTTTCAGTAGATCTGCCCCTGGGGTAAACAGAGACACACAGGTTACTGACAAAGGCAGACCCTCAAAGCACACCTCAGGTTGTAGTCATCACCTCCTGAGCAGCTACAGTCCCGGTGTGTCATGTCTGCAGACAAAGCCCCCGTGACCTGGCTCCGCCTAACCCTATGCTTCCAGCCTGACTGTGCAGAGCAGGCCAGTTGCTTTCTGTCTGAAACACCTTTCCACAATCCAATGGGCTCACCTTAGCCCGCTCCAGTCTCACCTCATACACTGCACGTGCTCATCTAGTGCATCTCCTTCTGACTGGACTTTTCTGTTACACAGATGAAAGTGTCAACTCAGGACATCTTATCAACTACATATTCCCACACGGATGTTCACAGAAGGCTGCACAAAAGAGGGTTATGCAAGTAATATGTACAGCGTTATCAGGGGCGGGATTTCAGCTATTTGTTCCTTCATAAAGTCCAGATGAAAGATGTCTGTTTCCAAGGTAGCCATCCTGGAACTCACTGTGCAGACCAGATTGGACTCGAACCCCTAGAGATACGACTGACTGCCTCTGCCTCCCGAGTGCTGGGATTTAAGGGGTGTAACAACACATTTTAAGAGTGCTAGATAGAGTAAACATTTTAAAGTTTAAATGAGTTCCAGCTAAACCCGCTTCATTGTAAGGACTCCTAGGGCCATTACAGCTGGCTGAAAAGTCGGAAGTGTTTCACAAAAGAAAAAACAAACCGAGACAACTCTTGGACACATCCCATATGGGACACCAAGAAGACCCGAGATGCACATGAACACCCCGTGCTTGAGAAGGCCGAAGGGAAAGGTAATCTAACCTGAGAAGTTGGTGAAAAGCCTCGTGAACGTGGAAAACCGGTTTCGATGCAGCCACTGCTGGGCTTCCTGAGGCGTGGTTGTTGGCAAGAGGTTCTGAAAGGAGAATGTATTCTTGGGTATCTGAATAGTCTCATTTGATACCTCATTAGAAAACACACAACCAAACACTTCCTTCCACACCTTACAGCCATGCTGGCTAGTAGCTGCGAACTGTTTCTATCACACAGGGTCTTCTCCAACTGCGAGAGACACTTCACAATCAGACCGAATGTTCTTTCTATTCAAGGGACAAGGGATTGGATCGGGTAGTGGCAGGTATGTGAGAAACCACACTACACCAGCCTGGACAAGGAGATGAGAGCCTCAGAAAGCAGGAAAAGTAGCCAGCTGAATCTGCGTATGCCTGGAACTTAGCGTTGGCGAGGCGGAGAAGGATAACTGCTCAGTGCATCCTAAGCTAGCCCGAGCTGCACAGCGAAGCACCTCTAGGTACTGCTTGTTTCTAGTCCCGAGAACACCTCCAGGTCGGAGGTGAAATTCAGGAAGCATTTGTGAAGTGGGTGAATGGCATGTGACAGAATCAGTCACCACAACACTCCTACACAGTACAAACAAGTGACACTGACTTTAGACTTACATCCGTGACTGGAGGGGGTGGCTCTGGCTGGTGGTTGGGCGAGCCGTTTCTAAGGAGAGAGTGAAGATGAAGGGTGAATCCATGGCACTGTGTACACCACCTCATGACTCACTGTCACAACAACTCACAGGTTAGAGAGCTCAGAGAGTCTCTACTTTGTCAGAAACCACTCTTTGACACAGTACTTAAGCTGTGTGCTAATTAACTCAGAAACTTCAGGGGAGGGAAGAAACCATATCATTTCAAACTAGGAAAAAAGATCAAAATTTCAGTAAGTAGGGCTGGTGAGATGGCTCAGCAGGTAAGAGCACCAACTGCTCTTCCGAAGATTGTGAGTTCAAATCCCAGTAATTACATGGTGGCTCACAACCACCCATAATGAAATCTGATGCCCTCTTCTGGTGCCTCTGAAGGCAGCTACAGTGTACTCATTTATAACAATAAATATATCTTTGAGCAGGGACTAAGTGAGCAGGGCCAACTGGACTAAGCGGGGTTGACCAGAACAAGCAGAGGTCCTAAAGTCAATTCCCAACAACCAGATGAAGGCCCCCAACTATCTGTATAGCTAGTGTGTACTCATATACATAAAATAAAAATTTAATAAATAGAAACTGATAGAATAAATTATGGCATAATAAATACCTGCAGTGGGATAGAAATGTAGTTTAGTGTAAAACATTTGCCTAGGATGTATAAGGCTCTAAGTTCAGAAAGAAAAACCCTGGAATATAAAAGTCCTAGTATATAGCACTCTTATTAAACATATCAATAGTTATGCACATATACACAGGAAGATTTAGAAGAAAATGTAGACTATGATCATATATAGAGCTGGGCTCAGTAGCCCACATCTTGAATGCCAGCACTTTGAGAGACAGAGGCAGGGGGATCTCTGAGTTCAAAGCCCACCTGGTCTATATAGCCGATTCCGAGACAGCCATGGCTACATAATATGATCCTGTCTCAAAAAAAAAAACAAAAACAAAAACAAAACAAAAAAACAAAGACAAACAAACAACAAAAGGTCCCTATTTTGTTGTCCTGGGAATTGAACCCAGCTCTTTTCTAGCATGTGCTAGCAACTGCAATACCCCTGCACTCCATAGTTCTGAAAAACTATTATTGTTGAGAGCTGCCATTTGGTGCTGAGAACTGAACTGGGTCTTTCAGAAAAGCAGCCATGGCTCTGAACTCTCCAGCCCTGTGTATTTGTTTTTAAATTCTGACTTATTATTGTCGTATGTGTGTGACACTGGTGTGTGCACGTGCAGGTGAGAGGACAGCATGGCGGACAGTCTCCTTCCATCTTTACACGGGCTCTGGGGATCCAAACTCGACCACTGGCCTTAAAGGCCAGCACGTTACCCTCTGGCTATCCTGCCAGCCCAATTCATTTCAGGTTTTCTTACTTAGACTGTCTGTCTGTCTGTCTGTCTGTCTGTCTGTCTGTCTGTCTATGAGTGTCTGTGTGAGTGTGTATGTGTGTGAGAGAGAGATGAGGGGCCGGGGGATTCAAAGATATGTGTCAGCATCTACATCTAAATGTGGAGGCCAGAACAGAGTGTCAGACTCCTTGGGGCTGGTGGCCCAGGAGTTTGTGAGGTGTTTGGTGTACTTCATGGGTATTGGCATCCAAACTCTGGTTCTCATGACTGAAAAATAAGCACTTACCATAGTTCTAGCTCCCCAACCATTACTGTAAAAGATGATTCAAAATTAGTGCTAATTTGTGATTCAACATTTATCTCCACACTTTCCATTTTTCTTAAAGCTTCTTTTGTTTTTTGGTTGGTTTTAAAAGACAGGGTTTCCCCAGATAACAGAGCCCTGGATGGCCTCAAATTCAGAGATCCTCCTACCCCTGCCTCCCAAGGCCTGCACCATCACACCCAGCTAGTTTCCTTCTTCCCTCCCCCTACCCCATTCTGTTTCTCACGACACCTATCCTGTGTAGCCTTAGTTGTCTTGGAACTCACTCTGTAGACCAGGCTGGCCTTGCACTCAGAGATCAGCCTGCCTCTGCCTCCCAAGTCCTGGGATTAAACGTCTGTGCTACCACCAACCAGTTATGTTTATTTTCTTTGAGAGGAAAAGTTGAGAAAAAAATTGTAAAACACAACCCTTAACTAAAGACATTTAAACTCGACTCCAGTGGATGGCATCATCATAAGGATAATAAGAAATCCTCTTCTTTGGGCAGATACAGTGCTAGTAGTCAGTTGAGAGCCTGAGGCAGGAGGATTATTTGGCTCCAGGAGCTCAAGGCTATTTTAGAAACACAGCTAAACCCCTTATCCAAACATACAAACAAAGGAGAGACTTGATGTGATAATGGTGGAGCACACCTAATCCCAGCACAAGAGAGTCTGCAGCATGAGGGAGCCTGCAGCAATTCAGGGCTGCACTGCTATACAGTAACTCAAGGCTAGACAGCAATACACAGCAAGACCCAGTCTTGAACAAACAAACAAACAAATAAAAAAACCCTCTCTTATTCATTTCTGCTATAGTTAAAATTTTAAGTTTGATATTCAAACTCAGCAATGACATCAGTGTTCTAAACAGATGTACTCCTTTTATAACTAATACCAACAGAAAAGGTATTGGTTCTTAACTTACTTTTCAAACATTTAAGCTACTCTTACATCTTTTAAGAAGTAGATTGAGGGCTGGAGAGATGGCTCAGTGGTTAAGAGCACACTGACTGCTCTTCCAGAGGTCGTGAGTTCAACGACATGGTGGCTCACAACCATCTATAATGGGATCTCATGCCCTCTTCTGCTGTGTCTAAAGACAGCTACAGTGTGCTTACATAGAATAAAGAAATCCAAATTCAAACAACTGGCTCCTCTTATGTGTTTCTCAATTGTGCTGCTGAAGACAAACCCAGGGCTGAATTAATGCCTGGCACCCAAACACTCTACGGCTGAGTCACATCTCAGGGCTCTACAGCATTCTTTTTTTTTTTTTTTTTAAATCCTATTTATTTACTTGTTTATTTCACTTTACATCCCGCTCACCTCCTCCCACAATCCTCCCCGCCACTTTTCTTCTCTGAGAGAGTGGGGCGCCCCCTGGATACCCCTCACCTTGGCACATCAAGTCTCTGTGGGGCTAGGCGCTTATTCTCCCACTGAGGCCAGACAAGGTAGTCCTGATAGAACACAACCCACAGGCAGGCAGGCAGGGCTTTAGGAATAGCCCTGCTCCAGGTGTTTGGGAACCACTTGAATATCAAGCTGCACATTTGCTCCATGTTCTACAGGTATTCTTAACAAGAAAACAAACAAACAAACAAACTGCTTCTAATTCCCACTACCCATTCTCTGGTGCAAGCATGAGACATGAAAATAACCACTGAGCATAAAAAATAAGGTAGATCAAGAGCCCAAACTACCACTCTCGTCACTAAAAATCTCCCACAGGAGCTGGGACCTGACACCATCTCAGGCTACCTGACACCATCTCAGGCTACCTGACACTGTGTGAGGGGAAAGTTTTTACATGAAACTCCTTTTTTCTCAGGATTGTCCAAACTTCAGCCAGTACAAACATTGGTCAAAGACTGACCAATTGGAAGCATTAATTTGGAAAGACCTTGATGAAAATGTAATAAAAGGACCTATATTTAGTACAAACATAATCCAATTGCTTTTCCCAGACTTACCCTTCCCCAAGAGAGAAACTGCTATGGGAGCTGTTGAAGCCAGGGGATGGGGAATTGTTGACGTAGGTGATCTCAGGCCATGGAGAACACTGAAAAGAAAGGAAGACTTAGGCAACAAGAAAGCAGCACGCTCCTGTCAAGCGCTCCCCTCTCATGTCACTAGTGACTATCTTCTGCAGTCAGGAAAATATGCTCAGAACCAAGCTCAGACCAAGCTGGAAAAGACATGCGTGTGTACTTGGGGATGTAGCTCAGTGATAACACGCTTGCCTAACATGCACAAGGCTCTAGGGCCACTCTTTTTTTTTTTTTTTTTTTTTTGGTTTTTCGAGACAGGGTTTCTCTGTGTAGCCCTGGCTGTCCTGGAACTCACTCTATAGACCAGGCTGGCCTCGAACTCACAAATGCGCTTGCTTCTGCCTCCCAAGTGCTAGGATTAAAGGCGTGTGCCACCACCGCCCAGCTCTAGGGCCACTCTTAAGCATGAAAGAATGAATGGATGAATAAATGACTAAGAATACAAATATGAACTAAAAAATCCTTTTACCTCTGTGAGTATGGTTGTCTCATAAGAAGGCTGATATTTCTCTTTTTCATGGGGTGTCCGTTTCTCCATTTTCTCTCTATCTATTTTTTGTTTTCTGTCTGCACCCTTAGGCTGAAATGAGAAATACATTGCTTTAAAATCAACTTTTCATCCCAGCACTCCAGAGCCAGAAGCAGGTAGATCTCTGAGTGGTGACATGTGCTGACAGTCCCAGGACTTAGATTCCTTAAGCAGAAACATCAGGAGCTCAAGGCCATTCTTGGTTGCTTAGTAAATCTGAGGCAGCTCTAGGCTACTTCTAAGCCACTGCTTCACAACTGCTCCAAAACAACAAAAACAATAAATAGAAATACAAACTATTAGCCGGGCGGTGGTGGCACACGCCTTCAATCCCAGCACTTGGGAGGCAAAGGCAGGTGGATTTCTGAGTTCAAGGCCAGCCTGGTCTACAGAGTGAGTTCCAGGACAGCCAGGGCTACACAGAGAAACCCTGTCTCGAAAAACAACAACAACAAAAAAAATGTGTAGTGAGCCCCTGAGTGCGTGCTGCTGGCCCTGGCTGGTCAGGGCTGCTGCCTGACTCTCTGACTGCTTGGGCTGTTCTGGATCGTTCAGACTTGACCACATCAAGATGTACTTCAGAGGTTGTGTCACTGATTCTCGCGCAGACAAACAAGTTGATTCACTACCATGTCACCTCATGTTAAAACAGAACGACTAAAAGAGCTTATAGATACGTGTGGTAGCTCACGCCTTTAAATCCCAGCAGAGGCAGGTAGATGTCTGAGTCCAAGGCTAGCCTGGTCTACATAGTGAGTTCCAGGACTACACAGAGATACAAACACACAGAGAAATGGTTTTGAGGCCGGCACACAGCCCGGGCCACCTTGAAGACTTTGATCTGGCAGCTGGCTGAGTGCAGGTGCTCCGCATACTCTCCGCTCTCGTTCTCTTTGAAGGTATCGATCTGCACTCGGAACGGCACCCCCTTCTCCCCGCCGTGCTTCCTCATCGTGAACTCAGTGCTGATGCAGTGCACCTGAAAGAAGTGACAGCAGCGTCAGTGCCACTGCCAGACCACAGGCAAAGCCCAACTCTTATTCTTTCCCTCTCTTACACTGTAATGGAGGTAACTAGAGACCTGTTAGCAATTCACAAATGTAAGCAACTGGGCTGGTGAGATGGCTCAGCGGGTAAGAGCACCGACTGCTCTTCCGAAGGTCATGAGTTCAAATCCCAGCAACCACATGGTGGCTCACAACCACCCGTAATGAGATCTGACGCCCTCTTCTGGTGCATCTGAAGACAGCTACAGTGTACTTGTAATAAATAAATAATAAATAAATCTAAAAAAAAAAAATTGTAAAAAAAAAAAATGTAAGCAACTATCAGAACTAGTAACTATCAGAGACCCTGTCTCAGGGAAGGCTGCTATTAAGAACCAAGTATTAATTCCTCTGAGAACAGGGAGCCACACAAACAGTGTCCATGAGTTCATCTAGCTTTGAAAAGGAGGCACAGGCAGGCTTAGAACACAGCAAATACGAAAGTCCAAGTAACGAGAGATTTGCTGGGTCACTGCTAAAGTCTAGAGATTTGCTGGGTCACTGCTAAAGTCTAGGCCAGACAGTCAACTCTGTCTAGCTGACCACTTACTAGCTTGGATTAACTGCTCACACTAAGCCTCAAACACTATTCCTGCGGGCTAGACAGACCAGTCAGCAGTTAAAGAGTATCAACTGTTCTTTCAGAGGATCCAAGTTCAGTTCCCAGGACATAGCAGATGGCTCACAACCACCGGGATTAGATGCCTCTGGCCTCTGTGGACACCTGCACTCACATGCAAGAGCCCACACTCTAACACACATATACATTACCTAAAAATAAATATTTCAAACACCATTCCTATTCCAAAGGACCATTATTCAAAGTCTTAAAATCATGTATACAAAGTATTAACATAGTGACAACCTCAAAGGTAACTATCTAATAAACCATTGATTGAAATGATTACAAATAAACAGGGCGTGGTGGCCTATGTCTTTAATCCCAGCATTCAGGAGGCAGCAGTAGGTGGGTCTGAGTTCCAGGACAGCTAGGGCTACACAGAGAAACCTTGTCTCAAAAAACAACAAAAAAGAGGAATAAATTGGGAGGCAGAGGCAGGTGGATTTCTGAGTTCGAGGCCAGCCTGGTCTACAGAGTGAGTTCCAGGACAGCCAGGGCTACACAGAGAAACCCTGTCTCAAAAAAAAAAAAAAAAAAAAAAAAAAAAAAAAAAAAAGAGGAATAAAGAATTCTGAGTTTGGCCGGGCGGTGATGGCGGTAATCCCAGCATTTGGGAGGCAGAGGTGGATTTCTGAGTTCGAGGCCAGCCTGGTCTACAGAGTGAGTTCCAAGACAGCCAGAGCTATACAGAGAAACCCTGTCTCGAAAAAACCAAAAGAATTCTGAGTTTGCCTAAACAAACTTTAAGTCTATGCATGTTCAAAATAACTTTGTGGGTAACAATGGGAAAATAGGACAATTTACATGTTAAATAATTGTTAGGCGAATTATCTATCATCAAAGAATGGTATATAATGAAGGCAAACAGCAAACATTTTAGATATTTAAGTAAATAAACTGTAGAAAATTAGAAGAATAATTCAAAACTCCTCATATTGAGAAGCCTAAAGTTGAGAGGCTAGAATCCTGAAAAACAGAGAGACATGTGTTTACTGTGTAGACTTGTGCATAAGAACTCTCTCTCTCTCTCTCACACACACACACACATACTCTCTCTCTCTCTCTCCCTCTTATTCACATTCATACACACACACACACACACACACACACTCTCTCTCTCCCTCTTATTCACATTCATACACACATATACACATACACACACACACTCTCTCTCCCTCTTATTCACATTCATACACACATATACACATACACACACACACTCTCTCTCCCTCTTATTCACATTCATACACACACACACACTTTGTTTTTTGTTTTGAGATGTGGGTCTCTCTACGTAGCCCTGGCTATCCTGGAGCTCTATACGTAGACCAAGCTGGTCTCGGAATTCACAGATACCTGTCAGTGCTGGAATTAAAGGCATGCACTACCATGTCCGCCTGCACAAAAACAATTTTAAGTTTAATATACCTTATTCTTTTTTACTGTTACTTATTTGTTGTTTTAGGAACCAGCTCACAAAACGCAGACTGCCTTGAACGTACCATGTAACCTTGCTCTTTCTACCTCTACTACCCAAGTGCTGAGATTTGTGGTGTGTAATCATCACACCAGGTTTATGGGGTACAGAGGCTTGAATCCAGGCCTTCTGCATGCTAAGGAAGCATGCAGTTGAGCTGTACCTGCTATGCTTCCTGGGAGTAACAGGTACGCTTTCTGAGTGCTGTGACACCTGCAGTGTCTTACCTGAATAAACACAGATGTCCTCTTTGAAGGGTCCCACAGGAACTCCACTGTGTTTAGCTGGGTAGGATTGGCCCTGGGATCGATTACACCCACAGACATTGGGATATCTGAGAGATACAATGGGAAACACTCAACAATTCTCAGGGCTCCCTGTTCTTGCTTTTAAGATGGGGTCTCGAAGCAATGCCTGGGGTCAAGTAATTCTTCTATCTCAGCTTCTTCTTCTTTTCGAGACAGGGTTTCTCTGTGTAGCCCTGGCTGTCCTGGAACTCACTCTAGACCAGGCTGGCCTCGAACTCAGAAATCCGCCTGCCTTTGCCTCCCAACTACCTCAGCTTCTTGAGTAGCTGGGACTATAGACCTGTGCCACCATGCCTGTGGCTACCATGGTTTTAAGAAAGAAAGCAACCGATTGTGATAGATTAAATCTATATATTAGCGATAATATCAAAATTATAAATGTTTTAAGACAAAGTCTAACTATATTGCCTAAACTACCCTCAAGCTCACAATCCTTCTATTTCTAAATCTTTTTTTTTTTTTTTTTTTTTTTTTTTTTTTTTTTTTTGGTTTTTTGAGACAGGGTTTCTCTGTGTAGCCCTGGCTGTCCTGGAACTCACTCTGTAGACCAGGCTGGCCTCGAACTCAGAAATCCTCCTGCCTCTGCCTCCCAAGTGCTGGGATTAAAGGCGTGCGCCACCACCGCCTGGACTTTTTTTTAAAAGTCTTTTTGTTTCTTTTTTTTTTTTTTAAGATTTATTTATTTATTTTATGTATATGAGTACATTGTAGCTGTACAGATGGTTGTGAGCCACCATGTAGTTGCTGGGATTTGAACTCAAGACCTTAGGAAGAACAGTCAGTGCTCTTACCCGCTGAGCCATCTCTCCAGCCCCTCTACTTCTAAATCTTGAGCACTAGGATCAGAAAGTTATAAATTATATTAAGTTCTGCTCAGCATCACTGCCGGAAAGCCCATCACCAGGACTGTCTGTGTGAAGGAAATATGGCGTCACGGTCAGAGGAGGGACTGACTTAGGGAAAACAATCTGTGGCACAGTGAAAAATACTATACTGAAGAGGGACACACAAACTAGTTTTATACTGCACAGGACATAACTCAATTCCACTGAAATACCACTTTTTGTTTTTAATTATTAATATTAAAACTGGGGATACAGGGAGGGGCCTTAGTGACACACACCTTTAATCCCAGTCCTCAGGAGGCAGAAGCAATGGATCTCTAAGTTTTAGGCCAGCCTGGTCTACAGAGCCAGTTCCAGGACAGCCAGGGCTACACAGAGAAAACCAAAACCAAACAATAACAACAAAAACTAGGAATAAGCCTGGGCAGTACTATTGATGCAACTGTGCTATAACTACACTACTGTGCTATAACTACACTACTGTCTGGCATCAGTAATTCAAGTGAGAAAGCATTAAGGAGACCCGTGCTGCCTGTTGGCTGTGCTGGAGTTATCCTAAGGGCAATATCATAAAGATTTAGATAATCTATATGATAACCAGTGTTTTCTCAGGCAAAATTAGTAATAGTTAAACCTGTTTTGTAGCTCTGCGTGTCAACAGAAAATAGTAGCCACCTGTAGACCAGTGACACATGTCAGGATCCAACACATACAGAGAGAGACTGCATGCTGTATTTGCTAAGGTCCTATCATTTAGGAAAAATAGTATTAAGTATAGCAGATAGGAGAAAAACACCTGAACTGCAGACCGAGCACCGGAAAACCTCAGCATGTGCAAGGGAGAAACCTAAGGACTGGACTCAACACCAGTCGGGCGGCTATAGCCAGGAAAGGAAGGGACTTACTACCAAGCCCGACTATTGAGTTCAATACCCAACACCCACAGGGCAGCTTACAACAGTCTGCGATTCCAGATCCAAGGGATCCAAAAACCTCTTCTGGCTCCCCTGGACACCAGAGATGTTCTGCATAAACATATATGTAGACAAAAGACCTATACACATAAAATAAAGTAAGAAAAAACAAAACAAAAACCAAAGACAGTAAGTTGGGCATGGTGGTATATGCTTTTAATGTCAGCACCTGGGAGGCAAAGGAAGGCAGATCTCTGTGAATCTGAGGCCAGCCTGCTCCACATAGTGGTTCTCGGACAGCCAGAGCTACATAGTAAGACTCTGTCCTGGAAAAATAAAATAAATAAACAAATACATAAAACAATAATAAAAATTTAAATTAAAATAATAAATCAGCCAGGCATGATTAAAAACACCTTTAATCTCTGCATTTATCAGGCAGATTATTCTAAATTCAAGGCCAGCCTAGTCTACACAGTAAGTTTTAGACCAGTTAGGGCTACAGAGGAAGACTGTTTGAAAAATAGTAGTAGTAATAATAAAATAAATCCTTAAAAAAATTGAGGTCATGCTGGAGAGATGGCTCAGTGGTTAAGAACAGTAACTACTCTTCCAGAGGTCCTGAGTTCAATTCCCAGCAACCACATGGTGGCTCACAACCATCTGTAATGGGATTCGATGTCCTCTTCTGGTGTGTGAAGACAGAGACAGTGTACTCATATACATAAAATAAATAAATAAATAATTTGTAAAAGAAAAAAAGGAAAAGAAATTTGAGGCCATCCATAAGCCAGCTGTAGAGCTTGAGTGATATGCAAGATCCTGGGTTCTATACTCAGCACCGCAGGAAAGAAAGGACCAAATATTGTCAAATAAGGAGAGAACATTAAGGCTACTGGTAAAAAGTATGACAGGCATTTCTCTATAGAAAATTAACAGTAGAACTGCACACAGCCCAGCATTCCCACTTCTTAGTAATAAGAATGGAAGCATCAAGTGTGGCGGTTGATGTCAACAGACTGCACTCAAGAGATAGTCAGGAGGATCACCATGAGTTCAGCCAGCCTTGAATGCCACAGAATAAGATCTTGCAAAGCAGAGACTCCATGCTCACAGGAACACCACTCTACAGAGCCTACCAGTCAAAGCCACCCCATCCCTCAGCAGGCGGGATGTGCTGCGCACTGAGTGAAAGCTGGCCTGCCTTAAAAGGAAAGAAGTTCTGACATATGCTACAACATGAATGAATCTCAGGCGACATTATGCTAACTCACAGAAGCCAGTCCCAGATGACAAACACTGAATGAGGTCCCTAGAGGAGACAGTGACAGAGCAGGAGCGTGGTTAATGAGGCTGGGGAAAGTGGAATGAAAAGCCGCTACTTAAGAGTAGACAAAGTAAATGCACTTAATATTCAACTGTTTATTTAAAATGGAAAAATGAGGTTTTATAGTATGTACATGAACACATATTTTATATTACCACAGTTCAAACTGAAACTTTTTTTAACTGCTTTGGGGCTTACTGTTCATGTCCTACTTCAATCCTAACGTTGCCTTGCACGTGTGGTTTTCTTACGCCCAGGACAACCACTTCAGCATCCCTGCCGACTCAGCCTCTGGACTCACGGGCACAGGGCTTTCTGAGTGAGTGCCTGCTTGCTTCTCTTGACTCACCTATGTCGAGAATCCTGTCTCCTGGGCGGTTCCACCTCCAGCCCTCCAGCTGCTGATGCTCAGTGTACTGCAGTCTCCTGTCGTGGAACACTACACGGAATATGCTCTAAAGGAAGGACAATGTCAGTCCACGCAGCTAGAAAACCAGTTCAGACAAAGAAAACTAGCAGAGTTAATGTTAGTTGAATTCTAAATGCAATCTAACATTTTCTGTGACTTTTTTTTTCCTTTAATTTTTTTTTTTTGAGACAGGGTTTCTCTGTGTAGCCCTAGTTGTCCTCGAACTCACAGATCTGCTTGCCTCTGCCTCCCCAGTACTAGGATTAAAGGCATGTGCCACCACCGCCTGGCGGTTTTGTAAGTCTTATTACATGTCCTTCTTTCTTTCTTTATTGGAGGGAGTGCATGCACGCCACAGATTCTCCCCTTACACCATGAGGGTCCCAAGGTCATTTACTCTTGGGGACAGCACAGATTCTCCCCTTACACCATGCGGGTCCCAAGGTCATTTACTCTTGGGGACAGCACTTTTCCCTGTTGAGCTGTCCTACCAGCCTCGAGAGGCATTCTATGCACACCGTATAATCCAGCATAATCCTTCAGGTGCACATGTGCTAATTCTATGCACAACCTGTAAGCGTTGGGGTTACAGGCTACTTCCAGCCAGTCCTTATGCTCCTCCCACTTTGTGAGGTGGCTGCCCCTCTCCCCACCCCCTTTTACAGCTTGTGTTAAAACTCCTGTACCCAGTGTTGAGTTCTCCAAATCCTTACTGTCGACAAAAAAAAAACAGAAAGAAAATCCTCTATCCATCAACAGTAGCTGCTGAGTTTTTTGGTTTTGTTCTAGTTATTTTTTATTTTATAGACAAAGAGTATGTAGGTCTCCTTCACTGGATAGGTAGTCCTGCATGGTGCATGCAATTTAGCAAAGTCAATATTCTTTTTGTCCTGCTAGAAATGCTGTTGGCTCGGCCACACAGGTCTGAGCAGACACGTGTTCCCAGGAGAGCCCAGAGAAGCCGACTCTTCTACACTCAGGATGTTGTAAGACAGAAGGGCAGACATCAATAGTAGTTTCTGGCTTTTGTTACAAGGGCAAGTATCCAAAGAACCAGAAACTAAATAGCTAGGGTTACATGGAGCTCAGCAGTAAAGCACCTGCCCAACAGGTACTACGCTATGGCTTTGATCCCCAGCACCACACACACACACACACACACACACACACACACACACACACACACACACAATTATGAAAATTGAAATCCTCAAGGAGCTGATTTTATGCCACCAAGACCACCTTCACTGGGGGCTGGAGAGATGGCTCAGTGGTTAAGAGCACTGACTGTTCTTTCAGAGGTCCTGAGTTTAATACCAACAACCACATGGTGGCTCACAACCATCTGTAATGGGATCTGAAGCTCTCTTCTAGTGTGTCTGAAGACAGCAACAATATATTCAAATATATAAAAAATAAATAAATAAATCTTTAAAAACAAAAATAAAAACAAGACAGAAAAAAAAAACCCAACTTCACCAAGAAGCTGTCCAGAAGAAGGACTTGCCAGCCTGCTCCTTCTGCAGCTCTGAGCACCTGTGGAAGGCTCGCCAGGTAAAGGTGCTTATATCTAAGACTGACAACCTTGAATTCATCCATGGGACCCACATGGTAGGAAGAGAAAAGTGACTCCCTCAAGATGTCCTATGACTGCCACACTCAGTCCTTGGCACATGGCCACAAGCACAGCCACATCATTAATGTAAATCCGTGAGGACAGCCAGGCTACACTGACCTCAAAGATCATCAGTCTGTCTCTTTGCCAGACAATGATGGTAGAAAAATATATCATTAATCTCGGTCTCTAAGAATCCAACAGAACATGAAACAGATAAAAAGAAATCACAGCTATGCATGATGGTGCAGTTTTGAAATCCCAGCATTACACTCTACTAAACTGAGGCAGGATACAGAGTTCAAGGCCAGCCTAGGATAAATAATAAGACTTTGTCAAGAAAAAAAACAAAAACAAAAATAAAAAAGTAAAACCAAGCCAAAGCAAGCCACTCCCCTCCTGAAGACTCCAGGCTGCCTTACCTTTACCAGCTTGCCATTGAGTTCTGGAAGCTCTCCCAGTTTTCTATTGTCTAGCATTCGGATTTCATAAGACTGTCCTAAAAGAAAAATAATTACCAATTACACCTATGCAGACTCACTTATCTAGACTCAGAAAGAAAGACTACAGCTACAGAATGTGTGGGTGACACTGTTATCACCACCAGAGCTGGGCACTGTGCTAAGCACTTTCATATCCTGTCCCATGGAACAGACACAACTTTCTAAGTTATTGTCAGCTCATCTGACAGGTGAGGAGCGTGAGACAGAAGGCGAGCAGCTTGCCCAGGGCAACAACACACAGGTAGGAATGACACCAGCTAGGAGAACTGGGGACATGAGCTGGAAACGGGCGGGCGGCAGACCAAGGAGTCGGGAACACAGATTGAAGGTCTCCCAAGGGTCTAGTTGACGGGCCACACTATACATCCACCTCTGACATACAGGCGTGTATGTCACACATCCTAGAGCCAGCAGCCTCCAATGGCACTAGCAAGTAAGAACGCATCTGACCTTGATTGAGGTATGTCAGGGTCTCGTCGTGGAGCTTCACTGCTGGAGAGGTGGCAGCGCAGAGGACGTATTGAAAAGGCAGGATCTCGCTCTCATTATCAGGAGGCAAACTTGACTCTTCTTGCTTAAAAATGGGCAATGCAAGGACATCACTAAAATAAAACAAATGACTTCTAGTAGTGCCTGATAATGGTGCAAAAGCAGACTCACTAGTGAAAAGTTAACTATGAAAGTCTTTCACAGCCCTAAGTCTGTTACCTGGAGAGCTTCATCTGAGCCCCCAGTAAGATTACCTGGGGCATCCCCACAAACAGTGACAACAGTCACTGTTAAAACCACTTATGTGCAAAGACTGCATTTGTTATCGGACTCACAGACAGAGACTGAAAATAATATCCAGAATCCAAAAGTGTTAATCTAGGAAATTGAGGGCAGTGGATCTGAATGGGAAGTCTACCCGAACGCTGTGTTTGGTCCTTACTGGCAACTCAGACTGGAGAATTTTTGAAAAGTGAGTCAGATACAAAATGAAGGGGCTCCACACTCAGAAGGACTACAGTGGGGAACAGTTCTCGGTGGCATGGCTGGTACAAGGACATCTCTAACTTCAGTTCTCAGTGGCATGGTTGGTACGAGGACATCTCTAACTTCAGTTCTCGGTGGCATGGTTGGTACGAGGACATCTCTAGCTTTCCCCTTTGAGTACATTTTTCTCACTAGTTGTATAAGCTTGTAACTCCAGTCTTAAGGAGGCAGAGGCAGGAAGACCACGTAAGCCCGTTAGTTCAGGGCCAAAGTAGGAAAACATATCAAGATTCCCATCTCTTAAAAAATCAAAAGAATGAAAATGCACTTTTTCATCAAGCTCATACATACATGTGCTTGTCATGTGACGCTACCTACTGAATAGCCCTAACCAAAGCCAAGCAGATGTTAATCCTAGAACAGTATACTCTTTTCTTTATTCATTACCTAGCACTAGATATTTAGTTAAAGCAACACAAAAAGCAGTACTCGAAGGCAGATCATGTGGTCTCAGAAAGCAACTAGAGTAACTTTAAAAGCACGTGAGCTCATCTTCTGTAAAGAGAAACAATGCATTTTTGCTTTTTTATTTGTTTTAATTTTTATGTGGGGCTGGAGAGATGGCTCAGTGATTAAGAGCACCAACTGCTCTTCCAGAGGTGCTGAGTTCAATTCCTAGCAGCCACATGGTGACTCACAACCGTTTGTAATGGGGATCTGATGCCCTCTTCTGGTGTGTCTGAAGACAGCAACAGTGTAGACACATACACATAATAAATCAATGTATGTGTATAGGTGTTTTGACTGCATCTATGTCTGTGCACTGCTTCGCTGTTGGGTGTCTGTGGAGGTCAGAAGAGAGTGGAAGATCCCCTCGAACTGAGCCACCATGTGCATTCTGGGAATCAAACCCTGTTCCTCCAAAAGACCCTTAACTACTGAGCCATCTCTCCAAGCTCCTCCGGTTTGGTTTTGTTTAAAACAATAAGAAAATCCCAGAGTCTCACCACTTCGCCTACACTGGCCTTGAACTCCATACGCCATCAAGGATGACCCTGAATCTCTGTCTCTATTACCTTTACCTTCCAAGTGCCGGTTTACAGGCAAGTAACGTCACACCCACCCACAACGTCTACAGCTCCTTAGCGGACACAAGGAAGCCTGCGCATGCCTACACCTCAGCTACCAGAGAGCTGAGGAAGGACTGAGCTCAAGGCCAGCCTGGACTACATTATAGATACTACTCTCATAACAAAACAAAGACAAGTACATGAGAAATATTTTGGA
>NW_022196893.1:31894044-31918557 GCF_008632895.1 Mastomys coucha
CAAGTTATGGGGAGCAAATCACTAAGCAGCACCCTCCATGGCCTCTGCATCAGCTTCTGCCTCCAGGTTCCTGCCCTGAGTAGCAGAAGCCAAGTACACCCTTTCTTCCTCCAGTTGCTTTGGTCACGGTGTCCTGTCAAACAGCAACAGTGACCAGAACACCCAGTCCTTGTCACACACTCATACACATGACACAAAAGTAGAAGGACAAGTTGGAAAGAGAAAGGATCAGTGGGAGCAGAGTAATGCAGGACAAAAGTTATCAGGAGCATGTCATACGAAACCCATGGTCATGTGTAATTAATATGTGCCGATGCAACGAGAAAGCCTGCTCTCCCTCAAGGGGAAGCTGACTACAAGTTAGGAAACCCATCCTGAGGACTTGGTAGTTTCTCAGTGTCAGGAAACATTCTATTGTATTAAATTGCTTCATTCATTGAGTTCACTTCAATGACGGGATCTAAAGGGCTGACTTCTCTGTGCTTACTGTGTATTATTGATGGGACATGATATTTCTGCTTCAATTCTGCAGAACCAGTGTGATGTACACTGTTGTCAATTTGGCACATCAATTTTTTAGGAGGAATGGGTTTTGGGGGGGTATTGGGATTTTTTTATTTGTTTGTTTTAAAGATAGAGTCTCTCTACACAGCTCTGGATGTCCTGAACTCACTCTGTAGAACAGACTAACTTTGAACTTGCAACAATCCACCTGCCTTTGCTTTCCAAGTGCTGGGATTAAAGGTGTTCATTCACTACCATGCCCAGCCAATTTGGCCTGTCTTTAACAAAACATAAACGTATAGAAAGCTCGATTGGTAAAAAGATAAACTGAATGCTAGAGATGCAGAGAAATTGGTACAGTGCTTGCATACATAAGACTCAGCACATGATCTGTATCCCGGCATCAACCAGGCATGGCAGATCAGCCATTTAATCCTACATGTTGGGGGTAAAGGCAGGAGGTTCAGACGCAGTGATATGGTTCAGTGGATAAAAGCACTTGCCACCAAACATAAACACACCACACAGATAGACAAATGGATGATCCTCAGCTACACAGGAAGCACATGGCCACACTGGGATACAAGAAACCCTGTTGTGAAAAACATGGCTGTGAAGTCCAGCGTGTGAGAGAAGCATGGGAGTGACAGTAAGCTAGCACACTACGGAGGCTGCTGCACCCTCTGCAGACATACACATTGCTCTCTTGCTCTAAGGCAATGACTGGTCTCTGCTCTTAACTATGCCACGACCTTTTCCCTTCAGGGAACTGAGAAGACACTCTCTTCTAAAAAGAGAGACAGGTGGAAAGACACCTGGAACAAGGCTGACAACAGCCAGTCCTCAAGGAAGCCAGTCCTCAAGGAAGCCAGTCCTCAAGGAAGCCAGTCCTCAAGGAAGCCAGTCCTCAAGGAAGCCAAAACTAACATGGGAGAGCCACCTGCCTCACTTAGCTGCCCATTTCTCAAGAAACAAATTCCACAGGTACACATTATCTGATACAAAGAAATCAGAGGGTAGTTAAAAACTGGACAGAGCACTCACCAACTACAAGTATAAAAAAGGAAACTTTTCTTAAAAAGCAACAGTACTGAAAAAGAATACAGAACATATATTTACATATATACACACTACATACATACCCACTGTATTAGCCAGAGTTCTCTAGAGTCACAGAACTTATGGGTAGTCTCTATATAGTAAGGGAATTTGTTGATGACTTACTGCCCACAAGATAAGCAGGCAAAGAAGAGACAATCTTCCTTCTTCCAATATCCTTAGGTAGGTCTCCAGCAGAAGGCATGGCCCAGATTAAAAGTGTGTACCACCAGGCCTGGATCTGAGACTTGCTTTGTTCAGATGACCTTGAACTCAGGGATCTCCTTGCCTTAGTCTCCTGGGATCCATAGCCACTATGCCTCAAGATCTCCATGCCAAGATCCAGGTCAGAAACTTATATCTCCCAGCCTCAAGCTCGGGACCACAGGTGAGCCTTCCAATTCTGTATTGTAGTTCATTCCAGATATAGACAAGCTGACAACCAGGAATAGCCACTACACATGCATGCACATACATATACACCACACTCACACATGCATGTACATACCCACCAGATCCCACACACACCACAGACACCACACTCACACAAGCATGTACATACACAACACATACACTATCATATGTATGCATAAATACCACACACACACACACATCTCAGAATGTGCTGAAGCTGAAACCCACAATGTCCTGAGACCTATGGCACAGGCTCATTCTGATATAATTACTAATTAATATGAAGTAGACAGGATCTCTCCATTCCTGTTTTTCTTCTATGTTTTCTGTCAAGATCATTTTATAGAAGAAAAACTATTAATAGGCAACATAAATGAGTAAGAAAGAAAGGTACCTACCATAATGTTCAAACTCTTTAAAACGATTTCTTTAGCAAGGAAAAAATATATTTTATTGTTGGCAACATGGTTATAGCATTAATTTGTTCTTTTAAAAGATAAGCTGGGCATGACTCACACTACAGTCCCACCCGCAGCAGATGCAGCAAGGCCAGCTCAAAGCCAGCCTTTGGAAGCTAAGCTGGAAGCTACCTAAGACCTTGTCTCAAAAACACTTAACACCAAAATGAAACAAAAGATAATATAGGCCAGACATTGAGGTTTGCCCATTAGCCTGAGTGTTCAGGGAGGCTTGGAGTAAGTAGGTCACAGATTGAGGGCAGCCTGAATTACATAGGGAAACCATGTTGTACAATCTCAAACACATCAACATTTAATAAGTAACATAAGTTGAATTGTTAGACTATGTTATGATATGTTACGTGTTTTAATTCCTTAAATAACATAAGACTTTTAAAAATATACCATGTTCTCTGTGTGTGTGCATGTAAGCATATGCTCACATACCTTAGTATCTTCCACTGTATATTCATTCATCACCACTATCAGGTTTTGTTGGGAGCAAAGAACTCTATAGAGGTTTATCAGCTATCTTAATAAAGAACAAAATATCCCTAAAACATAGCGGTTTAAGAAATAATTTACAGCTAGGTGGCGGTAGTGCGTGTCTTTAATCCCAGCATCAGGTGGATCTCTGAGTTAGAGGCAGACCGGTATACAGAGGGAGTTCCAGACCAGCCAAGACTACACAGAGAAACACTGTCTCAATTCCCACCCGACACCCATAAAAAAAAAAAAAAAAAAAAAAAAAAAAAAAAAAAAAAAAAATCAGAAAGAGCACAAATAAACGGCTTAATGTTGCAATTCAAAAAGCTAGGAAAAAAAAAAAAACAAATACAAGCTCAGTTGATGGCAAGAAATAACCAAGTAGAAATAAAAAAACAAAACAAAACCAGAAACAAAGAAAACAATCCAAAGAGTCTTTTCTTTGGGAAGATAAACAAATTCTACAGACCCTTGGCCCAAGTAAATGAAAAGAAATAGAGGACTCAAATTAACAGAGTCAGAAACTAACAGAGAAACACTACAATAGACGTCAAAGAAATTCAGAAACTACCCAGGATTGTTTTTAAACTTGCACTCAGGCTGCTCATGGTGGCACACACCTTAATTCCAGCACTTAGGAGGCAGAGGCAGGCAGCTCTCTGTGAGTGTGTCACCAGCCTGGTCTAGAGTGAGTTCGAGGACAGCCAGGGCTATTACACAGAGAAAACCTTTCTCAAAAAGCTAAATAAGCAAACAAACAAACAAATAAAGCTTGTATTCCAATTAAGCAGTAAAACGTAACAGAAATGGATTTCTAGGCTCAAACCACCAAAGGGAAACCAAAAAGTCAACAACCTAAACAGACCCACAACAAATGAGGGGATTGAAACAGCAATAAAAAAACCTTCCAGCTAAAAAAGAAAAAGCATTCGGGGCCAGATGGATTCACAGCAGAATTCTACCAGGAAGACTAGCTGTAGCTATTTAAACTATTAAGAATAGAGGTAGAAACAGAAGGTGCATTCTCAGACTCCTGCTGTATCAATCTAATACTTACACTAGGGGCAGACACAGCAAAGAAAACTACAGGCCCATATCGCTGATGAACAAAGACTCAAAAATGCACAATAAAATACTTCCAAACAGAATACAGACAAACATCCAAAAAATTATACACCATGATCAAGTTGGCTTTATCCTTGAAATTCAGGGATGGTTCAACATATACATGTCAATAAATGTAATAAACTACATTAATGGCCTAAAGACAAAAATCACATAATTATCTCAAAAGAAGCAGAAAAAGCCTTTTATAAAATCCAGCATACCTTGATGATAAAAGTCCTAGAAATGTAGGGTTAGAGGGACCATGCCACAACACAATAAAAGCTATATACCAGAAACCCACAGCCAGCTGCATCCTCGATCAGTGGCTCTCAACCTTCCTAAAGCTGCAGCCCTTTACTACAGCTCCTTCAAGCTGCACTGATCCCCAGCCATAAACTTATTTTGATGCTACCTCATAACTGTAATGTTGCTGCTGTTGTAAATCAGAATGTAAGTATCTGATATTGGGGTTGCAACCCACAGATTGAGAACTGCTGTTGCCATGGAAGTCAGGACAGGACAGACACCCACTATCTCATTCCTTTTCAGCTCTGCATTGTAAGCACGCACTAGCTGGAGCAACACGGCAGGAGGTCACCAACCCATCCCTGAAAGTGGGATCCCAAAAGTCTGCCAGAAAACTTCTAGAAACAACAAACAAATTCAGGGACGTGGCAGGATACAGAGTCAACTTGTGCAAATCATTGGCTTTTCTATACACCAACAAAAAATATACAGAGGAGGAGATCGTGGACACATTCCCATCCACAACAGATTCAAAGAAAATAAAGTATCTAGAAATAAACCTAACCAAGGAATGAATGCAGGACCTCAACACTGGAAACTTTAAACCTCTGAAGGTATAAAGACACTAGAAAATGGAGGGACATTCCATGCTTGTGGATTGGGAATCAACATTGTGAAAATGACAGTGTACATATTCAATTCAATCCCAATCAAAATCCCCATCTCACTCTTTACACACACACACACACACACACACACACACACACACACACACACAAAAACTATCCTAAAATTTATGTGCAACCTCAGAAGATCTCAGACAGCCAAAACAATCCTGAACAAACAGAACAGTGCTGGGGGAGGGGGATTCCTTTAGATCTTAAGATACAATACAGAGCCACAGGAATAAAACTAACATGGCTCTGACACAAAGCAGACATGTATACCAACAGAACAGAACTGAAGACGTAAGCATAAGCAGACATAACATCGGCTACTTAATGTCGCCAATGAGGCTAAAGATATGTGGAGAAGAGAAAGCATCGTCATGGAGGGGAGAACGGGCTGTTCACAGGCAGATGAAATCAGACAGGAAACCATCACATTGCACAAAAACTAACTCCAACTGGCTCGAGCCCTAACCCTGAAGCACTGAAACTGCCAGAATAAAATAAAACACTGTCCTACATGATGGAGGTACAGGAAAGGACTCCATCTCCTAAGATGTAAGGACAACTGACAAGTGGAACTCCAAAAACTAAGAAGCCTATGCACAGTGAAAGACAAGACCTGGGCTGGAGGGAAGGCCTGTGTGCAAGAGCACTGGCTGTCCTGAGTTTAAGTCCCTGCTCCCACATGGTGGCTCACAATCCTCTGGAACTCCAGTCCTAGGGGATCCGACATCTTCTGATTTCCATGAAGGAAATATCTGACATCAACCTCTGGCCTCCACATGCATGTACACGCACACCCCTACTACACATATGTGCATGCATACCACACATGAACACACATAAGCACACACGAGACAAAGAAACACACAGACAGAGACAGACACACAGAGAGAGATAGGAACAGACAGACAGATAGAAAGACAGACAGACAGACAGGCAGACAGACAGACACTAAGGGACTTGGAATATAGTTGATAGAGTACTTGGTCCCTAGTACCACATAGCCTGGGTGTGGTGACACAGGCCTGTAATCCCAAAACTTGCAGAAGCAGGTGGAATTTTATGAGCTCAAGGCCAGCCTGAACTACAGAACAACTAGGGCTACACAAAGAAACCCCGTCTTGAAAAAATAAAAAACAAAAAACAAAATGAGAAGTTCAAGGTCATCCTCAGCTACACAAGTTGGAAGCTAGCCTGGGTTACCTGAGATCCCAATTAACAACAACAACCACAACAACAACAAACCCTGACCGAGTCAGATACAAATTTACTTCCGGACAGCTTATACAGTATTAAATGTTTAATGGAAGAAATAAGAATCAGCCAAGGCTTACCTAGAATAAGCCTACTTTTATGTGCATACCTTACTGGATCAGCTCTTACCAGACTACCAACTCCATTCAAACACAGCCACCCGATGGCACCACCAGTGGCATCACTATTAGGCGCCGCAGTAGGGGGAAGGATAACATGACCATATTCACGGAGTTTGAAAGTTAAATATTCCAGGGACTGACAGTTTTGATAGCCAACAGGAATCTACATTTGTTTTCTAGTAACTATGAGACCCCAATTTAGTTTGTTATAGTGTTGCACCTTAAAACTTCTTTTTAGGTCAAAAAGCCTCACAAGTTCATGATTGTTTTGTCTTCTTTATCTTGCATTTAACTTTTCTTCTTTACCCATGCACATAAATAATTTTTTAAAGAGATATAGGAAGTTACAAATGTAACTTTGGTACCTTTGGTAAAGAAGGTTACAGAGAAAACGTGTTTAGATGAGAAGGGACATCTCATGTGTGCATGTGTGTGAGGGCAGAGATCATGCTCTGAGGGCAGGTCCTGCTCTACCACTGTCTTACCCTTTGAGACAGGGTCTTTTCACTAAACAGTTTCTCCAGAGAGGCATGCTAGGCCGTGAACCACAGGGATCCTAGGGGTAAAAAGTGCACAGGGCAGCTATGGTGGAGTAAGGAGTGCACGGGGCAGCTATTCCTGGCTTTTTCATGGGGTTGCTGGGGATTCAAACTTAGATGCTCTTATACAGTAGGTGCTTATAAGGCAGGATCCACTGGGAATCTTCCCAGACCTAAAAAGGGATTTTATTTATTTAGGGTTGTACTGGCTGGTTTTGTGTCAACTTGACACAAGCTGCATTTATCAGAGAGAGGAGCCTCAGTTGAGGAAATACCTCCATGAGATCCAGCTGTGGGGCATTTTCTCAATTAGTGATCAAGGGGGTAGGGCCCCTTGTGGGTGGTGCCATTCCTGGGCTGGTAGTCTTGGATACTATAAGAGAGCAAGCTGAGCAAGCCAGGGGAAGCAAGCCAGTAAGGAACATCCCTCCATGGCTTCTGCATCAGCTCCTGCTTCCTGACCTGCTTGAATTCCAGTCCTGACTTCTTTGGTGATGAACAGCAATGTGGAAGTGTAAGCTGAATAAACCCTTTCCTCTTGACTTGCTTCTTGGTCATGATATTTGTGCAGGAACAGAAACCCTGGCTAAGACACAGTTGTTGTTTTTTGGGGGGGTTATTTATTTATTTATTTATTTTTTGAGACAGGGTTTCTCTGTGTAGCCCTGGCTACACACTCTGCAACTCACTCTGTAGACTAGGCTGGCCTCAAACTAACAGAGACACACCTGCCTTTGCCTCCTAAGTGCTGGGATTGAAGACATGTGTCACCATCACTGGCAAAAAAGATTTTAGATCATAATTTGACCCTAAAAATTTTTCAAAATAGGAAAAATAGAAATAGAAAAGTCAGGACACAATCAAGCTTAAGCACATCACAAAAAGTCTGATTAACTTTTTTTTTTTAAAAAAGACTGTATAAAAGATAAACCTTAAAAGATTTTGTGTGCGTGCACATGCATGTATAAGATTTTGTGTGCATGCACATACATGTATGCTGTACTGGCTGCACTGCTATGTGGTCTGATGTCCTAACTACACCCTCTATTCCAGATTTCCAAAAACTGCCTCCAAGCTTGAGCTTTCTCACGTTCTCTTTAGGTTGGACAGGTTGAGACTCATAGTTGCTGCATACATAGGGTGTGCATCATTATCCAACACCAAAGCAGTTCTAGAAAACAGATTTTTAGCCTTAAAAGTCTCCAAGGGGGGAATTACAACAGGAGAGAAAGACAATAAAACTTATAGGAAGCTGGGCGGTGATGGTGCACGCCTTTAATCCCAGCACTTGGGAGGCAGAGGCAGGCGGATTTCTGCGTTCAAGGCCAGCCTGGTCTACAGAGTGAGTTCCAGGACAGCCAGGGCTACACAGAGAAACCCTGTCTCGGGGGGGAAAAAAAAAAAAAAAAAAAAACGAAAACCTCACTTAAAAAAAAAAACTTATAAGAAAATGGGAAGAAAAAAGAAGTGTGGCTAAAGATCATTTAGTTGATGATTCAAACCTTGCCACCAAGACTGAGAGTCTGAGTTCCACCCTAGAATCCACCTGGTGGGAGAACAAAATCACACATGCGCTCAAGGATGCACACACAAATGGGAGGGGGAAATTCCAACATCTATTTTGTATGAAGACTAACAACAAATAAAATTCTTTTATATAGGGAAGAATGTTAAAATAGTAATGGGCCATGTTTAAGACCTGAGCCTACATTTCCTTCAAATACAGCCTTCCTACTTTCACAGATATTTTTTGTGAATCCCCAAAACAAGGCTAGATTTTTGTTTACAGTGAAAAACATCTTAATTTCCGAAACCTTTGGGACCTAAGAGTAATCCCATGCATGGCCCAGAACCTGTTTACAAGGTTTCTCAAAAATTCTGTTAAGTACAACTTCAGGTGCTACCAAAAACACTTAATAGAGTTACTCTAAAAGAGTTATGGTCCCTCTGAGAAGCCTGAACCCCACTCTCCGTACACCTCTCTTTCCTGAGCACACCTCATTTTGCCTAAGTCCCCAGGGATGTTGAAGACCTTTTAATAAACTTCAACTCTGCTTCATAGTAACTTATCCTGAATCCTTTTTCTGTGGCACAGTCAAAAATCCAGCTTTAAGCTGGGTTGTGGTGGTGCACACCTTTAATCTCAGCGCTTAGGAGGCAGAGGCAGGCAGATCTCTGAGATCGAGGCCAACCTGGGCTACAGAGTTCCAGAACAACCAGGGCTACATAGAGAAACCCTGTCTGGGAAAAAAAATAAGATAAAATAAAAATCCCAGCTTTACCTAAGCTGCGATTCCTGAGGGGAAGAAAACCCCTCCAGCTGCTCCAGCAATGTAGGGCAGTATTCTCCACCCTTCTTCCCTAACAAAAGGATATTTCTGCCTGATGCATAGGTGTCTAGGAACATCGAAACATTATCGTTGCCGTTTTTTTTTTTAAAGGCAGAATCTCATGTAGCCCATGCTGGTCTTACTACGTAGCCAAGCATGGTCTTGAACTCCTAATCCCCCACTTGCTGAGTACTGGGGTGCTGGTATCTCAGTTGAGCACTAGTACACATGTCTTTCTTTGTCATTTTTTAGACATTTTCAGCTCAAGTTTCCAAAGACAGAAACCCTGGAAGAAAACCTTAAAACAAGCCTGCTGTAAGAGACAGCTGTTTGTGGACTTCTTGCCCAAGGTCTCGAATCTCTTCCCAGCAAGTAGTCAACCTTGGCATACACACACAGCCAGTGCCCAAGTCTCCCACACCATCTGGATGGCAGGAGTTGACTCTTCCTAGAGTCTTTTTCCAGCCCTCCCATACCACTACTACTCAAACCACCACGCTGCCGGCGGTTTTCTTAAACTGTACAGCCGCCCGCCCGCTTCTCAAGATCCTGCCTTTGTAAGTGAGAAGGTCTCGGGGGGTGGGGGGGGGAGTCTCACTCACCTCATACTATAAGCACCGGCACCCAGTTCCTGGCCAATGCCCGACAGGCTAGCATCAAAGTCCTGCACCAGCCCGGACTCGATCACTTCGTCAGCTAGCGGCAGCTTCAGAGCCCAGGCCATCCCGGCTCCTTCCTTGCCCCAGCTGGCGCTGGCTCCTGTACAAAGGCGCGGAGCGTAACTCTTCCCCGGCAGAGACCGCACAGTGTAGTCAGCTACAAACCCAGCCGACCCACGGGGGTGCCCCGGTGGCAGGAATCCCTCCGGTTCGGCTCTCGGGGGGGGCGTGAGGTGCCGGGTCCCGCCGGAGCTCAGTCGGACTCGGGCTCTCCGACGCCCACCGGCCGCTCAGGGTCCTCCGCTCAGCCTCCGAGCGGAGACGCGCAGCACGCCCGCGGCTCCGCGCGTCCCCCTCCGCCCCCTTCCCCTCCGCGCAAAGCTCCTCCCTCCGGGCATCCGCACCTTCCCTCAGGCCCCTCTTCCGGTCAGTTAGATGACTTCCGGTCACCGACTCTCCCCCCTCCTCCGCCCTCAGAACCAACCCGAGGATCTGCGGAGCTGCCCGCACGCCCTCCTCGGTCCCCACGACCGCCTGGAAGCGTGGACTCGAAGCGCCAACCAATCAGGACGTCCGCTGCAAACCTGGCGTGACGTCACCGGGCACTTACCAATGAGAGAAGAACTGGCTCTGCCTCCGCAGCGGTGATAGGCTACCGATGCGAAGGCTTCCGCCCCCGGAAGTTGTGAACCCGGTGTGGCAGGCTCCTGGTCCTGACGGTCAAGCGGAGCTGCGGTTGTACCTTTCCGTCGTTTCCTTGTGTCCCGTCCTAAACTTTCCACATTTGCCTTCACCCTTCTCCCTAATGCATTCGCGCGGGAAACAGGAAAAACTGTTGGCGTTTTTGTTGATGTTGTTTGAGGCAGGGGCCTCTAGGTAGCTTTAGCTGACCCAGAACTGAGAGATCTACAGCGCCAGCCTGTGTGCCAGGATTAAAAGCATCCACGCCACTCCTTGCTTATTGTTTTTTGTTGTTTTGTTTCTGTTTGGTTGGTTCTTTGATTTGTTTTTAGTTTGTTTTAGGCAGTGATGAATGACTGCTGGGGAAAGATCAGGGCTGGCATCTTTATAGTTTGATAAGAGTAATCTCCAATAGACTGAATGTACTAAATTGTAAGTAAAGAAACCATAGCCAGGCATGGTGGCTCATGCCTTTGATCCTAGCACTCCGGAGACAAGAGGCAGGCAGATCTGATTTCCAGGTGAGAGCCAGGGCTAGATGATGAAGACCCTGGAGCAGAGGGTGAAATCTTACCAACTCCGCCTTGCTGTTGAGGATTAAGTAACTACAGCCATTTTTAAAATTAGGCACTGGCATGCTATGAACAGTCTTACAGAAGTCCTCAAGACAGGGATGTAATTAGATCACTAAAAGGGCATTGTAGTGTGCTCCTAAAACCCTAGCACTTGGTAGGCTGAGGCAGAAGGATCTCCACAAGTTCAAGGTCAGTCTAGACTACGTAGCAGTCAACCTAGCATCTCTAGCTGTTGTTTGTTTGTCAAGACAGGGTTCTTCTTGTAGCCTTGGCTGTCTTGGCTCTGTATATCACCAGTGGCTGGCTGTAGGTCACCAGGCTGGCCTTGAACTCAAAGGATCTGCCTGCCTCTGTCGCCCATCTTAAAAGAAAATTCTAAAGGTAAATGTCACTTATTTTACCAAACAGAAAACAGGCTGAGGGCTTAGGTTGGCTAGAGCCAAACTGGCATAATAAACATGACTCCACACTGCAAAAGTGTGCTTCATTCTTTTATCCCAACACAATAACTGTACAGTCTGCTTTCACTTATATTTGTATATAACTACTTCTCCCACTGAATTTCTACCTCCGAAGAGATAGGGGAAATTACTTAGTGTGGTGGCTCACATCTTTAATCCCAGAATCCAGGAGGCAGACACAGGAGAATCTGTGAGTTTGAGGCCACCCTGGTCTACAAGGGCTCCATAGATGCTGTGTTTAAAAAAAAAAAAAAAAAAAAGAACAGGTAAAAGGCCAGACCTTGTAGCATATGCCTGTAATTCCAGCACTTAAGAAAATGAGCATGAGGATCATGAGTACTCGCAAGGCCAGCCTAGGCTGAATAAGAAGTTGGTGGCTAGCCCACACTCTAGAGTGAGACTCTGTCTCCAAAAGGAAAAAGAAAGAAAAGGAAAAAGGGCAAAGGCCGGAGAGATGGCTAAGTGGTTAAGAACAAATACTGAGTCTGACCATGGTGGCACCATTAATCCCAGCACATGGGGGGCAGATGCAGGTGGATCTGAGTTCAAGAACAACCTGGACTACAGAGTAAATTCCAGGGCAGCCAAGGCCACACAGAGAAATTTAGCTAGTTTATTGGATTCTTATATCTACCATCCTTCCACCCCTTATTCCACCCTAATCCCTTCCAAACCCCCAACACTAGCTACAACGTGAAGACTCGAGGGGGAAGGGAGCATAGACCTCTTTAGGCTATGTCCTGCTTGATTGGGGCATGCGGTTCCTTGTGTCAAGTCCAATCTCTGTTAGAATATCCTGCAAACTAGCAATCTAGCAGATGCAATGGCAGGGACCATTGGCGCGGGGGAATAGGGGAGAGCTGCCACAGGCCCATTCAGGGTCTCTCCCCTTTGGATCCTATCCAGAGTCCCCAAAATTAAACTATCCGAAGCTAGAAAAGATCACACCCCTGCTAGCAGTGCATGAGGTAAATCGTAACCACCCACTGTGAAGAAGCCTCTTTCCCATGCCTGGGGTTAAAGCAAACACATATTCAGATAACACAACTGTTTTTTTATATTTATTTATTTTATATATGTGAGTACATTGGTCCTGTCTTCAGACACACCAGAAGAGGGCATCAAATCCCATTACAGATGGTTGTGAGCACCATGTGGTTCCTGGGAATTGAACTCAGGACTTCTGAAAGAGCAGTCGGTGTTCTTAACCACTGAGCCATCTCTCTCCAGCCCCAACTGTTTTTTTTTTTTTTTTTTTTTTTTTAAGAAACCAACATTCTCACTACAAAATCCTGTCTCCAAAAGAAAAACGAAAAAAAAAGAAAGAAAGAAAAAAAGAAGCAAAACAAAACAAACAAACAAAAAAACAATAAAAACTGCTCAAAAACCTAGGTAACTCCAGGCCAAGAGTGATCCAATGCTATTGACTACTGTAGGCACTCACATATACACACCCCCAACACATGCAGTTAATAATAAAATTTTAAGGGGGCAGGAGTGATGGCTCAGAGGTCAAGAACATTGGCTGCTCTTTCAGAAGATGGTTTCAATCTCCAGAACCCACATGACAGCTCATGTCAGTCCATAATGCCAGTCCCAAGGGACTCAACATCCATTCTGGCCTCCTGCGGGCACTGGGTACACACAGTGCACAGGTATACCTCAGGCAAAACACCCATACACATAACATTTTTAAAAAATAAAAGATTATAAAAGGGAACAGGTATTCCCTTTGCTCTTTATCCACTCCCATAGGTGAAAACTTGTGTTCTATCCCTGAGAGTTAGGGTCCTTTTGGTGAGTAGGTTTTCCAGTGCAGGTTATCTGGGCAACTGGGAGCTAAGGAACACAACAAAGTCACACGATACAAGAAACCTCACACCGGGGGCTGGAGAGATGGCTCAGTGGGTAAGAGCCATCTTCCAGAGGTCTTAGGTTCAATTCCCAGCAACCACATGGTGGCTCATAGCCATCTGTAATGGGATCTGATGCCTTCTTCTGGTGTGTCTGAAGACAGCTACAGTGTACTCACATACACAAAATAAATAAGATAAAAGAAAGAAAGGAAGAAAGAAAGAAGGAAGGAAGGAAGGAAAGAAGGAAAGAAATAAAGAAATCTCCCACAGGAGATTTACTGGGGAGAAACAGAATGGTGGTGATCTCTAAGCAGTGGACTGTGCAGTGGGCACAGGCTTTTATAGGGTCTTAGAAGCTGGTATGGGGAAGAGTATGCAGCCAGTACTACTTGGTTATTAACCTTGAGCAACAGAGTGTGTGTGTGTGTGTGTGTGTGTGTGTGTGTGTGTGTATTTCCAAGTCCTAGGTTCAGGGACAGGTTAGGACAGGATAATTTTCCATTGGCCTCGTATCCCCCACTTATTCAGAGAAACCAAAATTATCCCCAGTTTTTCCTGCTCCGACTGAGGAGATGGAAATTCCCGCCTCCTTACATCCCAACCAGACCAGTGGGAGGAGCATGGGAGGCCAGGAGAGACGGACTGAGTCCCTTAAGAGGGAAGCCAAGAGGCTAACTCCACTACACCTAGCCCCTTCACTCCAGGAGTTGCTTCACATATGAAGAGGCTGGACGGTCATTATCTGAGGCTACAGGAGCTTGCCCCATTCTTCCCCGTAGGGAAGCACACCAACATATTCTGGTCATACACAAATAGATGGGGAGGAGACCCTTGCCCCCATTCATGGTTTATGTCCCGTTTTCTGCCAGTGACTTGTATAATTGGAAGACCCCAAGCCCTCCATTCTCTGAAGAGCCACAGGCCCTTATCAGTCTATTAGAAACTGCCTTTTATACTCACCATCCAACTTGGGATGACTGCCAGAAACTCTAGGCCACCTTATTCACAGCTGAGGAGTTAAACAGAATCCAGCTTGAAAGTAGGAAACTGGCTCTGAGGCCTTGCAGGGTATCCATGGTGGACAGTGAAGCCTATACAGAACCAATCTTCCCATCTACCCAGCCAGTTGAGACCCAACACCAGTGAAGATAAGAGGGCTTTGGACATTTTGACTGACACCATTTAGGGAGCTAAAAGAGGCAGCCAGAGGGCTGGAGAGATGGCAGCAGTTAAGGGCACTGATGTCTCTTCCAAAGGTCCTGAGTTCAAATCCCAGCAAACATATGGTGGCGCATAACCATCCGTACAGCTACAGTATACTCATATATATTAAATAAATAGATAGATAGATAGATAGATAGATAGATAGATAGATAGATAAAATCTTTAAAAAAAAAAAAAAGAGGCAGCCAGAAAACCCACCAATCCAAGGTAAGTCATGTTACTCAGGGACCCAATGGATCGTGCACTGGGTTTCTGAAAAGGCTCTGTGAGGCATATGGGATATTTACCCCCATAGATCTAGATGTCCCCCAAGATCAGTGAGCCACTGCTACTGCCTTTGTCATGCAGTCGGCTGCAGAGATAAGAAGAAAGCTCCAGAAGGGGATGAATGGGTCCCAACTTTTGGAAATTGTTCATTAAATTATAATAATTGAGATTCAGTTGAGGACAGAAGGGAAGGAAACTCCTGTGTGGTGATTGCTGCTTTTAGGAAAATAGAGAGGAAAGGAAATAAACCAGGAGAAAGAAAAAATTTAGGAATGGACCAACGTGCCTATTGTAAGTAGATGGTAACTGGAAGAATGAATGTCCTAGTGGAAAAGAAAACGAGAGAGAAGGCTAACCATTACATTCTCCAGCAAGCCAGGGCTCCACCCACCTTAGACTCTGGAAGCCAGGGATCAATAGGAAGATAAAGGGACTCGGGAAAGTACTGCCCCATAATTTATGGGGGTACACTCACCTCCAGACCGATTGGCCCGTGAGCAAACTTCCATGGGGAGGTTGTCTTCTCACACAGGGCACCAATTCTGCTGGGCTCTCTGCCGGCAGAACCAGGTGAGGAGAGAAACTAGTCCAGCCAAGCCTCTCAGGGCTGAGCTGGATGGTGAGTGTTGAGGTTCAGATCTCCTGTCTGGGGGAGAATAACCACCCCAGCAGGGAGTCTGTCAAAGCAGGAACTCATTTTATTATATCAATCTTCTCTGCCACTCCAGTATGGAAGTGACTGAGACAGTTTACAAAACTCAAGCCAGGCTCAGGTTTGTCCTCAAGGCCCAAACCAGGGCCAAATATGGCCCAACATCTCCCCCTTTTTTTGTAATGAGCAGGTTACATGGCTCCTGTCTTAGGTTGTCTCCCACATGGGGATCTTACCTGTCTCTGGATAACATGTGTCACTCTGGCTCAAGGGGCATGCTCCATGACCTGTCATAGGTTGTCCCAACATGTCCGAGATTTTACCCGTCATTGTCAAATGGAGAGCAGGGGAGGGTCGCTCATATTCTGAGGGCCAATCATATGTTGATCTTGGCTCTCGGGAAGCAAGCCTTTGATAATGAACCTGGACCTGATGAAGTCTGATTGCCTCTATACACTGGTGGATAAATTGTGTATTAAGTAAACACGGCCCCTCCATGAGAGGGAGAAGGAGAAGGAGAAGGAGAAGGAGAAGGAGAAGGAGAAGGAGAAGGAGAAAGGGACCAAGAAGGGGAAGTAGGTAGGACAGGAAGCCATGGAGGCCAGTCCACAGTGGGCTGTCTTGAAACTCTTTCCTCCTCTTCTCTGAGTTTTCTTGGATTGTTGAATCCCCCCATCAATCTTTTGCAGGATCTTCATTGTCATTGACAGGGGGATCTTCATTCTTTTTTCTTGATAAATCTGTGAAGGAAGCAGAAGGAGGACTCTCAGGGCTGGAAATTTCCCTGGAGTGATTAATATCATCATTCCCCTGTTGGGGCAAGTATTTTATGTCTCTGGCCAGTATCCAGATTGGTCTTTTCTCATTTGGGGGGAAACACACAGCCAAATCCTCTTCTAGTTGTTAAGAGTGGGTCTGGCCCTCTCCAGACCCACTCTTCTGTCACTGTTCTGGTCAGTGGGTCCCTCTACCTGACCCAAATGGAGCAGTAGGAAACCAATGAAGACCAATGTTTTTGAAATGGGGACAGATGTGGATCCTCTTTAGAAAAATTTAAAATATTTATGGTAAATAGTGCCTTTTTCAATTGATCATGTGGGGGTAGAGACTCCCTCTTTTGTTTTTATAATTGAATCTTAAGGACTTATAGCATTCTATAATAGCTTGCCCCCTGGGATTATATGGAATCCCTGTTGAATGAGTAATTTTCCACATCCCTACAAACCCTAAGAAGGCTTGACTTATAAAGCATGGACCATTATCAGTTTTTGTCTGATCAGGCAATCTAAGAATAGCAAAGCATTGGAGAATATGACTTATAGCATGTTTGGCTTTTTCTCCAGTATGTGCAGAAGCCCAGCAGGCATGGGAAAAGGTATCAACAGATATAAAAACATATTTAAGCTTTCCAAGAGAAGAATGATGAGAAACATCTATCTGCCATAAATGGTTGGATTGAAGTCCACAGGGGTTGCTCCCTAAAGCCTGGAGAGGAGGCACCTGAAGGAAAGGTTGGCAAGATTTGCACATGTGGACAATCTTTTTAAGATCTTTGACTGGTATATGGGGGAACCTATAACAGAGGCCCCTCCAGTTAGTGTGGGTCAAGAGGTAAAAGCAGGTGGCCCGCAAGACAGTGTGACATTGGAGTCCAGATGCCACCTGGTGAGCCAGGCTGTTTCCCTTTGACAAAAAGCCTGGGAGATTTTGGTGACCTCTGATGTGTTAAAAATAAATGGAATTTTGTCTTTGTCTAAGAAGGGTACATGCTTGAATCATCAAAAGGGATATGGGATTAGAATCTAGCCTAATATGGGCTTCAGGCAAATTGGGAAATAAGTTAACCACATTTAAACTATTTGAAAACAAATTAACCATACCAGGGATGGAATCTAATGCCATCACTACAGCAAAGAGCTCTTTAAATTGGGCTGACCCCTCTGTCTCATACACCTTAGAACTAACAGGTCCAGGTTCGTCATTTTCCCCAATAGGGGAATAGATGACCACTGAGGATCCCAGGTGGTGCCCACCATCAGTAAAGACCATGGGAGAATTAGGATCAGGCTTAGATAAAAAGAGTCTGGGAGGCATCCACTCCAACCTAGAAAACGAGCTCATCCATCTATGGCAACCAAAATGACAGTCAATCTCACCCAGGAAGCCTTCGAGGGCCAGGGGTTATACACTCATTGTTTCTTTGTAGTCAGGGAAAATCAGCCATCCTGAGGGGAACAACTATAGATTGAGGGTCTGTTCCAAATAGTCGAATCGAAACATCTCTTCCCTTAATGATACAATCAGCAATCTTATTAGTCATGGAAAAACCCCGGGGAACCCCACCAACTGAAAGGTGAATCTAGTGCACTGTCTCTCTCTCTTGGCTGAGAAGGGCAGTACACAGGGTCTCCCCTGGAAAAACAGAGAACAATTGGGAAAAGAGGGTCATATCTCTTAAGTTATGCAGAATCTTAAAGCATACTGGATCCGTTTTAACAGGTCATGATGACAATCAGACAAAATAATAGGTGTGGAAAGGTCTTTTCCCTTAAGCAAATCAAACAAGGGCATTAATTCTTCTGGGGATATAGAGATCCAGGGCCTCATCCAATTAATCTCTCCCAACAACTTCTGGAGCTGAGGGAGGGTATGAGTATATTGAACCTTAAGTTGGGGTTTAACCAGGGAGACTGTATCCAAAGACAACATAGAGCCAAGAATTCAAAAGGGGGGGGGTCTTTTGAACCTTTTCAGGGACAACCAAGAAGTTATTTTCTTGTAAGATGGAGAGGCATCTATCTGTACATTTTTGTAATCCAGATAAAGTAGGATGTCCCAAAATAATGTCATCTATGTAAATATAAAAGAGAATATCTGGATCTGTCAACATGGAGGAAAAAATGGAAAGCATAGAATATTGACAAATGGGGGGGGGCACTGTTAGCCATGCCCTGAGGAAGAACAGTCCATTCATATCTCAAGTCTGGACCTCTGAAATTAACGGAGGGCACCGAGAAGGCAAATTTCTCAGAATCTTCTTGATGGAGTGGGATGGAAAAAAACAATCTTTAATATCTATAACAGTTTAGTGAAGGGCACTGGGGATTACTGAGATCCAGGGGAGCCCTCTCTGGGGGGTGGGGTCCCAAAAGGAATCATTCTCTCATTGATCTTCCTTAAGTCTTGTAACAACCTCCATGAACCACTGGATTTTTTAATCACAAACATCTGGGAGCTCCAGGGACTGGTAGAGAGCCTTAGATGTCCTGACTCCCTCTGTTGTTGAACCAACAAATGTAGCTGTTGTAATTTCTGGGCAGGAACAGGCCACTGCTCAATCCATAAAAGATCTCCAGGTATCCATTGGATCTTTAACACCTGGGATAGAGAAGTGGCCTTTAGAATTGGGAGTACAGCTGTGAACACTGCCTATGTGCCTTCTCAAAATAAGGATCTCCCCTGTAATTTGGATATACTGCCCTCCCCTGTTCAACTTGTGGTTCACATACTTCAGTGTCAAGCAGGTCTTGGTGAAAGGCCTTACGATCAGTAGTAATAAAGGTCTCAGATTCTCCAAGGATATCCTGGCCCAAAAGATTAGCAGTTAGGCCAGCGACTACAAGGGGTGTACCTCACCACTATTACCATCGTGATCAGCCCAGGGCAACTAGCTAACAGTTTCCCAAGAGGTTGATCGCCCTCCCACGCCTAGAAGTGGAGGGCCTGGAGACAGCTGCCAGGAATGAGGAATTTCCTCCTTCCTTAATATTGTTCTGTCAGCCCCAGTATCAGTGAGGAATCTGAATGTCTTGTCTCCTATAGTGAGGGTCATATTAGGCCGTTGCCCTGGGATCGGTGGGACAGTCCAGTGGGCTCTGACTGCCGATCTCCCCTTGTTTAATGGGGCTGGGGACAGCCCCTGAGGGAGTTTAAAGTCTGTCCCCTAAAATCAAACTTGGATTTGCAGTCTCTGGCCCAATGGAACCCCTTCTTACACCTTAGACAAGTGGCGTGTGGGATCACACCAGAAGGATGAAAATCTTTTCTAACAAGGTTAGGGCATTCCCTTTTGAAATGACCCTCTCGGCCATAGCCGAAGCAAATCTTCCCTCGGCCAACGGTGGCATGTTGCAGTGTATTTACAAGAACCTCCATCTCTTCCTTTTGTGCCTCTCTAAGGGCCGAGGCCATACCTCTAGTCTGAAAGGAAGAGGTACCCACATCTCAGGTGGCTACAATCCATCTTTCCATGACAGTGCTACGTAACCAAGCATAGGCCAATTTATGGTCAGTGTTCATGCCATCCCAGACCAATGTTCTAGCAAACCGATATCAGAGCTCCCCTGTGGGAAATTTTCTCTTTAAGCTCTTTTGTACCCTATCAATGGAAGAGGCGAGGTCTTCAGTGGCCTTTTGCTTAATCCCAAAAATTGAGGACTCTGTGGGCCCCTCATCTAGCTTTCTCCAGGCAGCCAAGCCTCGCTCCCGTAGCTGGTCTTGGTAGGGAACCGCTGCCTGTTGGAAGCCTGTGGAGAATTGATCGGCCATGCCGGAGAGCATCCCATAGGTAATAGGGATTGGGGGCTGGGAATGTCGGTTCCGTTCCCCCTGCACTCGGCACTCCTCCTGGTAAAAGGCCATCCATTTAAGGAACATGGGTGAGGGGAACACAGCCTTGACCATTTCCTTCCAGTCTCTCGGGGTGAGGGCCTGGTGGGCAAGGCCCTCAAGGATGGTCTCTACCCAGGGTGAATGAGGGCCATCCTCTGCCATTGCTTTCTTTAGTTCCTTAAGGTCTTGGGCTTCCCAGGGATACCAAGCTACTGGCTGGTTGCTGCCAGGGTTAACATTGACCGGAAACAGGTGGGTAGTATCTCCCAAGCGGAGTTCTCCCACCCCTGCATAGGACGGCCGCTCTGAAAGCAGCTGCTGAGGGGGAACCTGGAAGGAGTCAGTTGGGGGGGTTGAGAGAGGTCTTGAAGGCAGGGCTCCACTGGAGGACCAGGGAGCCCTGCTACAGGGATCACTAGGAAGATAAAGGGACTGAGGGGGGGTTAGATTCTGAAAAGTACTGCCCCATAATTTATGGGGGTACACTCACCTACAGACCAATTGGCCCATCAGCAACTTCTGTCGGGGGGGGCGGGGAAGTTGTCTCCTCACAAGGGCACCAATTCTGCCAGGCTCTCTGCCAGAAGAACTAGGTGAGAGGGAGAGAACCCAGTCCAGCCGAGCCTCTCGGGGCTGAGCTAGATGGTGAGTGTCATAGCTCAGATCTCCTGCCTTCCAGAGAATAACCAACCCAGCTGGGAGTCTGTCAAAGCAGGAACTCATTTTTTATTGTATCGATCTTTTCTTTATAAAGGGCTGAGAGAGGAGGTGGAGTTTTCTGCTAAGGTGAGATGATGTACGGGGAGGGGAAAGATGACCAAGGGGATGGGGTGACTGACAGAGCCGACAAAGTTACTCTATGTCAGCAGGAGCTAGGCAAAGGCAGGTTTAAGCAGTGTGCTGAGTCACTCCAGTATGGAAGTGACTGAGACAGTTAACAAAACTCGAACCAGGCCCAAACCAGGGCCAAATAGGGCCCAACAAGTATGACTACTCGGATGGAGACAAACCTGCTACCTTCCCAATAGACACAGGACAGTCCTCTCTGTCTGGAGAACCTCCTGGACCCCTCACTTCTAAAACAAACAAAACAAAACAAAACAATGGTCTACATAGCAACAGAGCCAACCACCAATTTTACATGGATGACCTCCTGTAAAACCAGGAAAAGATACTGTAACTCATTTTCTTCTAGTTATACCACACTGATCAAACCCACTGATTGGAAGGGACCTATTAGAAAACCTCAGCCACCATCTTTTTGGGGGGAGAACTTTGCTAGCCTAGCTCTGGGCTCAGGCCAAGCTCCTACCAACATTCTGGTTACCTGTCCTCTGTCTGAGAGGTACCTCTTATAAGTCAACACCATCGAGGATAAACACCTGGATCATGGTTGTGTTGAACTGCAAAGCAACTCTGAGGAGCCTGAGAGACCCATGGAGGCTCTGAGAGGAGCAGCAGGAAATGTGTCCACAGGGCCCACGGTGTCCCCAGAAACACTAGAGAAGGGTAAGTCCGTAGGAAGATGCTTTCCAAGAGTAGACTCGTGGAATTTGTCTTAGTCAAGGTGTCTATTCCTGCACAAAACATCATGGCCAAGAAGCTAATCTTATGAAGGACAATATTTAATTGGGGCTGGCAGGTAGGCTTACAGGTTCAGTCTGTCATTATCAAGATGAGAGCATGGCAGCATCCAGGCAGGCATGATGCAGGCAGAGTTGAGAGTTCTGCATCTTCATCTGAAGGCTGCTAGTGGAAGACTGACTTCCAGGCAGGTGGGATGAGGGTGTTAAAGCCCACACCCACAGTGACACTCCTACTCCACCAAGGCCACACCTCCTAATAGTGCCACTCCCTGGGTGCCATGGACTGGGGTTTCTTGTGAGGAGCCCTTGTTCTGCGGGGTGATGAAAGTTCTGGCCAGATGGGCAAGGGATTCGGCGGTGACAGACAGACACAACACAAAAAGTGTGTTATCTGAATGTATTTCACAAAAATAAGAATCAGGCTTATATAGTATACAGAAACAGGGCGAATGTCAGAGATCACATAGGCAGGTAGTGGTCACATCAAAGACAGTAGATCAAACAGCCAGGTGTAAATATTCCTTCGGAAGTGCTCTTCCCCGCTGGGCTATCTTGGCAGCCCTAAGCAAACTCTCTTGTGGTCAGAGGCAGGTAAGCACCAGGAGGTCCCATTCTAGCAGCTCCTGGGAATGGTTTGGCTTGTAACACAAACATTAGTTCAGGAAGCTTTTCAACTACTCTCTAGTTTGTAAAGCAGTTCTGCCTTGTGTGGCACTGCTCTTAGAGTTCTAACTATGTTTACAGATAGCCATAGTGTTTGACTTCTATCTCTAACTCTGGAGATACCCTGTCTGAAAAGGCAGCTTCTTTGTAGGAATCAGTAGGCAATAATGCCTGGCCTTTATTGTTAATTCTTGGGACTCCCTGTCTGCTAAGGCAGCATCCCTTGTAAAAATTCCAAGCTAATAACAGCTAGGAAATCAATTAGGATCATTGAAACACTGTGGAGGCCAGGAAACAATGTTAAATCTCAATTTTAGCTATAATGAACTATTTCTTAGGGCACCTTTATGCCTGAATAAAGAAAGCATTCAGATCTCTCCACGGACTTTAGCAGAGACCAATCTGGAACACATCAGAGTCAGGAGATGCCAATGACTGACTGAATACTCAGTCAGTCACAATACCCCAAAAGCGGGGAAGTCAAGCAAGGAAGCACAAACTCTCTCTGAAGTCATAACGCCTCTTGACCATGATCAGGCCTTTAACCCTGATACTGTAGACCTTACTGAGGTAGAAGAGTGGGTGCGGCACCTGGGCCAAGCATACAAATCATCACAAAATTGGAAAGGAAGATGGCAGAACAGAGATAAATCTCAAGAGGAGAATGGTGAAACTACAGACCTCAAAGCCATGGTCCATGCTGTAGCCAGAAACCATGGGGGAGGCCATGATCTGGGTGACTTCTGGAGACAAAGGCAGGGAAGCTTCCACTGTGGTGGTAGGTACAGGTGACTGAAGTCTCACCGTTGATAATGAGGGACTTAGAAGGCTTCTAGAACAACCTCTCCCTCTGCCTCAAACCCCCACTCCCAAAAAGAAACAGTCTAGACAGGGACAAATTGAAGAGAACTTTTCAAAATTGTGATAAGGATGCTGAAGCTATTCACTATTAATGGCTTCTATCAGGGTTGGGAGTGGGGAGGACTCAGTCTTCTTTGAGGGGCTAGCCACTGGGAGTTGAACCATGTTCCAATGAGTATGTGGGCAACACAACTTGTACTTGGTATTTTTTTTTCTTTTTTCTATTTCTTCTTCTTTTGTTTTATGGAAGGTCATAAGGGGAAGTGAATGGGATCAGGGTACATTGTGTGAAATTTCCAAATAATCAATAAAAAAAAGTTAAGTTAAAACAAACACACAATACCCCAAAAGCTGGGAAGTCAAGCAAGGAATTGCCAAACGCATCTGCCAAGTAAGGAAGGCAAGAACCCGTATTTCCTGCCAATCCCCATGAAAAACTACTTTGCCCCTGTCTTAGTTTGGGTTCCATTGTTGTGAAGAGACACTATGACCAAGGCCACTCTTATAAAGAACAACACTTAGTTGAGCTTCCAGTGCAAAGGTCACAGACAAAATGGTGCCCCTGGTTCAGGTCTCTCCACTCATCAAGTTTAGCTGGTACTCCGCTCTGATCCTAGGCATGGCATACGGTGACAAGTGCTGCAGTTACCTAAAGCCCTGGGCAGAGAGGGGAGGAGAATGGCAGCGGAGGAAAAGAAGAGGCTAGATGAGTTGAAACGGATGGTTGGACAAGAGAACTGGAAGAAGCTCAAAATGACGGCATTCTCAAGTGAGGCGCCAGTGAGCTGGCTTTTCTCTAGTTGTTGAGGATGAATAAAACTTCATTGTGTGGAAAAAAAAAACAACACTTAACTGAGGCTGGCTTACTGTTTCAGAAGTTTAGTCCATTATTATCAAGGCAGACAGACATGGCGCTGGGGCAGGAACTGAGAGTTCTACATATTGATCCAGGAGGGGGTCTTTTCTACAGGCTGCCAGAAGACTGTCTCACACAGACAGTCGGGAGGAGACTGTGCCACACTGGGCAGCTTGAGCATATATGAGACCACAAAGCCCAACTTCACAGTGACACACTTCCTCTAACAAGGACACACTTCCTCCAATAAGGTCATACTTCCTACTACTGCCACTTCCCACAAGTCAAGCATATTGAAACCACTGCATCCCCCACAATGAAACTCAGTA
>NW_022196893.1:31918567-31923780 GCF_008632895.1 Mastomys coucha
ATTAAAGGTGTGAGCCACCACTGCCCAGCAGCACTCAAGACTTTCAACTGGCACAGGACTTGTGGGAAGTCAGGAAACTAGTGGAAACCATTCATCCCACAGCACTGAGCCCTCAAACCCCCTAAGCCTGTTGTCCCAGGAGAAGAAGGAAGATTTATAGGATCCTACATCTAAAGAATGCTTCTGCCTCCCCAGCCAACCTATTTGTTTTTTGATAGACCAACCATTTGGTATAACTGGAGGTGGATATACTGATCAACAAAGGGCTTAACTGCCGCAGGCCAGCCTATCTGGGCCTCCCTCAACCCACGGGAGAAATGGGGTCCTAGTCAGGTTGACAAGGCGTAGGCGAAGAAATGATGGCAGAGATGACACATGGAAGTGCAGGATCTGAATGTATTTCTTAAAAATGGCACCAGACTTTTACAGTCATTATAAAAGAGAAATGAAAAATCTGGCAGCTCAGCAGTTGAGGTACATCTGAGGCCACCTGAAACACACTGGGTCTAAAGCAACCACCTCTTCTGGGCCTGGGGGGCTGTGGACTGTATGAGTCTTGAAGCTTGAATCTGAATGAATGAATCTAAGTCTAAGTCCTAGTCCATCTAAGTTCATGCACAAAGTGAAAACCAGGCTTATATAGTATACAGAAAGCAGGGCAAATGACAAAAGTCAACTAGGCAGGTGACAGTCACATCAAGGTCAGTAATATCATGTAGGCAAGTGATAGTTACATCAAGGTTAGTAAGATAAGGCATCCAGGTGTGAAGTGGAAGAGCAATGGTGCCCTTCCCGCTGGGGCTATTTGGGTAATCCCATGCTAATTCTCTGGGTCTGCTGGAGGCAAGCACCAGGAAGTTCCAATCTAGCAGTTCCAGAAAATGCTCTTAAGTGAGGGAAGCCCGTCATCGATTACTCTCTGGTATGTAAAACAGTTCTGTATTCTGTGGGACTGCCCTGAGAATTCTAACTATGTTAACTAACAGTAAGCAATGGTGCCTGACCTCTGTTGCTAACTCTGAGGATATCCTATCTGGTAAGGTAGCTTCCTTGTGAAAAATTCCAAGCTAAGGACAGCTTGGTAATAAATTAGAATATATTGGAATGTTGTGCTGGCCAGGGAACAACACTAGTTTTTTTTGTTTTTTTTTGGTTTTTTTTTTTGGCTAATTTTTGGTCATTTACGAATCATTTCTTGGGGTACCTTTATGCCTGAATAAGAAGGCATGTTGACGATTGGAAAGACTAATCTGGAACATGTCTGAGTTAGGAGATACCAATGACTGACTGAATACCCAGGAGGCACAAACTCCCTTTGAAGTTATAATGCCTCTTGTCCTTGATCAAGCTTTTACCCCTGATATTGCAGACTTTACTGGAGTAAATGAGTGGGCGTGGCACTTAACAACTCACCAACATTGTTTGATGAAGAACTGAGTATAGACCTGTTGGAATTTAGACAAAAGTATCCACAAAGTGCCCTGGTCCAGTATGTAGATGATATCCTCCTAGCCTAGACCACTAAAGAGGACTGTAAACAGGTAACAGGCTATTAGAAAATCCCCAAATCAGGCTGGCAAGATGGCTCAGCAGGTAAGAGCACTGACTGCTCTTCCGAAGGTCCTGAGTTCAGATCCCAGCAACCACATGGTGGCTCACAACCACCTGTAATGAGATCTGACACCCTCTTCTGGTGTGTCTGAAGACAGCTACAGTGAATTATGCTGGAGCCCGGAGTGAGCAGGGCCAGAGCAAGCAGGACTGGCAGAGGTCCCGAGTTAAAAAAAAAAATCCCCAAATCCTAGGATACAGAGTCTCTGCCAAAGAGGCTCAGCTGTATATCTCTTGGATCACAGATCTAGGCTACAACTTAGCAGTTCTCAAACGATGGGGTGGAAAGAGCCTTCCACAAGGGTCACATATCAGATTTTCTGTATATCAGAGATTTTCATTATGACTTGTAACAGTAGCAAAGTTATAGTTAAGAAGTAGCAACAAAATAATTTTATGGTTGTTGGTCCCCACAACATGAAGAGCTGTAGTAAAGGACTTCAGCATTAGGAAGGCTGAGAATCCCTGGCCTAGAGGAAGGCTAGAAGACACTTTCCCATGACTGTATTTCACACTCTGCAAATTCATGCTCCCACACTGTCTTAGTTAGGGTTTTCATTGTTGTGAGCAGACCATGACCAAGGCAACTCTTATAAAGGACAACATTTAATTGGGGTTGGCTTACAAGTTCATCAAGGAAGGAGTATGACAGTCCATGGGGCTGGAGGAGCTAAGAGTTCTATCTACATCTTCATCCAAAGGCAGACAGGAGAAGACTAGCTTCCAGGCAGCTAGGAGGAAGGTCTGTAAGCCAACCCCCACAGTAACGCACTTCCACCAACAAGGCCATAACTCCTAATAGTGCCACTCTCTGGGCCAAGCACATTCAAACTACCACACACATTAAAACAAAACAAAACACCAGGAATTTCTGAACTATGGATGGTTGGATGTTGCCAGCTATTGATAATGGATTTGCTGAGATAGCTAAGCCACTCTATGCTAGCATATATGTTACACAGCCCTTGAAATGGACCGGAACTGAGCAGAGGGCCTTTAAGGCCTTGAAAAAGGGCCTTGTGTTTGCCCTGGAGCTGGTCCTCCCAGGCATTGCTAAGCCATTCCACTCACAGATGAATGAGACCAGAGACATTGTCAAGGGGCTCCTCACACAAACCCAGAGACCCTAGAAAAGACCAGTAGCATATCTAAGAGATTTAACTCAGTTGCAGGCATAGGTCTGCATGTATAATAAGGGTTGTAGCTGGGGCTGGAGAGATGGCTCAGGGGTTAAGAGCACTGACTGCTCTTCCAGAGGTACTGAGTTCAATTCCCAGCAACTACATGGTGGCTTACAATCATTTTCAATGTGATCTGAGGTCTTCTTCTGGTGTGTCTGAAGACAACTACAGTGTACTCATAAACATAAAAAAATGTTAAAGAGGGGGGCTGGAGAGATGCTCAGCAATTAAGATCACTGGCTGCTCTTCCAAAGGTCCAGAGTTCAATTCTCAGCAACCACATGATGGCTCACAACCATCTGTAGTGGGATCTGATGCCCTCTTCTGAAGACAGCTACAATGTACTCATATAAAATAAATCAATCTTTTTTAAAAAATAAGGGGGCCGGGTGGGGTCTTTAATCCCAGCACTTCAGAGACAGAGGCAGGCGGATTTCTGAGTTCAAGGCCAGCCTGGTCTACAGAGTGCATTCCAGGACAGCCAGGACTAGACAGAGAAACCCTGTCTCGAAAAAAACAAAAAAACAAACAAACAAAAACAAAAAACAAAAAACAAGTAAAAAAATAAGGGTTGTAGCTGCCACCTTCCTGCTGGCAAGAAAAGTTGACAATTGATTTTAGGGAAGAACTGTTTCTAATAGCCCCATACTCTGTCAAAGGCCTCTGGGCAGTGGGCACCCAAGAAATGGATGTCTAATGCCCAGGTGACCCAATACCAAGCTCTACCTCTGGATCAACCCTGAGTTTGTTTCCATAAGACATCAGCCCTCAACCCTGCCAGTCTCCCGGCGGACAATGAGGCCATGGAACCCCAGCATTACAGCCCTGAGTTGGCTGCCTTGGTCCAGTCCTTCAGACATGGTCGGATTGATGTCCTATTGGCAACATCAGATGAGGCATTGTTCACAGATGGGAGCAGATTCATCCAAGACAGGATCAGGTACACCGGAGCAGCGTTAGTGACCCAAGATAAGACTATCTGGGTATGATGTTTAAGCAGTGGAACCTCAGCTCGGTGATCAGAACTTTTGCCGTTGACTCCAGCACTCTGCTTAGCGAAAGACAAGGCTACTACCAGGTTCACTGATAGTCGATATGCTTTCACTATGGCTTGTATTCATGGGGTTCTACACAAGGAGAGGGGATGGCTAACCTAAGCAGGAAAAGAAATAAAACTTGAAAAAGAAATCTTAGCCCTCCTGGGGACTCTCTGGTTACTGAAAAGGGTGGCTGTTGTCCATTGCACAGGACAACAGTCCAGGACAACAAAACGGAGATTTCCCTAGAATCCAGAAGTAACACAGCCACTAACTTGGCTACTTGGGAAGTGGCTCCAGAACCAGGTGAGCCTCTCCAAGTCTTAGTAGCCCTGCCAGAGTACAGTTTACTGAACCATCTGGAATAGCCCTCAGATGAGATTGACTGGACAGAACCGGAACTGGGGGCTGGAGAGATGGCTCAGCAGTTAAGAGCACTGACTGCTCTTCCAGACATCCTGAGTTCAAATCCCAGCAACCACATGGTGGCTCACAACCATCTGTAATGGGGTCTGACGCCCTCTTCTGGTGTGTCTGAAGACCACAAAGCATCACAAAAACTGCTGAATTGCTCAGACACAGGTATTATGCCCACACTTGGAGAGACTGGCTAAAGATCCCACTTCTAGATGCGCCATCTGTGTACAGGGGAACCCCAAAGGGAGAAAGTCCCTCAAGGAACCTGGGCTCAAGGAAAAGGACAGCAGTGAAAATCGGGTTTCTCTGAAATCAGGCCTATGGTCTGGGGTCACAAGTCCCTGTTGGTATTTGTGGACACCTTCTCAGGGTGTGTAGAAGCCTACCCAACCCACACAGAGAATGCGCCAACAGTTATAAAGAGGTTTCCTCAGGAGTCAGCCCCAGGTTTGGGCAGCCCTAACTTTGGTATTCAACAACTGCCTGGCCTTCATGGGCAAGGTATTTCAGAGTTTGGCAAAGGTGTTAACTCTCAGTTGGAAACTGTGTTGTGCACACAGGTCTCAGGGCTGTGGTAGGCAGAAGGAATGAATAAAACTTGAAGACTGCCTCCCGTTTTCTCCAAACTCGGGGATGTCCCCAGGCAGAAAGTTACTAATTTCCTAACTCCTTGTGAGCTTTACAAGCCCAAGCCATTATCTGGACCATAAAAGAAATCCTGCCATGCTTGCTTCAGCAGCACATATACTAAAATTGGAACGATACAGAGAAGATTAACATGGCCCCTGCGCAAGGATGACACACAAATTCGTGAAGTCTCCCATATTTAAAAAAAAAAAAGAAAAGAAAAAGAAAGAAATCCTGCCATCTCCCACCTCCAACCCTCCCCTGTCCCCACCCCCAACAGACAGACAGACAGACAGACAGGCATGCACACACGCACACGCACGTGCACACACACACACAC
>NW_022196893.1:31923863-31928807 GCF_008632895.1 Mastomys coucha
CACACACACACACACACACACACACACCAGTTCCAACAGAGAGACTTGATTTGGCTAAAAAGAAACCCGACTTGGACCCTGAACCTGTCTGGAAGGGACCCTACCTACCCAGTTATCCTCACTACCTCAACTGATATCAAACTAGCTGTCTCATCCCTTGGGATTCATTCGCTCTCAGCTAAATATAGGTCACAGAGGAGGACAATCAGTGGACTGGTCATCTAAGAACCTCCAAGCCCTAGAGATAAATGGAGGTGTTGTGTTTCTTTCTTCCTCCTCCCTGGGCTATGACCCGATAACCTGGACATGGGAACTGAGAAAGACAGGTAAAGGAAACGATTCTCCATAACGTGACTTCAGATGACCAACCCACCTTCTGGGTGGACCTCTGCACCCTTGTGACCGTGCCTCTTAGAGGGATACTGGGGAAAAGAGGCGTGCATAATAGTGTCTTATTCCTGCACACGCATCATGACCAAGAAGCAAGGTGGGGAGGAAAGGGTTTATTCAGCTTACACTTCCACATTGCTGTCCATCACCAGAGGAAGTCAGGACTGGAACTCAAGCAGGTCAGGAAGCAGGAGCTGATGCAGAGGCCATGAAGGGATGTTCCTTACTGGCTTGCTTCCCATGGCTTGCTCAGCTTGCTTTCTTATAGAACCCAAGACTACCAGCCCAGGGATGGCTTCACCAGTCATGGGCCCTCCCACCCTTGATCACTAATTGGGAAAATGCCTTACAGCTGGATCTCATGGAGGCATTCCTGAAGGGTGGCACCTTTCTCTGTGATAACTGCAGCTTGTGTCAAGTTGACACCCAAAGCCAGCCAGTACAGACAGGATAGGTTGTGGTGCTGTTTGCTGGCAAAGGGGGCTTCAAACCTCTAGTTCAGCAGTCTTTGACCTGTGGTTCACCACCCTTTTGGGGCTAGAACAACTAAGTGCTTCACAGGGGTCACAAAAGTCCACCGGAAAACATAGATATTTACATTAAGACTCAAAACAGTGCCAACAAAAGTAATGTTATGGTTGGGGGTCACCACAACATGAGGCACTGTATTAAAGGGTCGCAGGGTTAGGAAGGGTGAGAACCACTGCTCTAGTTCTTTGACTGTCCTGTGAATGGTCCAGGTCCCTGTCCAGGAAGCTGGCAGTACCCTGCTGTGGCCATGGGATGTGAAAAAGAATCCTCTTGGGACACAAAGATCCCTATCTCCAGATAACTTTAATAACTGGAAAATCCTCCTGCAATCTGTGGTGCTGGAAGATGAACCCTGGAGGTCATTCAGAGCAGGGCCTGGCTGGGGCTGGCACCCACTATTGCATCACAGGGAGAACCTGGGGAGTCAGGCTTTATATGCCTCGAGGAGAAACCCGAGTGACAAAGTCATCGTGTTTTTGCCACATAGGGCTTGTCCTTGTGGATCAAAAACCTTGCTCATGTGATACTTCTTAACCCCAAGAGTATAAATTGCCTAGTGCTCTGAATAAAGTTGGCTATCTCATGAGACTTTAGTCTACTTCAAGATCAGGCTCCGCTCTCCCAGGTTTATGAGACCAAGCAGAGTGGTAAACACTCTGCCATGTGAACCTGGCCTAGGACAAGCCCATTGGCTATGTCTAGACCCCAAATCCCCATACTATGTAGGAGTTCAATTAAATCAGACCCTTATCCTTCAAGAGATTCAACAGGCTGTGACTTGAGTCGGGGTAACCTTGGAAGATCTCTAAGGAAAAGGCACTTGCATAGTCTCCTCTCAATATGACAGAACCAACTCCCCTTATGCTGAGTCTTGTAATAACAGCCAGTGAACCCCCCCACAAAATGGAGGACTGAATATTCTACCACGCTCTTGAGGCCACCTGGCTGGTCTGCACCAACGGACTGGCTGCGTGTACTTCCTCCACTCCTCCATGTACTCGTGGACGCACTCCACTCCTCTGTGTACTCGTGGACGCACTCCACTCCTCCGTGTACTCGTGGACGCACTCCACTCCTCCGTGTACTCGTGGACGCACTCCACTCCTCCATGTACTCGTGGACGCACTCCACTCCTCTGTGTACTTGTGGACGCACTCCACTCCTCCGTGTACTCGTGGACGCACTCCACTCCTCCATGTACTTGTGGACGCACTCCACTCCTCTGTGTACTTGTGGACGCACTCCACTCCTCCGTGTACTTGTGTGTGGTTCCCCAGATGTGTATTTACAGTGGGGGAATGACAGGGCACACCTCAGCCTAGACTTAGGGCTAGTGAGGACCGAAAGGGATGTCCCCACCTTGAGCCCAGGCTTAGCAGAAGCAAGACTATCTGGATCAGCTGGTTAGCACCTCTGCTCCCATCATAGGAAACAAAAGACAAAAAAACAAAAAACGAAAAAGCAAAAAAAAAAAAAAAAACCACTCTGGATAACTCAATGCCCAGATAGGTCTGGACACAGGACAGCTGGAGAATTCTGCCTCCAGATTAGAAAGCCAGGTGGACTTCTTCGCTGAGGTGGTCTTGCAAAACTAAAAGAGCTTAGACATCTTCATGTAACAGCAAGACAGATTTTTGCTTGGCGCTGGAAAAAAAAACCTGCTGCTTCTATGGCAACCAGTCTGGTGTCATTGGAGAGAACCTTGGCATGGTCAGAAACAGCATACAGGAGACGGGGGGAGGGGAGACACGACCCTGATAACTGTACCTGTCCCTATCCCTGGTCTCCTCCATCACTGACCCTTTAATCCTTCTCTTGGCCTTAGTGGTTGGCCCTTGTACCCTTAAATGAATGGTTGTGTTATGTTAAAAAATACTGTCCCGTAAACCTCTTAATCCTATGAGAAAACACAGTCCTCCTCCCCAGGATGAGTGCAGGATTTGACTCACGCCCACCGAACGAGTGGGGGATGTGACCAGGGCCACCGGCAAGGTGGCTACAGTGACTGTGACCAGGGCCACCTGCAAGGTGGCTACAGTGACTGTGACCAGGGAGGGCCACCGGCAAGGTGGCTACAGTGACTGTGACCAGGGAGGGCAGCCTGCAAAGTGGCTACAGTGACTGTGACCAGGGCCACCTGCAAGGTGGCTACAGTGACTGTGACCAGGGAGGGCAGCCTGCAAGGTGGCTACAGTGACTGTGACCAGGGAGGGCAGCCTGCAAGGTGGCTACAGTGACTGTGACCAGGGCCACCTGCAAGGTGGCTACAGTGACTGTGACCAGTGCCACCTGCAAGGTAGCTACAGTGACTGTGTTCCCACCCCTTTGATGACCTTCCTCTTGCTGAGTGAAGTCCCAGTCACCAAAAGGAGGGAATTGAATTAAAACAATCCAGGAAGGAAAAACAGCTCAAGGGTGTGGGCTCCCTGTCATGGGCGGCTTGGCCCCGCCATTTTGCTAACTGCATATTTAGGCTTCTGTAACTATCTGCTTACCTTGCAGTTTCAGGAAGGGAACGTTGGGGACTTTCTGGCCATGATGTGGTTTTCTTTTTTAAGTATGGACCTGGAGAAAAGCTCAGGTCCCAAGGACCCAGGTGTAGTCAGTCCGCTCCTAGCTGTGTCTGAGTAGTCTTGTCTGGAGGAAGGCCTGCAACAGTGGAATGCTGGCCCTGACTGCTCTGGCCATCTACAGTGATGCCTAATGCTGGTAGGCAGCATAGCTTTAGAAACGCCCTGAGCAAACAATAATAGCAATAGTCGCACACACACTGAGCCCTTCCTAGGCATTAGCATAATTGCTTTGGTTATGTTTTCCTCATCTTCACTCTCCCCATTAGAAAGAGAGCATTAAACTCATTTTGTCAGCTGGGGTGGTGGCGGCGAATGCCTTTAGTCCCAGCATTCAGGAGGCAGAGGCAAGCAGATCTTGAGAGTTTGAGGCTAGCCTGGTCTACAGTGTGCGTTCTGGAACAACCAGAACTAAACAACAAGCTAGAAAAGAGAGAGATGTCTCCATGGTTGTCATCCAAGGCTACCCTTGCTGAAGACCTGAGTTTGGTTCCCAGCACCCACATTAGTTAGACCACAACCATGTCACCTCTCGGGGATCTGATGCCAGCTTCTGCCTTCCAAGAATATCTGAACTCACAGCACAGAATTATTTATGTTTATTCATTTATTTTTAGGTTTTCTGAGACAAGGTTTCTCTGTGTAACCCTGGCTGTCCTAGAACTCACTCTGTAGACTAGGCTGACCTCAAACTTAAAGATCTACCTGTTTCTGCCTCCCAAGTTCTGGGATTAAAGGTGTGCGCCACTACTACCTGGCAAACTTTTAATCCTAGTACTCTGGAGGCAGAAACAGGTGTATCTCTGAGTTTGAAGCTAACCTGGCCTACATAGTGAGTTCAGGCCAACCAGGACTACACAGAGAAACCCTGTCTCAAAAACCAAACTTTGAAAAAGTAAAAATATTTTTCAAAATACATGAATCTTTAAAAATATATATTTACTGGTGAGTAATGTTTTCTCATCCATAAGAGAGAACAATGGACTTTATGACCCAGGAATAATACCAGCACTTTAGAAGAGATAGCTCTGACATAGCCAGGGACATCATGGGACTTCATCCTCTGAAAAATGTTTAGAGAAAAATAGACATTTCCAAGAAATGTCTGAGCCTCAATTTAAATTTTGAAGCACAATTAAAATTTCACAACAGTACCCCTATTCATACATCCTAAAACAAACTGAAAGGGCAAGAAGTGCTCCTCAGAACTGGCCCAGGTGCTCCTCAGCACTGGCCCAGATGCTCCTCAGCACTGGCCCAGATGCTCCTCAGAACTGCCTAGGTGCTCCTCAGCACTGGCCAGGTGCTCCTCAGCACTGCCTCAGGTGCTCCTCAGCACTGCCCAGGTGCTCCTCAGCACTGCCCCAGGTGCTCCTCAGCACTGCCCCAGGTGCTCCTCAGCACTGGCCCAGGTTCTCCTCAGCACTGGCCCAGGTGCTCCTCAGCACTGCCT
>NW_022196893.1:31929469-31933497 GCF_008632895.1 Mastomys coucha
TGGCCCAGGTGCTCCTCAGCACTGGCCCAGGTGCTCCTCAGCACTGCCTCAGGTGCTCCTCAGCACTGGGCCAGGTGCTCCTCAGCACTGCCTCAGGTGCTCCTCAGCACTGGCCCAGATGCTCCTCAGCACTGGCCCAGGTGCTCCTCAGCACTGGCCCAGGTCCTCCTCAGCACTGGCCCAGGTGCTCCTCAGCACTGCCCCGGTGCTCCTCAGCACTGCCCCGGTGCTCCTCAGCACTGGCCCAGGTTCTCCTCAGCACTGGCCCAGGTGCTCCTCAGGACTCGCCCATCCAAAAGCAACACAGCCTGCCCTGAGGCACAGGCCACCTCAACCTGACCAACTCCCCTCCCTCTCCCTTCCCACCGAAACTACAAATGAAACTGGAGTTCCAGGGTTGGAAACAGGGATCCCAACACCTCAGAAACTCAGCAATAGTCACCTTCGGGCCAAATTTCTGTACTCATTAATTCAACCTATAGAAGCATGGTTCCTATTAAACATAATAAACACACCAACAGAAGGTCCAAATACCGTATTCTGTGGTGATGTTGGCAATGATTTCGAGTCTCTATCTCAGACCTCTTCCCCCAAAAGAAACTCACTGTTCACCGTTCGTTTCCCTAGGCTAAGTTCTGAACCATCTTAACTGGAAGCATCGAGGTGGCCACCCACGGGTGTCTGTTAAACAAGAAGCTCGAGAGAGCCCACCTTGGTTCAAATCTTGGATCTGCCACTCGGGGACCAAGTGACTTTGAACACATTCATCTTCCCTGAAATGAATATGGTAACCATTCCTACTTCACAGAATTATTGCAAGAATCAGCCGAGGCAATAAATGTTGCCAAAGTGGAATAAAGCGCAGCAAATAATGGTGGGGGAAATGTGGCTAGAATCTAAGGAGAGAGGAGCGCCTGAACCTGCCTTGTCTGCATCTGGAGACAGATCAGTCACCTCAGAGGCTTGAGGACTGGGCTCACCTTTCCACCCTCCAGGTTTCCCTTCGGACTCAATCGACATTTCTGGGTTCTTCGGCGAACCCCTGGCATTTTCCTCAGGGTCCATAAAAAAAAAAAACCAGGAGGCCTTTTAAGGACTGACAGCTTAGCCTTCACTTTTAGCCCCAGCTTCCCACGGGCCCCAGAAGCAGTCTCTCCGGCCTAGTGAGCTTCTCTAAGGGCCTGGGAGCCGAAAGAGATTCAGAAAAATCTCACTATCCTGAAAGTTCCTTCTCCTCTCTTCTCTAGTCCTCAAACCAGCCACTTTGCCAGCACATTTTAAAAAAAGAAAAAAAAGAAAAGGAAGGAAGAAAGAAAAAGGAAGAAAAGAAGAGAAAGAAAAAAATTCCCCTTCCAAGCCATCCATAGGGCAATGACCTACAGCCTTCCACAAACCTGCTCCCCAGCCCTTTCCTCTGAAGTCTGAAATCTTTCAGGCCAACTGCCAAAAACCAGTCTCAGCTGGTCTGAGGCAGAGCTCCCAGGACTCTGCTGGTGCAGTCTGTCTCAGAGCAGGCCCCCTCATTCCCACACTCACAGTCCAAAGCTGCAGAGCTAAGAAGAATCCTGCACCTGCTCTCCCCAGCAGCCTCAATCTCAGATCTCAGTATTTCCTTGAAGGCAAATGGAGAAAGCATATTTACTTTCCCATCTGACAATTACCAGTCACCTCCGTTGCCCGGCAGCAGGTCCCCACTGCTTGAGTGGCTAGCTAATCAGAGTTTCAGATCTAGGCCAGCACAAGTGCTGGTACTCCACACTGTTCTGGGGTACCTCAAAATTCCTCTCATCCCAAGCCTTGGGTCAGAATCTCTGACATGCATTAGCCCCTCAGGCTCGGTCACAGAAGTGGATCTAGAATGATCTAGAACCCACGTGGAGTAGATGGGCTATCTTATTCTTGCCAGTTTAGATCACACAGTTCAGACACATGCATCCACACCAGGCGGGTGAGAAGTGGGGGCCCGCTAAGGGAGGAAGACAGCATGGATACTGCTCCCAGGAAGGGGACAGGTGGAGGGAAATCCGAGCAGCTCTAATCTCCTAGCTTTAAACTCAGAGGTAGGCCTGTCCCAGATATTTCCAGGCTGGGGAAAGAGTGCAAATAAAGACCCACTTAGCACACACAGCCACATCTTAACAAAGAGCTGTATGAATCAAGCTGTTAATGTTATGATTAGGTCACGAGAGTGGAGAGTCCTTTAAAAAGATGCCTGAGCGAGCTTGTGTTCCGACACCACGACACCACGTGATGTGACGCTCTGTGGGAAGTGACAAGAAGAAGCCCCCAGTGGCTCCTCCAGGTAACTCCAGCAGCTCCAAAACTATGGGCAAGAGCTTTCTCTTATTAAAAGCTTCTCAAGAAGAGGAATTTGGTTACAGCCTAAGCCTATAAACAGGAAGTATCCATACCAACCTCAATCTGCCATTGGGATGCAGAAAAGAGGGGCGAAAATGTAGGCTCAGCAGGAGACTCTGGGTCCCTAAGTGCCAGAAAGGCAGTTTATGAGGGAAAGGACATGGCCCCTAACCCTCCACACCCTCAGCCCCATAGGAGAGTCGGGGCTGGGGGAACAAGAGGGGATCTTCTGGAGAGGCAATCCAGGCTCTGAGCTGTAGCCGCCTGCCAAGCCAAAAGCAAAAGCAGCCATGACGCATCCCTGGCCTCTGACACTGGCACTCTCATATTTGGAAGCAACAAAATAGGCAGAGAAGTATGAAAGAAAAAATACAGTTTATTCACACGCTACGACAGTACTCCCCCGTCCTCCTCCCCAGCTCTCAGTGGGCGGTGCCCTCGGTGGGCGGTGCCCCCATGCTGAGACTGTTGGGATGTGGCCCACCAGTCAGGAAGAGTCCTGGGCATAGAAAGGTGACTGGGTTTCAAGAACATAAACACATCAGGTGTTCTCATTCCAAACTCACGTGCGTTCACGGTTCATGTGACCCGTTTCTTCAGTGGATTTTGCTTGGGTGAAGTGCCACAGTTAGTGCAGGGGCGAAGGGCGCAGCTGATTCAGCAGCGCTGAATCTCCATAGAGAGTCTTGGTTTCCCGTCACTTGAAACAAACCAAGCATACAGTTGAACTGCTTCCTCTCATTCTCTCCTTTCCAGGGCAGAGGAGCCATTGAGCGCCGCCCGAGAAGGCGCTTCCAAACAGCTATTAACACTTTTTAAGAGTCTAATGCTCCACAAAATAACAAAGATCAGTGGCCCAGGTTGGGGAGCAGGGGCAGAGTTCAAAGGCCAAAGCGAACCCCACTTTGGGGTATCCTTTATATACTTGCACCCCTTCCTTGAGAAGCCCAGCCTGTAAACGTGTGGGCTCTGGTACTGTTCTTCTGAAAGACTGATAATGTGTCTTTCCAACACAAGAGAACATGGTTCATTCTAGCCCAGCCTTGGGAAGACAGATTTAGACAAAGGATAAGGTGAGAATGCATGGTCAGGCTTAATTTAGAACAGTGGTTCATGATTTTTTTTCCCCTATCATGCACAAAACAGATGGTGCCCTCTCCCATGTCCATAGCATGACTGCCCTGTTATCACTTCCTGAGTGCAGGTTTTGAGCAAGGAAAGCTGCATGTAATTTTCTCAGGTGCATCACTTTGATAAGCTTCAGGGCTCTAAGCATCCCCACTGAAAGCTCTTACAGGACCCCTGACTTCCCATCTCATGGCAGCAGGTTGGTAATCACATGACCTAGAATCACTCTGGGAACGTATTCTTCCTCGGGAGACAGGGTCAAGAAAGCTATCTACTTGTCTCTTTACTCCTGACAGACACCAGCATGTTTCCTTGGGTGGAGTGTGCGTGTGTGTGTGGTGAAATCGGCACACAACTGCCTTCTCTCAGTGTCAGAGCTACTAGGAGGTCCTTCGCTAGCACTGGCACTACAGGACCCAAGAGGAACTAGCTGTCATCAGGAAAAGGAGCAAAGTACGCTAGAGGAAGCGGGGTCCTAGTGTCTCTGCGCTGGGACCCCTGGGTCAGCATCAGAGGAAGCGGGGCCCTAGTGTCTCTGCGCT
>NW_022196893.1:31933538-31941884 GCF_008632895.1 Mastomys coucha
GTCTCTGCGCTGGGACCCCTGGGTCAGCATCAGAGGAAGCGGGGCCCTAGTGTCTCTGCGCTGGGACCAGTGGGGTCAGCATCACATCCTTGTTTGAGAGTCATTTCCTCAGGGTATCGAGCTCTGTAAGGCTATGGAGTGGAGAAGAGCCAGGCACAGCGGCACGTGACTGCAATCCCAGCACTTGGGAGGTGGAGACAGGAGGATCAGGTCGTCTTCAACTCCAAGTTTGAGGTTAGCCTGGGCTAAGTGTAATCCTATCTAAACAAACAAAAGTCAACAAACTAACCCCCAAAAGTAGCGAGATAGTTGATCCCCACAGCGGGTAAAGGGGTTATCCAAGCGAACATCTTAGCTCTTTCCTGACTTCTTGAAATCAAATACTAGTGTTTCCCCTTAGTGCTACAAACTGACTCGGGAGTCTTGTACATGCTAAGTTCGCTCCCACTGAGCTACACTCCCCAGCCAATGCAATGAAGTGGCTTGGATGTGATACCAGGCCCCAGATTGCCATCACCGACGAGGGGAAGGCCCTGGCCTGGGCACTGTTGGCTCAGAGGAGCACTGCAGAGGGGTGCGGATGGGGGTTGCTCACACACAGACTCAGTCTACAACTGGACAGTGTAAGGTCTTTGGAGACCTCCAAGACTTAAAGTTACAAACAAAACTTGAGTTAAGTCAGCCTCAACAAGAGACCTCCCCGGACCATCATCCCTCTGGATACTGTCTTCCTCCCCACACCACGCTTCAATGTCTGGCTTAGAGTTCAATTTGCTCCTTTGAAGAGATTTCAGTCCTGGACTGAGATGGGCATGGGCACAGAGAAGGAGAAAGTCAAATCCACGCCCCGTGCCACTGTCTGTGTAAATGGGCAGTGGAAAATTTCCCAAACTCTTTAGCATGCTCGTATGATGGAAGATAGCCGCAAACTTAGATTAGATTAAAATCGGAGTGGATGTCTTCGTTTACTTTATAAATTCCAGACCTGCCACAGACCTAAAACTCTCCAGGATGGAGAGTTCACACTGCTTCCTTCCAACTTGGTTTGAGGAAGAGAACATTCCAACTTAGTGCAAACCCACCCCAGAAGGACCTGGAGAGAGACCTCAGCTCCTGACCTCAGGCATCCGACCCCTCCAAGTCACTTTGGGAACCTTCTGCCCTCAAAAGATCAAGGCAGACAATGAGTCCGAGCAGCACACCACACTTCTCTAAATCCCATCTCCTTGGTCCGTTAAGGGGTTCACTGTGCCCTTATACAGAGTAAGGGAGGCAACATGAGGCTGTGGTTCCACCAGGTGAGTTGTCACATGGGCACAACCTCAGAGGAGAGAGGGCAAGGGTAAAGAGTGCCACCAAAAACAAGAGCTACTACACAGTTGTCCCCAAGAGTTGCCACAGCCCTGCCCCGAAGACAGAGTCGTTCTGCTTCCCAACCAGAATTCACCCTTCAGAAACCACCTCGGCAAAGTGCTTTTCTACAGACCCCACAAACCCCTTCCTTCCACATGCCCAGCCCAGAGCCTAGGGCTCTCATGCAGCCCCTCGGGCCTCCCCAGGGTGTGACATATGCGGGCAGAAGAGGCAGGCATTGACACACATGCACAGGTGTAGTCTCACGACCTAGGGTAAGCACAGCTGCACACGGTTTGGCCACTGCAGTGACTTCAGCTGCTTGCTGAGGCAAGAGTACAAAGTACGCACTGACACTGAGCCCTAAGGGATCTGAAAGACGTTCAGCTTGCTGGTGTTCTTGAGTGTCTGGCGTCGATTACAGAACCAGACCCTCACCACCTCCCGGTCATAGTTGAGCTCCTTGGCGATCTCTGTGATCTCCTGGCCGGTAGGCAGGGGGTTTTTCTCAAAGTAGGCATTGAGAGCCTCTATGGCCTGCGGTGTGAAGGACGTGCGACGCTTGCGTTTCTTGGAGGGCTCGCCACCCACAAACTCCATCAGATTCTGCTGGCCTTCCTGGTTCCGGAGCTCGGCCTCCATCAACCACTTTTCCAAAACCGGCTTCAGCTTCTGGGCACTCTTGGGTGTGATGTCCAGCTTCTCAAACCTGGGGAAGGGGCCAAGGTATGCAGCTGTCTCTTCAGTACATCTCCCACGAGGGAAAAGCAGTACTCAAAGAGCAGCTCTCCTACTCTGCGTCCTCAGCCTCTTAGCCCCTCAAAGCCTAGATTCCTCAGACTTTACATATCCCAGGCCTCAAGAAAGAGACTACGCTGGGCGGTGATGGCGCATGCCTTTAATCCCAGCACTTGGGAGGCAGAGGCAGGTGGATTTCTGAGTTCGAGGCCAGCCTGGTCTACAAAGTAAGCTCCAGGACAGCCAGGGCCATACAGAGAAACCTTGTCTCGAAAAAACAAAAGAAAAAAGAAAAAAAAAGAAAAGAAAAGAAAGAAAGAAGGAAAGAAAGAGACTATGTGAGCTGGAGAGATGGCTCAGTGGTTAAGAGCACTGACTGTTCTTCTGAAGGTCCTGAGTTCAAATCCCAGCAACCACATGGTGGCTCACAAACATCCATAATGAGATCTGACATCCTCTTCTGGTACGTCTGAAGTCAGCTACAGTGTACTTATATATAATAATAAATAAAATCTTTGGGCCAGAGCGAGTGGGACCGGACCAAGCAGAGGTCCTAAATTCAATTCCCAGCAACCACATGATGGCTCACAACCACCTGTACAGTTACAGTTACTAATATACATAAAGTAAATAAATAAATCTTTCAAAGAGAGAAGGAAAGAAAGGAAGGAAGGAAGGAAGGAAGAGACTATGCCATAGCCTCCACCAGGCAAGAAAATGATAAGTGTGTGCTAACTGGACACAAACCCCCAAATGACTGGAAGTCCTTTGAAGAGTCACCTTAATGACCCACCACTCTCCTCCATCTATGCTCCCTGCAGCTCCTTCAGGCTGGGCTGGCCTGGCCGGCATGGAAAGCGAGGCAGCCAGGAGCACACCGGGGTTCTAATTAGCTGAGGGCCGAGACCGAGCAACTTAATAAGTGACACATACCCTTTCCCTCTACCATGGGCTTAGGGCTTGGGCTTCCTCAGAAGAACATCTAAATACTCGGGACTGGGGTCTAAACGTCAGAAGGCCTGGGTCAGTCCTTGCCTACTCCAAGTGTCTGTGCTCTCCCTAGGACAGTCTTCCTTATGTGGAAGGAAGCAACATAAAACACGGGGACATTCAAGGGGGCTGGATGCCTGGATTCCCATGAGAGCCATTGACTGTGTGAAGCAGGCCCTGGCGTTATCCTGGGATAACCTTGCTTACCTGCAGATGGCTGATTGGCTGTAGGCTGGCCCTTCTGTCGCGGTCAAAGCCTGGCCTACCTGGGTCTGTGTCAGACCCAGAGAGAGCCTCCGGATCTTAAAATTCTTGGCAAACTCCCGGATCTCTTCTAAGTTGATCCCGTCCTCATCCAGACTTGGAGTGTGCGGCTCTAGGCCAGAGGGAGGGACCAGGGAGAAGTGCACTGGTACATCGAAGAGAACTAGGACACTTATCAGAAGACCCCTGTCACCTTGTCCCCTCGACAAGTACAACTTGAAGGAATGGGCCCTAGAACAATCACTGAAGGGATCTGTTTTCAAATTCCTTCTGGTCTAACTGCTGACCCTCTCCCAGGATGCTCCGCTCTAACTGCTGACCCTCTCCCAGGATGCTCCGCTCTAACTGCTGACCCTCTCCCAGGATGCTCCGCTCTAACTGCTGACCCTCTCCCAGGATGCTCCGCTCTAACTGCTGACCCTCTCCCAGGATGCTCCGCTCTAACTGCTGACCCTCTCCCAGACTCCTTGCTCTGATCCAGCCAGACACACCTGTGTGCCCTCTATATTCCTGACACACTGAGTCAGCCAGTGGCACAGTGTAACTCCACAGACAGCTAAGTACTCTCTACCTCCACTGTGCTTGAAGCCAACTCAATGGGAAAGGGGATACAAAAGTCATGTCTTGGTAGAGGCTCCATGGGTAAAAGATGCTTGCCACTGAGCCTGAACCCCCATGCACACTGTAGATACTCATGCCCCTCCTCTGGCTCCCAAACAAATAAACAAATGTAAAAGAAAACTTAAAATTCTCATCTTTCCACTTTGGGCCTCTACCTTCTCCTTTTGGACACCAGAAATCTATGGATATGTTTGAGGCAAGTCTCACTAGGCTATCCCGCAACCCCATGGCTTAAAGGACTGCTCTTGTCTCAGCCTCCCGAGTAGCTGGGACTACATAGGTGCTGGGTACTCTGGATCCACATTCCTCTTCTAAATCACTTACTTGCTACCAACTGACTGACGGTAGGGGTCTCTGAGCAGGTGATTGGGATGGGAGCTGAGGCTGACGACTTGAGCGCCGGGGCTGGATTGCTGAGGAGTACGGCAGGCTGGGACACCGCTTGTGTTGGCTGGATAGGCTGCACCTACAAGAAAAGAGACAAGCCCCATTACCCTTGCCTAACTCAGGGGCTCAGGCTCCCTAGGTGAAGCAGCACCAGTGTAACCCTAATGGCTTGAGGGCTGATTCTTCAGACCCTGCCTGCCTCTCATAACCACACCTCTCTGCCCACCTCCTGCTATTTGCCACACCTCGCTCCTGGTTCCAGTTACATACAGAGACCAAAGAAGCTGCAGATTGGGCCTATATGCTGATGAACTTGGGGGAGGGGTTTTGCCTCACCTATTCTACCTGTTGGCTTGTAAGAAAAGATTTATTAAATGCAAGATGGCTGGGTGATCATACCTCTCGAGCACTGTCTAATTTTTAAGGTGCCTTCCACGTGGGTAAGATTAATTATGGCTAGCTAATTTTCTCCTGACTCCATATTCCAGAATAACCCTTCCCTATGATTAACGCTGGACGGTAACAACCAGGGCAGAAATGGACATGGAATTCCTACCTACCCAGGCATTTCCACCTGTGTTCATCCAAAAGCAAAAGTTTAAGCTGTTAATATCCATAATAAATGGGCTTTGATCTCTCTGTGTCTAAGGCTGACCTTAAATTTGTAATCCTCCTACCTGCACCTCCCAAATGTTGGGATTACAGGTATGTATCACCACACCTGTCATGATTCTTGGTTTTTTTTCCTCTCATGTGTCTGTGCTGTGTGTGCATACATGTGCATATGTGTGGATACACATATGTTCATGTGAGGGTGGAGCCCTGAGCCTGACATAGAGAGGGTTCCACGTTATTCACCAAAGCGGAGTCTCTCAGTGGAGCCCAGAGTTCACTGATGTGGCTGGCTGGCTGGCTTGGCTAGTAGCCTACTTCTGGGATCCTCTGCCTCTGCCTTCCAAGTACAGGAATTACAGATGGGCTACCACACACACCCAACATTTACCTGGGTGCTGGGGATCCAAACTCCAGTCCCCATGCACGAACTCATGTGCACATGCACACACACACACACACACACAAGCACACACACACACACACACACACACTCATACACACACACACACACAAGCACCTGTACCACTGGTGCTTGTACTTTGTGCTATCCACCCAGCCCAATTTGTACTTTTTATACCCAGCCCAATTTGTACTTTTTATATGACTCATAATGTTTACTAAAGTTATACATCTTATGTACAGCGAGGAAAAACTACATATATATGAAATTAGCATTATTAGTATGATTTTAAAACAAAACCAGTTGGGTGTGATACCAAACATTTAATTCCAGCACTCAGGAGGCAGAGGCAGGCAGATTTCTACGAGTTCTAGGCCAGCCTGCTCTACATACAGCAAGTCCCGGGACAGCCTGACCTACACAGAGAAACCCTGTCTCAAAACAAAAAACAAAGCAAAGCAAAACAAAACAAAACAAAAACTCATAAGCTTTTTAAGAAATGCAGTTTTTTTTTTTTCCTGGATTTTCTGTTCCCTGGATTCTGCCTTCTGCTAGCTCTCAAACCTGCCCCTTAGTCCCCAGGCCATTGGCCGTAGTCTTCCCCCAGAACTTCCAAAGCTGAAGGAACAGCACAGCGATGCTGCCCTAGGCATGCACGAGACCCCAGACAACAGAGAAAAAAAGGGAAAACGTAAGCTGCTGACTCCACCAGATACAAGAGTCCACACCTCACAGCAGCGGATCCTGGGTTCCACCCAGTCAGGGGCTTCCCTTGTAGCAACAGTCATAGCTAATTACATACTCGTGTGTCAGCTCTGTGGCGCAACACTCAGAAACTCCTACATTAGGGGTTTTGTTGTTTTTAGACAGGACCCCATAACCCAGGCTGGAATTGAACCCCCTTCATAGCCCAGGCTGAGATTACAGATGTACGCTACTTCCGTGGGAATTTCTATAACCGCTATCTTAAAGATGAGGTCAAGGGCTTATTTAAAAGCTTCTTGGAATCATGGGCTAAAATGTTGCCCGGCTGGGAGCGCAGTACATCCTTGGGTCTCGCTTAGCTCTATTGGCCCTGATGAGCCCTGTGGGGCGGCTCTGGCATGCCATGCTTGCCCCAGTTCCCAGAGGCAGCACACACTACACCCAGCTCATCCTTCCCCTCAGAAACTATCTCCCCCTCCGGTCTGCCACAGTGTCATTTGTGGGGTACCACAGCCCTTTTATGATTACTACAGGGGAGTAGATGCTGACTTGTGACCATCTGCAACATTGAGCTACCTAAGTAGCTAAGGCTAGAAAGCACATCTCAGCCCTCTTTGCAGCCTCAGCACTCAGACTATAACAAGCACCCAAAAATCTCTTCTAGAATGGAAACAGACAAAAAGCCAGAGCCCCAGTGCCCGGCATGTGCTGGGGCGGAGTACAGAATTCACCACCCAGGACTTTTCTAGCCTTTTGTTCCTCCCAAGGGCGGTCTGACCCAATCTGCTTTGTTCACTCACAATCCGCCTTCTCTGACCTCTGAGGGCACAGACACGTGTGTGTGTGTGTGTGTGTGTGTGTGTGTGTGTGTGTGTGTGGTGTGTGGTGTGTGTGTGTGTGTGTGTGTGTGTGTGTGTGTGTGTGGTGGGCTGAGAATGGTAGTGTTTCCCTGGGCAGGGCATGTGTGCACTCATAGAAGCCTTCTTCGGGGAAGCGGAGAGCACTCCTCACTTTTGAGAGGTAGGTAGCAGTGACAGACAGGATCTCCTATCCATGCCCACCCACACCCCTAATGCTGGTACCTCACTCTTAGCAGGGGACTCCGGTGTGTTTGGCTTCCTGACAGCCACAGGTTGAGGCAGGGGGCTGCTGGCTAGGGTTGCGATCACCTGGCCCTGGGCATTCAGCAAGAGCTGGGGAGTCACGGCTTGGACCTGCAGGCTCTGTGCTGGTGCTGGTGCGGCCACGCTAGCTGAGTTCACTACCCACGGAAGTGCTCCAATAACCTGGGAGAAAATAAGGCATGGACCCCAAGTGTGAGGAAAGCACCCAGGACCACCAATCCAAATCCCCACGGTTGCAGGCAAAGAGGCTGACTTGGAGAAACGGCTTACGTCTTCTGGCTTCTGCTTCCTCAGTAGAGGACTCACACCCAAGGGCTTCCTTTCTTTACTCTGCCCCCAAGCTCTGGGGGAGCAGGCAAAGGCTTTTTTGTGTATTGGCTCTTTGTTGCTCTGCCACATTTGAGCTATGTGGCTTAGTATTTCTGAATTCCACTCTTCTATCTCATAAAACAAAGAGTCCCCTGGTAGATTTGTCCTCAAAACAGAGTGAGTTAATAGATGAGAGAGAGAGCCTGGCATGAGCCCGCCCACATGTGGGCGCTCTGTCAATCAAATCCCCCAATTAGAATTAGCACTGCCAGGGTAGAGGGCCGGCTCTACCCAAACCTGGACTTCACATCCGTGGAGAGCTGCCACCAGGAGCTACAGCAGCAGCCCGCGATGCCCTACTTGAGTTTCTATGCCATGACGTGACCCTTAGGCCAAGTCCTAGCCCTTCTTCGCCGGCCGGCTGCCCCACAACCCCAGTCCTCAGTCCCAGACTTGACCACTTGCCTGTCCCTGAGCATTAGTGAGGATCTGACTGCTGATCCCAGGCATGCTGGGAATGGTGTTGGTAATAACCGGAGCTGTAGTGAGGGAGCCCAGGATCTGCGTCTGTCCTCCGAGGGAGGTGGCACTGATCTGTGGGTGGAGGAAAAGTCTTTCTCAGAGGCCGAGAGGCAAGAAAGAGCAGAGAGAGGGAAGGGCTTGGGGTACTGAGGGTGACTGTGGGCTGCAGGCTCTAGTCCACTGGCGACTCGAGACTAGGGAGACAAGTACAGGGGGACAGCAGGGAAGGGGAGCACAGTCAGAGGGGAGGTGAGCACAGTCACAGGGGAGGAGAGCACAGTCACAGGGGAGGGGAGCACAGTCACAGGGGAGGGGAGC
>NW_022196893.1:31942407-31954970 GCF_008632895.1 Mastomys coucha
CAGAGGGGAGGGGAGCACAGTCACAGGGAAGGAGAGCACAGTCAGAGGGGAGGGGAGCACAGTCACAGAGAAGGGAAGCACAGTCACGGGGGAAGGGGAGCACAGTCACGGGGAAGGGGAGCACAGTCACGGGGAAGGGGAGCACAGTCACGGGGAAGGGGAGCACGGTCACAGGGAAGGGGAGCAGTCAAAGAGGAGGGGAGCACAGTCACAGAGAAGGGAAGCACAGTCACGGGGGAAGGGGAGCACAGTCACGGGGGAAGGGAGCACAGTTACAGGGGAGGGGAGCACAGTCACAGGGAAGGGGAGCACGGTCGCAGAGCAGTGACTCCTATTAATCTTTCCAACTAGGTCTGAGAGGGTAGATGACCAGACTAGAGGGACAAATGTGCTCCTAGTCATGCCTGAATTCTCTCTCTACTCCCATGCCAAGAGCCACACTGGATAGAAGCCAGCATGAAGCTGTGGACCTCAGGCAGTTTACAAGTCTGCAGCCCCTGTATATCCCACCCCCAAGGCTGGTCCAGTGGTTCTGGTTTGGAGCACTTCCCGAGCTGTTGCTTGCTTTAGTCAGGGTGGGACAGACTGGCAGGCGTAAGGAGAAGACCTCAATGGGAGCTCATCTTTGCTGATGTATCGGGAAGGGCTGTGTTCAAGGAGCTGGTCCTTCACTTGGGGGACGTTCCACCCTTGGCCCAAGCTTTGGTCCATCCCTGGGTGAGGGCAGCAGCTTACGATCCCTGGGCTAAATGCGAAGCCTGCAGGCTGGACGGTGATCTGCGGGGTGGCGTCCACTGGCTTGGGGGCGGGGGCAGCAGCAGTGGCAGCAGTGGGTTGTGGGAGGATGGTAGGCGTGGTCTGTAGCAGTGGCTGGGTCTGGAACAGCGGCTGGGGTTGAGCCGGCGGCTGGGGCTGGGCGGGCGAGGAGGCCTGTATTGGTGGGGCAGCTTGCACAGGTGTCGGGAGGGCAGCGTTCAGCACCGCAGCTGCTACGGAGCAAGGCAGAAAGACAGAGGTGCTCAAGCGCCTAGCCATGACGCAGCACAGTTCCAGTCCCAAGGGATCTGGCGCGAAAATGCCCCCACTAGGGACATTGGGCATGGGGCAGCTGCAATTCCCTTGATTCTTGAAGGGCTGGCACATGCAACATCTCTCATTCCCCCCCTCCCTCGGGTCAGTAGACGACGTGTAGGTTCGAGAACCAGACGTTGAATCTTCCTGCAGTCTTTCTTGCAGTCATGGGGTAGACGCTGTTGGGGGTGAGGGGACAGTCTCAGGCAGCTGGCTGAAGGAAGGCAGGCCTGCCAGCCAGCCTGGTATCCTGGCCCAGAGTCCCGAGACGGTGCAGTGGCTCTGTGGCTGGGCGCCTATGATATTGGATCCAGAATCCAGGATCGTTGCCCTTGTTGCCCCGGGTGAGCCGTGGGTTCTGAGTCCAACATGGTAAATACCCGCGCAGGGGTTGCAGCGTAGGGTGGTGGGGGCCTGGTGCAGTCCTGGGGAGAGTTGCCGTTACCTTGGAGACCAGTTAAAGGTGGCTTGAAAGTTCCCCCTGTGGGAGAGGCGGCGGTCAGTCCTGGGAGGGCAGCCACAGTTGCTGTAGGGATTGTCCACACGGCCAGCCCCTGCTGCCCAGCCACTTGACCTGTAATACCGATGGGGATAAGAAGAGGTTGAGTAACGGCCCCTGCTGGGACCATAACTCCTGTCAGAACTGTGGCTAAGCTTTCCTGAGTCAAGACCTGCAAGAGCAAACGAGATTTCAAAAAGAAAAGAAAAAAAATAAAATAAAATAAAAAATCAACATCCACAGACAGAGCAAACGAGGGGTCTCTCAGACCCAGCTGAGCACAAGCAAGCATCTGAGGGCACTGGGGCAAAGGCCAGAGGTGAGCAAAGAGGCCCAGCTTAAGGCCTAACCCTGTGGGTGCCCTGATCACACTACACCACGTGCAGAAGAACACCCAGGCCTGCCTGCAGGGCACAGGCCTCCTGTACCCCACTGTCTGGTGCCTCTCAGACCTTCCCTAGGCCCATGCTGGCATGTCCAGTGTCTGCTCTTTTTTGTTATTTCTTATACTTTTTAAGATTATAATATAATCGCATTCTTTCCCCACCCCCAAAGTCTCCAATCCAATCTTTGCTTTCTTTCAATTTCATGGTCTCCTTTTTGATTGTTGATATATACACATATATGTATTCATATATACACGCACATACGTATTTACTGCGTGCAGAGAACTTGACCAGGAAAAGGCTCAGGTCTGCCTCCAGGACATAACTGGATTTCCCAGGCCTGGATATACATATATGATATATATGTACACATATATATGTGTGTGTGTGTGTGTGTGTGAGTGTGTGTGTGTGTGTATGTATAAATACAACCTCCTCGGCCTGTTTAATGTCACGTGTATGTGTGTTTTCAGAGCTGACCATTTGGTATGTCCGCTGTTTTGTGGTCAGGGACCAGAGACCAGAGGCTGCAGCCAAGTGGTCAAGGGTCCACAAAAGCCTCTAAGAAGCTCTAGCAGAGGGCACCCTTGACCAGAGGAGATCTGTGCACGCAACAGAGGTCAAGCAGGCTCTGCTGGTCTCCGGGATTCTACAGGCAGCTTCTCATGGGCTGGGCAGTTTTATAACTTAACTGAAGACAGGCCATTCATTCATTAACTCTTCAAGGCAGGAGGGGCTGACAAGGGTGCTCACTCATTACATCATCCGATAAGCAGAAATCCTCCATGAAAGAGTTAACACCAGTCCTGTCAGGACCCAAGGAAACTGCCCAGCAAATGCACACCCTCCTTTCGATGGGCCTGATCTGGGACGGGGTAACCTAGAGGTACCTAGTAGGACAGGCCTTCCCTCGAGCCACAGCCTCATGCGTTCCCCGACCCCATGCCTCATGCAGCTCCGTGCTTGCTCCTGCCCACTGCCTCCATCCAGCTCCCTGGTGAGGTCCTTACCTGGGGGGCAGCTTGTACTGCCAGCGGTGTCAGGGTCTGTGAAGCCTGAGGCTGGCTTGGGGCTTGGCTGAAGGTGGCGATGGCTGGGGCGGGACTCGGAGGGATTCCGGGCAGCGACTTCACTTCACACGGGACAGAGAGAAAGAAGAACAAGAGTGAGCCTGTTGTGGATGAAGGGTGGACACCATCCTTCTGCATGTAGCCTAGGACGAGCAGGTCGCCTTCCCTGGCCCATGCCAGCTTCCCGAGTGTTGACTGGGAAGCTGGGTAGCCCTGGGCCAGACTCACAAGGTAAGTACTCTCTTCCCACCTTGAGTGGAAGGCAGTGTAGGTGTCTGCAGAGCTGGCTCCCGGCTCATCACTGCCTGGCTCTGTAGGACCTGTGGTCTGTAAGATGGCAGTCACAGAGCCGAAAGCAAACGCAGGCCAGGGAGGAGAAGCTGGAGCCAACAGAAAGAGGCAGCTAGCCTGACTTCAGCCAGCAATTAAACGGTTCTTTATCTCTTATTCAAGCTATGTTTTTAGAAGTTTGGGGGAAGGGGCAGGTCCTGCAAGTGCAACCCTCCCACCCCCTGAAAACGGGGTGTGTCACCGGCAAGGTGCATGGTCACAGGGGCTGCACAGGCCACTCAGCTTTTCTCCGCCATGCTGAGAAACCTGAAGCCAGGATGGGCAGTTTCTATGTGCTTCCGAAAGAAAGGTCTGTGAACCGCAACCTTTCACCTCCTCTTGCTTGGCCAAGTCAGGAACTGGGGTGCCCAGCCAGGAAACCACATCATGGCCACAGAACAGCGAGACAGAACCTATAATTTTATAAGCCAGACAATAACAGGAATCTAAGGCTGGGAGGGGGGTTTACAACATGATGGTAGACTGCTTGCCGGGTTCAACCCCCAGCACCACAGGACAGACAGACAGACAGACAGACGATAGACAGACTATAGACAGACAGATATATACATAATAGGCAAACATAGATTGATAGATAGATGATAACAAAATAGATGTAGATAGATAAATAGATAAGTAGATGTCAGATACACAAATAGCTAAATAGATAGATAAATAAATAAATAAATAAATAAATAAAATAATAGAATCTAGTTGTTGGGTGATGGCTGTTCAACATATCACTGGCTTTTGAACCCCGGTTGAGTATATATTTCTAGACCCAGGGCTGAGTCAGAATGTCAGGAATAGAGACAGGTAATCATCAATCAATTAATCTCTCTCCCATCTTACTCTCCTCACCCCCATCTCGAAGCTCCTTTGGAAGACAGTGCTCAGCAGGGCGACCGCCACACCGGGCCAATGCTCAGCAGAGCAACTGCTGCCAATGCTCAGCAGGGCGACCGCCACACCGGGCCAATGCTCAGCAGAGCAACTGCTGCCAATGCTCAGCAGGCGACTGATGCACTGGGCTAGACCACATTCTGAGTGCTGTCTCTTGTTTTTGTTTGTTTGCTGTTCTGTTTTGAGACAAGGGTTCTCTGTGTAGCCCGGGCTGCCCTGAAACTTGCTCTGTAGACCAGGCCGGTCTCATATTCAGAGCTCCTCCTTCCTTTGCCTCTCGGGGGCTGGGATCAAAGGTGTGCATCACCATGTCTAGCCCCAGCTCATGCTTTTTTGTGTTTGGGGCTGGTGAGATGACTCAGCGGTTAAGAGCACCGACTTCTCTTCCAGAGGTCATGAGTTCAAATCCCAGCAACCATATGGTGGCTCACAACCACCCATAATGAGAAACAAATAAAAAACCTTTGGGTGAGCAGGGATGGGGAGGGGGGCAGAGCAAGTGGGGCCCAGAGCAAGCAGAGGTCCTGAGTTCAATTCCCAGCAACCACATGATGGCTCACAGCCATCTGTACAGCTACAGTGTACTCTTTTACATAAAATAAATAAATAAATCTTTAAATCAACTTAAGTGGATAGTTAAGTTCCCAGAACTTAAAATAACAAGACCCAGAAAGTTGAAAGAACTAAAGACACATGGACACAGGCCTTACACACTAGAAAGCAATGGGTCAGGCCTTTCTTCTCTGTGGAGGGAGACACATTTGTAACTGCTAGAGAAAGCCAGAGACATCAGGGTGTTCTGAATATAGGAAAACTGGACAAATGCAATGATATATAAGAACACAGGAATGTGGGGTTGGCAAAGTGGCCCAGCAAGTAAGAGTTCTTGCTGACAAGTGGATGGCCTGAGAACAGTCCCCAGAACCACAGGGAAGCAGGAGAGAAACAACCTTATATGTTCTCTGGCCTCCATGTGTGTACATGCCATGTTTGTGTTGTGTGTGTGTGTACACACATAAATAATAAATCATCCTGTGGGAAGAGGCCACAGGATGAAAAGGGTAGAAGCTCACCATCTAGAGAAGTGGGACACTTGTTTTAAGAGGTCCTTGTGCCAAACTAGGACCATAGGTGCAGTGTGTGTCACATCTCTGGTTCTAGTATACAGGAGACCCAGCTAGGCAAGAGAATAGAGAATTCAAAATGAGTTCAGGGTCAGCCTGGGCTACATACTACCTAGCAAGACAAAACTGTGCTTGGTGGCATGCTAAGATCGACAGTGCACACCTCTAAGCCTACTGCTTGACTTCATGAGACACTATCTCCAAAAACCAAAACCAAACAAAGTAGAAGATGTACCGGGTCCTACAGACCACTTTACAGAAAGGCCATACACCCCAGAAGCACAAGCAGCACATTTCTTTCTCCACTGAGTTAGATCAGCTAGCTTTTGTTTTTTCCTGTTGAAATGAGGATGGGGGGTTGGGGTTTCTCCCTTTGTAGCCCAGGCTGGTTTTGAACTTAGGCTAGACTTAAATGGTTGCAGGATATTTGATCACACTATGAGATTGTGTTATGTGAAAAAAAACTGCAGTGTGGCTCAGCCTTAGCTTTCCGTTCATTGTAAACAGGATTAAATAAAGTCAATCATAGGTCAAGAGGCTGAGCTAGCAACCAGCTGACAAGGAGTGAACACAGGAAAGAAAACCATAGAGAGTGAGAGGAAGTCAGGAGGACAGATAGAGAGGCACACAGGAAGTGGAACAGAGGGGCATTCAGATTGAGAGTGTTTGAGCTGGAGAGGAGAGGGAGAACTTCTTTTTCCTTTTGGGATTTCAGCGGTGGAAGGTCATTCAGCTGCTTTCTCTACCTCTCTGAGGTTGCAGGCTCTCATAGCAGCTGGTGCCTGAGTTTCCATTGGTGAAATCCAAGGACTGAGATTTTGTGTAAAAACAACATTGAATCCTCAGCAGCCCTCTTGCCTCAGTCCTGCCTAGTGCCCCAAGAGCAGGGCCACACACCTGTCCAAGGGCAGGGATTGCAGGTGTGGGCCACACACCTGTCCAAGGGCAGGGATTGCAGGTGTGGGCCATACACCTGTCCAAGGGCAGGGATTGCGGGTGTGGCCCACACACTTGGCCCCACTTTTCCCACTGACCTGTTCCTTTGGTTTACTCAAACCCCTGGTTGCCTCTACCTCCCACTGGCTGGGATTGCAGTGGTATCTGAACCCAGTTGTGTGCAATGGAGGGGACTAACCTTCATGCACACCTTCAGGCCCTTCTCAGAGTTTTCTCTGAGACAACCCTGTAAAGCCAATTGTTTCTCCTCTTTCTTCCTTTCTTTCTTTCTTTCCTTCTTTCCTTCTTTCCTTCTTTCTTTCTTTCTTTCTTTCCTTCCTTCCTTTCCTCTTTCCTTCCTTTCTTTCTTTATTGAGACAGGGTCTTCTATACAGTTCTGGCTGTCCTGGAACTCACTCCTTAGACCACGCTAGCCTCAAACTCAGAGCTCCTTCTGCCTGAGTGCTGGGATTAAAGGTGTGCACCACCATGCCCAGCTCATCTTTTATTGATAATAAGGTTGTTTTGTTTTTTTTTAATTTCCATGTAATAATTTCCTTCTGTGTCACCGGCCTTTTTTTTTTTTTCTGAGACAGGCCCTGTCACTCCATCCCATGCTAGCCTGGAACTCACTACCTAGCCCAAGCAGTTCTCGGACTCAGAGCCACCTTCTGGACTCAGTGCCACCTTCTGCTTCAGCCTCCTCTGTGCTAGCATTAGAGTCATGGGCCACGCACTCAGCTTCAACAAGACAATTCTTTTCTTCGAAAGAATTTTAGTGGACTATACTACCAAAAAAAAAAAAAAATCACTTCAAACATAATCAATGAAGCACTGTTGATTGATGAGAATATTTTTTTTAAAAGTGACCAAAATCAGAAGCAAATGTGTGAGAGTCTATGCCAGTACAGAATGTAGGCACACCGAGGGATGGAGAGATGGCTGAGAAGTTGAGACAACTGTCTACACTTGGAAGGGACTCACATGATGCTCACAAGCGTCTGCAACACCTGTTCCAAGAGCTCCAATGTTTCTCTTCTGATCCCTGAAGGTTTCAGGCACACATAAGGTACACACGCATACATGCAGGCAAAACGCCCATACGTGAAAATAAATCTAAGAAAAAAATCTAATTAAAAAAAAAAAAAAGAATAGGCCGGGCGGTATGGTGGCATATGCCTTTAATCCCAGCACTTGGGAGGCAGAGGCAGGCGGATTTCTGAGTTCGAGGCCAGCCTGGTCTACAGAGTGAGAAACAAAAGAATAGGCATGTGAAAGAACATATGTCTTACCCTCCAGCACCCCAAGAATGAACATACAATCGTGTCACAAGGACTAGAATGGCGTGAGCCATTAAATCCTTTTCACCATGAGAATGTTTTCATGGACTTGTTTTGATCATCGCGGCTCCTCAATATTGCAGCTACAGAAAGGTCCCACACAGTCTCCACTCACGGCTGCTTAGACAGTACCATTCAAATACCTCCCTCGCCTGACTGCCCACGGCTGAAACTCCCTGACCTGGAAGAAGCCTTCTGTGAGAAGAGGTGCTAAGATGTGAGCAGCTGGTGTAGGGTCCGTTTCTGAGAGCAGGCTTAGACAACGGGAGAATTCTGACACCAGAGATAAGTGGGGGCAAACCCAGGAAAGTCCCTCAATTTGTTCTGAAAGGAGCACATTCCATGTGGCTCTTCTGAGTCCACAGCATGGCAGGGGCAGAGTCCCTGTCTCTCCTGTCCCCTCTTGGAGGCACTTTCCCTTAGAAATGGCTTTTTTTCCCCCTTAGAAGAGAGACTAGTAGTGATGTCCCTGGGCTTCCAAGAACCTGAATATGATGTCCAGTCTAGAGAAGGACAAGGAACAGAAGGACCAGATGACATCAGTGACCTCATTCTCCAACAGAGAAACGTCTTTCTACAGTGGGTGGTGGCTAATTCAGAGATTCACAACCCTCAAAGTGTGGAGAGTGAGTGACCACTTAGGGAATGTCTTAAAAGAGGCATATCTGTATCACCCCTTGAAGGCTTAGGGAATGTCTTAAAAGAGGGAGCTGGAAGAATGTAAAAGCCAGAGACTGGGCAGGGCTGTGAAATGGTGTTTTCTAGACATGACACAGCTATTTCACTTAGGGACTAACAAAGCCATTGTTACCTATACAAGATCTTTACAAGACGAGGCCTGTCACCATTGCATCATGCATGGGCAAAGGGTTTTTTGGGACCTGGCCCCTCACTAAGGAACTATGGTCCATTAGTGCTGGGCGGTCATCTTTTTAGGTGGGATAGCCTCTGGTAAGCTGTCCACATCCCAGAAACTAATCCTTCACTCACACTCATTGTGCAAGCAACCACAGTTAAAGTAGTAGGTTTAAAAACAAAAGAAGGGCTGGAGAGATGGCTCAGCGGGTAACAGCACTGACTGCTCTTCCAGAGGTTCTGAGTTCAATTCCCAGCAACCACATGGTGGCTCACAACCATCTATAATGGGATCCGATGTCCTCTTCTGGTATGTCTGAAGACAGCGACAGTGCACTTATTTATAATAATAAATAAATCTTTAGGTTGGAGCAAGCAGGGACTGAAAGGGAGCAGGGCCGACCGGAGCAAGTAGAGGTCCTAAAGTCAATTCCCAACAACCAGATGAAGGCTCACAACTATCTGTACAGCTACAGTGTATACTCATATACATATAAATACATAAATAAATCTTTAAAAAAGGGGGGCTGGAGAGATGGCTCAGCAGTTAAGAGCATCGACTGCTCTTCCTGAGTTCAATTCCCAGCAACCACATGATAGCTCACAACCATCTGTAATGGGATTTGATGCCCTCTTCAGGTGTGTCTGAAGAGATCAATGTTGTACTCATATATATATAATAAATAAATAAATCTTTTTAAAAAAAGTAATCATTACAAAAGAAAGAAAGAAGGAAAGGAAGGAAGGAAGGAAGAAAGAAAAAGAAAGAAAGGAAGAGAGAAAGAAAGAAAACACAGCCACGTAGCCAGAGGCTTGCTGAAGAGGGAGTTCAGCCTGGTGTGGACCTAAGATGCTCTCTAGGCTGACCTTGTACCAGGCTTCGGCCTGAGCTATCTCTATTCAGGCCTGGGTGAGACTGCAAGGAAACACAATCCTAGATACATCAGGAGCAGGGTATTCCTGGAAACTGGCCAAAGTTATAGACAGAGGCCAGAGGCCATGTGGCAGAAAGCAAGAAGACCCTAATGCCCCCCTGGGCCCAAGAGCAGATGAAAAAACGGTAGCCTCATACCAGTTGCCTCTGCAGAATGGTCTGGGTCACATGACCCAGCTTCACCAGCGGGTCCACTGGCTTCAGCAGGGCCTCCACTCTGGGAGCCACCAGCTGCCACACTCTCCAGTCCTTTGCTCTCCTCCTCGGCCGGGAGCTGGGCATCCACTCCGACTTCCAATACTCGGATGGTCTCGTGGCCCGACATCACAATGACCTGCAGGCAAAGGAAGGGGACAGTGAGGGGACAGAGTCCACAGCTCTGGGAATGACTAGGACAAGAGTGGAGGACTGGAGAGAATGGGGCACTGTGTGAGACTGCCAGAACCTGGGCCAGGCTACCGTCCCTGGGTTTTTCTGTTTGTCGCCTGTCCGCGCTTAGCTCAGAGAGTGGGAAAGGGTTCATCCTGCAAGCTGTGAGAGCATCCTCTCACCGGCTGACACTTTGGTAATCCCCATAAGGAGATGGGGACCCAGCAGAAATCCTATTCCTAGAGACTACCTGGAGGCTCCCCAGAGGGAGTGTGTGGAAAGTGGGTGCTCTGTAGTGCTGAGCACCTTGATACTGTATTATTCATTATTAGTGTATGTGTGTCTGCTTGTGCCCGTGTGTGTGTGTGTGTGTGTGTGTGTGTGTGTGTATGCCCGTGTCTGTGTCTGTGTGTGTGTGTGTGTGTATGCCCGTGTCTGTGTGTGTGTGTGTATGCCCGTGTCTGTGTGTGTGTATGCCCACGTGTGTGTGTATATGCCCATGTCTGTGTGTGTGTGTATGCCCGTGTGTGTGTGTGTGTGTATGCCCGTGTGTGTGTGTGTGTGTGTGTATGCCCATGTGTGTGTGTGTGTGTGGTGTGTGTGTGTGTGTGTGCACGTGCGTGCAGCACGCGTGCCACAGCGCTCACGTGGAGTTCAAGGCAGCTGTCAGGAGCTTATCCTCTTCTCCTGCCTTGCTGAGGCAGGGTCTCTCTCCCTCTTGTCAGGCTGTGTACTCCCTTCAGCTTCCAGATGTTCTCTCAGCTCGTGGCAGGAAGGCTGAGACATATCACCACATCCAGCGTTTTATGTGGGCTCTGAGGATCTGAGGCTCTGGTTGTCTTATGCCCCGAATGATTTTACCCACTGAGCCATCTCTCCAGCCCTTGAGTAACTTTTAAACTCAGGATACCAAAATTTCCCTGCAAGCTAATTTCCCCCAAAGAAGGGTCAAGAAGTCAATCACCAAAATGCCATTTCTCCTGCCTTACTGATCCTTAGGCTGTCGATTCCAGGCATTCTCCAAAGGCAGAGCACCTCCACGAGCCCTGCTCAAACAGCCTGCACTAAGATCTTTACACCATTGTAATGTACCATTACAGCCCTTAAGACGCCCACAGGTGAGAAAGCTTTGTGTCAACCTTCCTTGCCCATGAACTGTGCCTGGAACCACTCCCACAGTGAGAACCAGCTGCAGCCATAGACTAGACTAGAAAAGGCGTCAGGGGGAATACAGCCATAGACTAGACTAGAAAAGGCGTCAGGGAGAATACAGCCATAGACTAGACTAGAAAAGGCGTCAGGGAGAAACATGGAGAGGAAGGAACATGTACCAAAGCAGGTTCCATGGGCAGACCTTGACCTCTCACTAATCTCGGGGATGTTCGTCTGTTTTCTTTTAAGGAGTAAACAGTCATTTCAGAAAGCATAGAAAGTATATAGAAGCATTAAAAAAAAAAACCCTAAATCACATGTTCAAACACTTATCAGTATTTGTGTATTTTAGTAATTTTTTTTTTAGATCTTACTTTTTCTTTTATGTGTATGGGTGTTTTGCCTGCCTGCATGTATGCCTGCACATACACCACATGCAGCGCCCTCAGAGGCCAGAAGAGGACATCAGACCCTAACCCTGTTGCAACGTAAAAATCCCAAACTCAACCCCTGAGACCTTAGCTGACACTTGCTCTGGACATGTGGACTGGAGTGACCACAAACCTTATTAAGGGACAAATGAGGCCCCATTATGTCTGTCTCCCGTGGCCACACCACCCCTCAGTCGGGACCCTGGCCAGTCCCACTTCTCATCCCAGAGGGTACCTGCTCATTGACAGTCAGAGATGAGTCAGATCCGGTTCCAGGATCCATGGTCACTGTAGGGTGGGGTGGGCACTAGCCCACACCTAGTGCATCCTGGGTAGGAGGAGAAGAAAAGCACAGGCTGATGTGACACGATGCAACATTCAGACTGTCTAGAAAAGTCAGGAACAGAATGTCAGCAGTGCAGAGAGGCCAGGGAAGGGGAAAGCAAGAGTCTAAGCACGTCAAAGATTCCCACCTTAGCTGGGCGTGGTGGCGCACACCTTTAACCCTAGTACTCAGGAGGCAGAGGAGGGTGGATCTCTGTAAATTCAGGGCCAGCCTGGTCTACAGAGTTAGTTCTAGACAGCCAGGGCTACACAGGAGGTAGACAGGAGGAAGACAACACCCCAGGAGAACATTTTATCCATGTTTTCGATGGCAAGGGGAAGAGAGGACCAGGTATCTACCCCTAGGGGGTTCCTCCACTCCCAGTCCCTGTCCATGAGGTGACAGCTACCCAGTAAAACCCAAGGTGAAACTAATGAACACCCAGAACCCAAGGTAAAGGCGACAGGGGTATTGTGGGTATTGGTGTTTCCCTGGGCAGGTCTCCTACAGAGCAGCAGAGACCGACTCACACCTGGCCATCTCCAGCACAGGAGCTATTCCTAAAACTATGGCCTCCTAGACTGCTGCCCTCAACATCCCAGCCTCTCTCTCTGCAGCAGTGGTTCAAGGACCACGTTGGCCTGTACACAGGAGGGAATATGTTCCCAGTGGTAGATGGCCTGCAGGGTGCAGCAAGCAAGAGTGGATGAACCCCATGTGAAGACAGTCTGTCCGGCTGGAGCCATTAAAAAAGAAGGAAGGGGCTGGGCGTGGTGGCGCACGCCTTTAATCCCAGCACTTGGGAGGCAGAGGCAAGCGGATTTCTGAGTTCGAGGCC
>NW_022196893.1:31955176-31958032 GCF_008632895.1 Mastomys coucha
TTTGTTTTTTTTTTTCATTATGGCGAGGGAAGGCAAAGCTGCTGAGTATACTGGCCAAGTGTTCTCCACAGAGCTAGATCCTCAGCCCCACGACCCCTTTTAAACATAGGCAAGCTCTGCTGTGGTCTGATGTTTGTACCCCTCTCCGTTCCTACGTTCCTACGTTAGAACAACCTGAGGTGGGAGACGGAATCAGTGGGAGCCTCCAGGATGGTTACAGTGATCTGGGGCAGTCTTCATTGTGAGACATCACTCGCCTCAGAGGAAACAGGTGTCTTGGGACAACTTGACCTAGGACTGCCCAGCTTGCAGCATCTTGAGCTGAACTTTTATTCTTTACCAGAGACCTGATTTATGGTATTTTGATATAGCAGCTGCAACAAATAGAAATTCACACGATAGAGAACTCACCAGTTTAACCATTTTATTGTATTATGCATCTCTCTTTTTGCAATGCTGGGGATAGAACTCAAGGCTAGGTGTGTACTAGACATCGCTCATCACTGAGCCCCACCCCCAATATCCACTTTTTTCTTTTTCTTTCCTTTTCTTTCGAGAGAGAGAGAGAGAGAGAGAGAGAGAGAGAGAGAGACTCTTACTAGTTAGCCTTTGCCAGATTGGAACTCAGTATGTAGACCAGGATAGCCTAGAACTTCAGAGAGCCACTTGCCTCTGCCTCTGGAGTGCTAGGATTAAAAGCATGGGCTACCACTTTAAAATAATTTTAAACTGTGTATTTCAGATGAATTTTATACATTTACAATGTTGCACAGCCATCAGCCCTTCTGGCTCAAGAGCATTTTCTTTTTCTTTTCTTTTCTTTTTCTTTTTCTAAGAATTATTTATTTTATTAGTGTAGCTGTCTTCAGATACACCAGAAGAGGGCATCAGATCCCATTACAGATGGTTGTGAGCCACCATGTGGTTGCTGGGAATTGAACTCAGGACCTCTGGAAGAGCAGTCAGTGCTTGTAACCACTGAGCCATCTCTCCAGACCCTCAAAAGCATTTTCAATGACCTAAAAGGAAATTTTACATCCACAGTAGGGACTCTGCCACATTCCCCCTTTCCAGCCTGGGAACTTCCTCATCTGTTTTCTCTGTGGATTTCCCTGCTTTGGATTTTACAGGCAGGTGGGAGGGGCCATGTGGCCACTGGAAACAGAACCTGGGTCCTCTGCTGGAGCAGCAAGTGCTCTCAAGGACTGGGCCATATTCCTAGCCCCGTGGTAACATTTTTCAGACAGGGTTTCTCTATGTAACTAGGTTTAATCATGTGATCACTACACTCCTGTGCTACTATGCCCAGCTCTGAACTGGTAATATTGTGTAAGACAGAGGTTCTCAGCCTTCCCAGTGCTGCAACCCTTTAATAGTTTAATGCCCTCATGCTGTGGTGACTCCCCCAACCATAAAATCATTTCATTGCTATTTCCTAACTCTAATTTTGCTACTGTTATGAATAACAATGTAAATATCTGATATGTGACCCTTGTAAAAGGTCTTGACCCCTATTCAAAAGGGATTGAGAACCACTGATGTCAAGCATCCTCAGTAGGGCCTAACAGGCAAACACTGTTTAAGTGTTACTATTGTTTTAGTTGGTTTGTTTGTTGCGGCAAGGTTGCAATGTATCCCAGGCTGGCCTGGAACTCCCTAAGCAGCTGAAAATGACTTCAAACTTCTTGTCTTCCTGCCTCCCAGGCCCAAGCGCTGAGGTTACAGGTGCACAGGCTTAGCTGATGGAGCCCTATTATTTCATTATTATGGTATTATTTTAACTGAAATAAAACATGCCCATGAGATGTTTTAAATCATAAAATATTATGAAATGTAAAATATTACTATTATAATTTTATTTACTTGTTTATTTTTGGCCCTGGGCATGGAAGCATGTTGTCTCTCATCAAGTCACTGCCCAACTACTAAAGTTACAATGTCAAAATAAGTCTTGGAGGGGAATATGAGTTTATACCAGTTTTGTTTTTCTTCTCCCCCCAACCCGCTCAGAGACAGGGTCTTTCTGCATAGCCTTGGCTGCCCTGAAATTCACTAAGTAGACCAGACTGGTCTTGAACCCTCAGAGATCCACCTGCTTCTGCCTCTCCAGTGCTGGGATGAAAGGTGTGAACCACTACTGCCTAGCTTTAAAACAAAACAAAAGAAAACAGATTTTTTTCTGCACCTTGAAGCAGAGAACTTTTAGAAGACACATTTCTTTCTTTTATTTTATTATTTTTTAAATTTTCACTTCGGGAGTTTGAATTCACCCTTGTGCATGCTACGCAAGTGCTGTACCACTGAGTACCACATATAACACTGATTTCTTTTAATTTGTGGCGTATGTCTTGTCCTTACCATCATCAGGGTGTGTGTGAGAGAGAGATTTAACTGACAGATGTAATGCTCTCTATTCTGAGCTCTACCTCCAAATTCTCTTCTTCCTTTCTTTTTTTTTTTTTTGCTTGCTTTGTTTTCTGTTTGTTTTGGGGGGGCAGGGGTTCTCTGTATAGACCAGGCTGACCTTAAATTCAGAGATCCACCTGCCTCAGCCTCCCAAGTGCTGGGATCAAAGGTGTGCACCACCACTGCCTGGCTTCTTTCCTTTGTTGTTGCTGCTCTTTCTTCCTCCTCCTCCTCCTCTTCCTCCTCCTCCTCCCTTCTCCTCCTCCTCCTCTTCTTCTTCCTCCTCCTCATCTCTACCTTCTCCTCCTCCTCTTCCTCCTCTTCCTCCTCCTCCTCTTCTTTCTCCTCCTCCTCCACCTTTTCCTCCTCCTTCTCCTCCTCTTCCTCCTCCTCCTCTTCCTCCTCCTCCTCCTCCCTTCTCCTCCTCCTCCACCTTTTCCTCCTCCTCCT
>NW_022196893.1:31958769-31976243 GCF_008632895.1 Mastomys coucha
CTCCTCCTCTTTTTTCTCCTCCTCCTCCTCCTCCACCTCCTTCTCCTCCTCTTCCTCCTCCTCCTCTTCCTCCTCCTCCTCTTCCTCCTCCTCCTTCTCTACCTTCTTCTCCTCTTCCTCCTCCTCCTCTTCCTCCTCCTTCTCTACCTTCTTCTCCTCTTCCCCCTGACATTTATTACTTAGTGTATGGAACTTGCAGGAGTTAGCTCTCTCCTTCTCCACGCGAGGTTCAAGAATCACACTTAGGAGTGTCAGGCTTCGTAGCCAATGCCTGTACCTGCTGAGCCATCAAGCCAGTGCCCTTTTTTGTTTTACATTTATTGAAATTGGTGTCTGGCTTGGTGTTTTGTTTCACCTGCCTTGAGTTTTTAGGGCCCAGTCTCACTTTGCAGCTTAATCTTTGATCCTCCTCCCGATTCATCCAGGTTGCTAGGGTTACAGCTGTGCACCACAGCTTTACTTTTCTTAGTTGTCATATAGTTAGTGTCTCTAGGAAGAGAAAAAAAAAGCGCGTCCTCTCTCCCTCTCTCTCTCTCTCTCTCTCTCTCTCTCTCTCTCTCTCTCTCTCTGGCATTAACTGATTTGTTTTCGTGTTTGTGATCGGCTTGCTCATTCCAGGACAGGTGGGGCTTTGTCTGAGTGCAGCGCTCTCTGGATTTCTTTCTTTCTTTCATTTTCTTCCTTCCTTCCTTCCTTCCTTTCTTTCTTTCTTCTTTCTTCCTTTCTTTCTTTTAGAACCAAAGAAGGAATGAACGTGGTTCTGCTTTACATACGGAAAGAGGTAGAAATATCCTGAGCACCAACTTCAGTCAAAATGGAATACACGCCCAGCATGCCCGTTTGCAGGGTTTGCTGTCGTAGATTACCAAGAGACTGTATATTTGCATGGAACTGGGGACCAACCTTCTATTTTGTGACCAAGGAATTCGAAAGAGCAAACAGGCTACAGTGTCAGTGTCTGCTAGGCGCTTCCTGCCTTTGGCCTAGTGAAGCTCTGGACAGGCTTTCATTTTCTCCTGCCCAGCCGCAGTGACTACTCTGTAAAGGTTTTGGGCTTCCCATCTAAGGCCGGGGAGGCGATCTTAGCGCCGAAGAGGCTTAGAAGCCACTCTGGAGATCCCTCAGCCTTGCCAGGTGCAAACGTCCCGGGAGGAGAGACTGGGCCCGTTTTATGACATTATTAATACTAATATTGTCATTAAATATTTATGAAGTGCCCACGCTCTGATCGACGGTGACCCTCCCACCATTCCCCCATCCTCCCAGCGACAGTCAGGTCTCTGCCCCCCAGAGTCCCACCAGCCCTTCCTCCGGAGTAGTGGTGACAGGTCGCCAGGGAACCCAAGCGTCCCGAGATCCAGGGCTCTGCGCGCCTCTCCCCGACACCCCGCCCCTCTCCAGGGCAGGGCGTCCACCCAGCGGCCGCCCCTCCACGAGTGTCCGCGGGGACCGGGGACCAGGGTGCGGCCCGGGGTCTGCGGCCCCAGGTGGGCAGAGCGCGGCCGTCGACTCCCAGAGCTCCAGCCTCCCGGGCCGCAGCCCGCCGCCCCGGCCCCGCGCCTTTTTCTCTCTTTATCATAAATATATAAATTATGCTAATTACGGACATTGCATATTAACCAAATTCGAAACCTCCCCTGCCCGGCCCCCTCCCCCTCCGTGCACAGCCCTCCCCGCCCCGGACCCCGCTACTCACCGGAGCCTGAAGCCCAGCCTCCCGCTCCCCGGCTGCCCAGCGGCCACCGGCTAGACACTCGTCCTCCAGCCCGGGCCAAGGGGCCGCGGCCGGGGCGGCCGCCCGCAGACAAAGAAGCCGGAGCGGCTCGGCCCGGCTCGCTCGGCCCGGAGCCGCTCGGGACCCGCCGCCCCCGGAGCCCCCCGCCGGGGCTGGCAGAGCTGAGCGGCCGTGGGTTGCGGGCCACGCACGGGCCGGGACGCCGGGGGCGGGGGCGGCCAGGTGCAGTCCCCTCCTCGCCCCCTCCTCCCTCCCCCCCTTTCCCTCCTTCTGCTACTTGGATTTTTTTAGCTGCTGCGTCATGAGCATAATTTATGCAAAGCGCTTTGCCGCATGCTGCACCTCCCGCGCCAGCCGCCGGGGGCGGCGGTCAGGAAAAGGAGGGGGGTCTGGGGAGCGGCGAGCGGCCGTGGGGGTGGGGAAGAACCCCAGGCCCCGCCAGGACTGGGACCCGGAGCCTGTGGGCCGCTTGACTCAGCCCCCTCAGAGAGCAGGACTGGAGTCTCGATCGGGGGACCCCGTATCGCCTTCCCTTCGGCCGAGGATTGGGCAGTGACAACCGTGGTGACTCTCTGGTGGTCAACTCCCCTTCTCAACGGCCAACCTCAAGTTCACGTCTGTCCTTCAGGCTGGGAACTCGGACGTCACTCAGGCTTGGGGCCTCCGGAGCAGCTGTGGACATCCCAGAGGGACCAGGGTCCCGGACGCTCTGCTCAGCTCCCTCTCCCACATTCGGGAGGGCTGGGATCCTACCCGCAGGCTGCGGGCTAGTCAAGCACCAGAAGGTGTGAAAAGAAAGGCAAAGTTTGACGTAACGGAGGAAAACAAGCCACTGTTTTGGAGACCCCGAAAGAAGGGAGGGTTTGTTGTATCTACTGACTCAATGAAGGCACAGGAAGGCTTACGAAGGTTTGGGAGTTAGTGGGCAAAAGAAGGAAGACCAGGAGAGCGAGAAAAAATGAGGGAAGACAGCAGAAGAGAGTTCTCAGTCCCGCCCAGTGGATTCCCAACAGTTTGTTTCCCTCTTCACCCTCACCCCACACCCGTGTTTCCGTGGTCTAGGATGACCTCGGTTAGACCGTGCAGAAACAGCATTAGGAGAAAGAGAATGAAGAGTAGAGCCCTAGCCAGACACTGCCTCAAACCTGTCCAGTAGAAGCACACACTGAGGGGAGGACAGGGAGCAGCACTGGCTGGTTTTGACCAACAGGTACACGGCAGGGTGCCTGCATCCAACAGGTACACTCCAGACTGCCAGCATCTTGCTGACTACTGGCGCGGCAGAGCTGGGCTGTCTGCTGTTTTCCTGGAAGCAGCTAGAGGCACTGGGGGTAAGACAAGCTAATGGGTCAGGAACCAGAAAGCTTAGCAGTCTAGGCAAATAATACAGTTTAGTTTTACAACAGGAGGTAGGGCCTTGCACCATCCCACCTGTAGGACCTGCTGGAGAGGCTGCAGACCAAGTGAGCCTGTGAATTAGGAAGCAGCCTGAACAACACAGTCACACACACACACACACACACACTCGTGTACACACGTGCACACACACATGCACACCACACACGAACACAGCCCCATAGGTGCTCACAGGCACACATGTGCACACAGACACACCCCACATGCACGTCCCACACATTCCCCACGTGTGTGCACACACACGCACACACATGCACACCCACTCATACTCGAGCACACACACATTCACATACTGTTATGCACACACAACACATACTGTTAGCATTCTAAGCTCCGCCCCACAGTCAGTAGGCCTGCCCCACTATCCCCTCCTCGCTCTCTTGCTCCCACTCTCTTCCCATTCCCTTCCCTCCTCTCCATGTACTCATGGCCAGCCTCTCTCCCTCCTCCTCCTCCTCCTTCTCCTCTTCCTCCTTCTCCTCCTCCTCCTCCTTCTCCTCTTCCTTCTCCTCCTCCTTCTCTTCTTCCTCTTTCTCCTTCTCCTCCTCCTCCTCCTCCTCCTCCTCCTTTTCCTCCTCCTTCTCCTCTTCCTTCTCCTCCTCCTTCTCCTCCTCCTTCTCTTCTTCCTCTTCCTCCTCCTCCTCCTTCTCCTTCTCTTCTTCCTCTTTCTCCTTCTCCTCCTCCTCCTCCTTCTCCTCCCCCTCTTCCTCTTCTCTCTTCCTCTCTCTCTCTCTCTCTTTCTCTCTCTCTCTCTCTCTCTCCCCCACCTCCACTCTGGGGGAAGGAGTGCTTCAGCATGGGCCCGGAGAGTCATCCCCTTCTCCCACACCTGACTACATCTCCATAGAACATATCCCTTCCTCTCTATGTTTTTATAAACACATCACATACACCACACACATATGAACACGCACACATCACATACACACAGACATGTACATAGATGCCATACACACAGACACACACCCCTCAGAAAAAGAAAAGAAAGGCTGGTCCAATGCTCACAAAGTGTGAGCAAAGCCCTGAGGTTAATCCCCAGCTCCACGTGGAGCAGACAACACTTGCCTATAGTCCCAGTACTCAGGAGTCTGAGGCATACTGGTCACATAGTGAGATCCCATGCCAACCTGGGCCATAGAGTAGAATCTCTAGTTAAACAACTAGAGTTGGGGGAGGGGAAGGCTGAAGAGACAGTTTAGTGGTTAAGAGCGCTGCTGGCCTTCCAGAGTTCGCATCCCAGCACCCACAGAGGGTGGCTCACAACCACCTGTACATTCAGCTCCATCTGACACCTTTTGCTAGGGGGTACTAGCACATGCTTGGCATACAAATACATGAATAAAAACCAATCTCCTTCAAAAGCTTAATTACTACAGTGTCAATGTTAACTTTCTAGAGGTGGGATGTCTAAGGCAGACTAAGTTCACCATAGACCCAGTACTGCTTCACAGGCAGTGGCCACATGGTGGGAACTTTCTGGGGTGCACCCATGACCCTTGATCTACTCACTTCCTAATGGTCTTGTCTCCAAATACCATCACGTGTGGGTTCAGATTTCAACCTATGAATGGGGCTAGAGAAATAAGCACCTGTGACTATAAGCTGGAGGGCAGGAAGTGAAGGGGAATTGCCCGAGAGGAGGTAGGAGTGCCCCACGCCAGGAGAGCTGGCCCACACATCCTAGATTCTTTCCAATTAACTGGACTTTATTTCTTTGTCTTGCACAATCTTCTGAACATTTATTCCTTCCAAGAATCCTTCTTAAGTCTGAATACCACATTGTTATAAAAGGATTTTGCTTTAATTACATCACTGTTCCAATAACCTTGTAATATAATTTGTAGTTTATAAGTTATGTATTTGTTTCTTTTTGTTTATTGCATTTGTTCTGGGGCGGGGGAGAGAGAGAGAGAGAAGGAGGGGGGGAGGGAGGGAGGGAGGTAGAGGGAGAAAGGGGGCTGGATGTCCAATGCTCCCTTGCAGGTCAGAGGACAAGTTTGTTCTCTCCTTCAAGCATGTGGGTGGGTTCTGGGAATCAGTCTCAAGTGGGGGGCAAGCAGCTGTATGCCACTCAGCCCTCTCCACAGCAGCACCTCTGCTTCTAGAATATGTGTATGGTTTATCCAAAAGACAAATGACAAGGCCTTTCTCCCTTGCTCTGCTCATCCTCCCCCACCTCCACCCCCAGGAACTCAACCTGTGGAAGACACCGTGGACAGTGAGAACCTTCATTGTCACTGAGCCAGAAAGCTCCAGCAATCTTGGCAGGCAGGTAAACCTTGGGTTCCCACCTTCGGTGTCATAGAACAACTAAGTTCTTCCAGGATCCATGAATCTCCAAACCCCGCCCTTGTTTGCAGGGACACCTTTGTGGTCTTCCCCTTCTCGCATTGGTTAAAGACGTCCCCTGCTGCTGCTGGGGGCTGGGAAGACTGCTGTGAGGTGAGGGCTGCCACAGCAATGGCTCACTTCAGTGTCAGTCGTCTGAACAGTCGTCAGTCAGGGACAGCATCTCAGCTGTGAAGAGCAGAGCGGCAGAGCATTGCCAAGCAGTCTAGGCCACTTTTCATACAACAAGGGGGAATGTTCAGCCTCACTTTGTCCCTGAAGTCCTGTGAGGAGGCCATGGAGGAACGAGGCGACCTTAGGGTGAGGAGCCAGAATTTTAGAAAACATTCATCCATCAAGGACTATAGCCAAAGCATGCTTCACTTTTAAACCCTCTCCAAAAAGCATCCACACTGTTTTCTTCTACTTGATTTTAGCGGTGACGTAAGGCTGCATTGCCGGGCCGCCATCACTGTCTCTGGCAGAGCTTGCTCCCTACAGTTCAAAGGGTAAATATGTTGTGGATTTTAAAAAAGTTTTCGCACAGTAACAAGGTGAGGAACATTTTAGCTCATAAATTATTTACCAGCCCTCACAGGCATAATGGACCTCGTGCATATTCATCATTCGGCCATGCATTATTCATGAGAAGTTCCCTTCAACTGCTGGAAGAGAATGAGGGTGCTGGCTGAAGTGTTGAAGAAATGCCTGCTTTTGTCTTTCATCTTTCTTCTCTGATAAGTCTCTACATTTCCATAAAAACAAAAAAATAAAAATAAAAAATAAAAAATTAAAGGAAAAATATAAGTGACACGCCGGTGTGCAAATGAGGGGAAGAAATGGAAGTGAATCCGCAGAACCCACCAGCATCCATCATGGGCCCATGATGCCTCACAGCACAGGCTGTGTGACCCGCAGCTGGAGTGCTCCCTCTTCTGCCGGGGTGAGGTGGGAAACCGCATCTGACTACATGGCTCTGAAACGTTGAAGGAATGTAGAACATTCTCCCCAGACCAGGTTGGCCTCAAACTTGTGACAGTGTTCCTGCCTCAACCTCCTGATGCAGCGAGTGAGCACCTTCTTGCCTAACTTGGGACACCGTTCATGCAACAGAAGAGTTGTTTCAACAAAACTTGTAGGGCTGTGGCTGATAACTGACACCTCTGCTGAAGAAGTATCTGTTTGAGCCTGGGACAACCTGGGTTACATAGGCTAGCCAGGGCTACATAGGAAAGAAATTCCATACATAGGGTGTGGTGGCATAAGCCTTTAATCCCAGCAGGGCAAGGAAGGCAGATCTCTATGAAGTCAAGGTCAGCCTGGTCTACAAAGCAAGTTCCAGGCCAGCCAAGACAACATAGTGAGACTTTGCCTCAAAACAAACATACAAAAAGTATTTGTTAAAAGAAAAACCAAGGGCAAAGCAGTGTTGGCGCATGCCTTTAGATCCAGCACTCTCTGACAAGGCCAGCCTGGTCTACAGAGTGAGTTCCAGGCCAGCCAAGGCTATACAGAGAAACCCTCTCTCAAAATAAAACAAAACAAACAAAAACAGAAAAACCAAATCAAACAGAAACAACAACAAAAAAAAAAACAAACAAAAGAGAAAGAAAAAAAGAAAAGCCAAGGAATTGGAGGGACACCTTCACCATTAAGATCACGCACTGCTCTTGTAGAGGACCTGAGTTGGTTCCCAGTGCACACGCGCAATGCTGACAACCATCTGTAACCTCAGCTCCAGGAGGAATCCAGCGCCTCCAGCCACTGTGTGCGCGCTTGCACACACGCGCAATGCTGACAACCATCTGTAACCTCAGCTCCAGGAGGAATCCAGCGCCTCCAGCCACTGTGTGCACGCTTGCACACACACGCAATGCTGACAACCATCTGTAACCTCAGCTCCAGGAGGAATCCAGCGCCTCCAGCCACTGTGTGCGCGCCTCCAGCCACTGTGTGCACGCTTGCACACACACACATACTCATAATTTTAGAGAAAAATCTAGAAAGCAAAGAGCTAGAGTGATAGTTCAGTGGTTGCAGAGAATAGGGATTCAATTCCTACAAGTGCCTGTAACTCCAGTTCCAAGGGATCTGGCGCCCTCTTCTGACCCCTGTGGGATACTACATGCATGTGGTACCCATAAAGGCACACACATATACCAAACAAAACTAAAATTAAAATTTTAGGCCGGGCGGTGGTAGCGTACGCCTTTAATTCCAGCACTTGGGAGGCAGAGGCAGGTGGATTTCTGAATTCGAGGCCAGCCTGATCTACAGAGTGAGTTCCAGAACAGCCAGGGCTACACAGAGAAACCCTGTCTCAAAAATTTTTTTAAAAAAAATTTAGTTGAAGAAACAAAATACAAAAAAAATAAGAAGAGTTTACTAACGCTCGGCCTGATTGGGGTCTACTGGTGCTGGTCTATGATCCCAGACCAAAAGTTGAAGACTCTGTCCTGGAACTCACTGCGCACACCAGGCTGGCCTCAAACTCACCTGAGCCACCAGCTTGTCAGTGGCATGTGTTTGTGATCTGAGCACTCGGGAAGCTAACATAGAGGGCTAGCTTGGGTTACATAAGAACATAGCTTTAAAATTAATTAATTAAATAAATAAAGCAGGCAAAATGGCTTTATGAGTAAAGACATTAACCAAGCAAGGCAATATTATTATACTTTTATCTGATCTTCATAGGAAGTCCTTGAGGTAGATATAATATTCAGTATTAAAAACCTGATTTTTTAAATTCCTTCAATTCTTGTCTTTTTTTTTTTTTTTTTTTTTTTTTTTTTTTTTTTTTTTTTTTTTTGGCTTTTCGAGACAGGGTTTCTCTGTGTAGCCCGCAATTCCTGTCTTTCTAAAGTCCTTAGAATGATCAAAAGCCACCATTTCCACAGCAGAAGCATCTCATGAGGTCGTATTTTCCAGGAGTCGATTTTATTTATTATGTATGTTTTCTTTTGTTCCTCTGGTCAACCAGATGCAGCAGCAGCTGCCACTCTTCCACATTTGTTCTCTGGGGCTGGAGAGATGGCTCAGAGCACAGGCCACTCTCTCAGAAAACCCAGATTTAATTCCCAGCACCCACATGGAGGCCAGGACCCCCTGGAACTCCAGCTCAGGGACAACAGTGCCCTCTTCGGGCCTCCGCCTGCGTGTACCACAGGCACGTATGTGTACCACAGGCGCGTATGTGTACCACAGGTGTGTATGTGTACCACAGGCGTGTATGTGTACCACAGGTGTGTATGTGTACCACAGGTGTGCATGTGTACCACAGGCGTGTATGTGTACCACAGGCGTATGTGTGTACCACAGGCATGTGTGTGTACCACAGGCGTATGTGTGTACCACAGGCATGTATGTGTGCCACAGGCATGTGTGTGTACCACAGGCGTGTATGTGTATTACAGGTGTGCCTGGCTGTCGGAGACCATGAGAGGGTGCTGGTCCCAGAAACTGGAGTCATAGGCTGTTATAAGTTGCTGTGTGGGTGCTGGGAATTGAACCCAGGTCCTCTGGCAGTACTATCAGTGCTCTGATCACTGAACCATCATTCCAGCCATGAGGCTGGCTTTTTAAAAAAAAGAGGTATTTATTTAATGTATATGAGTACACTGTACTCTATCTTGAAGGTCACCTCTCTAATATATTGGAAAGCAGAAGTGAGAGGTAAGATATTTCTTACCGCTGTCCCCCAAGTTCTCTGTTGACAGTCTGTCTCCTTCTATCCCAGGCCACTTGCTTGGCAGCTAGTCTCATTCTGGAGCTACTGGTAGGTTCCACGGACTGTATAGATCTTCCTCTAGTGACTATAAAAGGGCCTATCTGCCTATCTATATGCCTGTCTGTCTGTCTTCCTTTCTGTCTATCTTTCTTTTCTCTCTTCCTTTTCTTTTTTGACTTTGCTGGGTGTGCCTGGAACATTTCTTTACTCCTGACACTCGAGAGGCAGGAGAAAGGTCGATCTCTGTGAATATGAGACCAGCCCAGTTCATAGAGTGAATTCAGACCACATACATAGCAAGAAGAGAGTGTGTGTGTGCGTGTATGTGTGTGTGTGCGCATGAGTGCATGTGCGTGTGCGTGTGTGTGCGCGCGTGAGTGCGTGTGTGCGTGTGTGTGCGTGCGTGTGTGTGTGTGTGTGTGTGTGTGTGTGTGTGTTTGCCTGAGGAGGCCAGAAGGGGGCATCAGTTCCCCTAGGGTTGGAGCTATAGGTGGCTGCCAGATGTGGACGCTAGGGACAGAGCTGAGGTCCTCTGGAAGAGCAACTATTAGTATTCTGTCTAAACCCCACAGTTACTTGGCAACAGCCAGGTATGCTTCTCCCCACAGTTACCTCACAAGTAAGCCTGACCCACTATAAGAGGGGCTGCTTGCCCATCCTCCCTCTCTTACTCTTGCTTCCCTCTTCCTTTTCTCTTGCTCTTCCTCTCCCCTTCCCCCACCCCTCTCTCCATGTGCTCGTGGCCATGGCTGGCCTCTACTTTTCTACTCTCTCTCCCTCTCTCTGCCTCTCTCTGTCTCTACTACCCTCTTAACTCTCCTCCCCATGCCCTGAATAAACTCTATTCTATTCTATACCATCGTGTCATATCCCCTTCCCCCACACCTCACCACAGCCCCATAGAACATATCTTATATTTCTTTACCTTTTTCTTTTTTTCTTTTGGTTTTTTGAGACAGGGTTTCTCTGTGTAGCCCTGGCTGTCCTGGAACTCACTCAGTAGACCAGGCTGGCCTTGAACTCAGAAATCCACCTGCCTCTGCCTCCCAAGTGCTGGGATTAAAGGTGTGCACCACCACTGCCCGGCCTTCTTTATCTTTTTATAAACACATCAGCAACAAATACTCTTACCTGCTCAGCCATTCTTCCACCTGTTCTGTTTGTTTTGTCTCTTGAAACAGGGTTTCTCTGTGTAGCCCTGGCTGTCCTAGAACTTACTCTGTAGACCAGGCTGGCCTCAAGCTCAGAGATCTGCCTGCCTTTGCCTCCTAAGTTCTGGGACTAAAGGCGTATGCCAGCACACCTGGCTCCAGATCCTGTTCTTAAAATTTTTTTTTTAAAAACTTTATTTATTCGTGGGGGCTTGTAGGATGTGTGGCAGGGAAGAGGTGCTAGTGGTCTTGTGGGAACATGAAATTATCTGGGGGGAGGGGACTTATACCCAAAGTCTCAACTCCTTCCAATCTCCTGGGCAAACTGAGAAACAGAGAAAGGAGCAAGTTCTGTTCTTCTCAGGTAACTCTGGAAAACACACACACACACACCCCTCACATGTATGCACACACTTATAGACATAGTAGACATGTATACATGTTCTCTCTCTCTCTCTTTCTCTCTCTCTCTCTCTCTCTCTCTCTCTCTCTCTCTCTCTCTCTCTCTCTCTCTCTCTCTCTCTCTCACACACACACACACACACACATATGCACCTGTACACACACACTCAAAAATAAACATGCATACAGGTCACACATACTCACACACATACACACAGTCACACATCCCACACATAGACACACCTCTTAAAGAATGGTTGAATCTCAAACCCTCAAACCAGCAAAAGATATACATCTAGATCACTCAATTTAATTGCATTTTAAATAAGTCTTTAGTCATTCTAATGCAAGAGCTGAGATTTCCTAGACAGAATACGTTAAAAGTGATGCAGAGGAGGCCCTGCTACAGCCAGGACTCAGGAGGCTGCCCAGGGGCAGTACAGTTACTGCTTTATAGTTATTGTGCCTAGCAGGATCTGCACCTTTCCTAAAACGTCTTGCTGAGACCAGGGGAGAAGGCTCCATTTCCCACCAACTATCTGGCAATCGCTGATCCTTTAGCTACATAGAGGTCAGCCAGGACTTTGAAAAGATACCTTCAAAGAGCCTGCTGGATGCTTCACACAGCCCCAGCCTCCTCTTTGGTCTGAGAACGAGATTGCTTTATTTTCTGTCACACAAGGATGAACACGACATGGTGTGGGTGTTCAATAAAGGTACACTTTCACAAAAAGACTTCAAATCAGACTAATGGAGACTAAAGGGCCAGCGGGAAGAGTTACTGTGTAGTCTATTTGTACTGCTGTAACAGTACCGAGAGTGGATACTTCGTTTGGCTCACCACTTTGTGGTAAGGATTCAAACAGCATGGTGTCTATGTTCTCATTCAGGGTCCACTGGCTGCCTCACCATCAGAAAGGGGGCAGGCTAATTCAGAAGGGGACAAGCATGCCACAGCCTTACAACAACAACTCCTGCAAAAGCTGTCCTGTCCCAGGAGACTTAGCAAGATTACCTTCCTGGAACCCTTTCCAGGTTGCCTCATCCCAATCACAGGAGCCTGCCTGACACTGGGGGCCAAGCTTTCAGCACAGGAACCTTTTGAGGACAAAGAATCATTTTCAGCACCCTTACGTCATAGCGTACTCATCTCTAGAGCAGCATTTACTGAATTGGGTTGTGACTTTCCATTCAGAATCGATCTACTCCAGGGCAAGCACATTAATAGAGTTCATTAGCATCATCTTTGGCTTCTCCCCTCTTCATCTCAAGATTATTATTGCTTCCCCACCCCCACTACCCCCTCAGACAGGATCACACTATGTATCCCTGAATGTTCTGGAACTCTCTATGTAAACCAGTTTGGCCCCAAACTCACAGACATCCTCTTGCCTCTGCCTTCATTCCTTCCTCAGTTCTACAGAAATACCCAGCAAGAGCCACACCCAGAGCAGCTCAGACAAAAGGCCTGGGCCCCGAAGAACCTGAAGTGATCAAGTAGATCAGAAACATGAAAACAAGTCAGAAAACAGTAGACAGGCAGGCAGGCAGACAGACAGACAGAGGTGGGGCAGAGGTTGGGAGAAATGAAGAGAAGACATACTGACTTTCTTTTTTGGATTTATTTTTATTTATGTATATGAGTACACTGTAGCTGTACAGATGGTTGTGAGCCATCATGTGGTTGCTGGGAATTGAACTCAGGACCTCTGATCTCTCCGGCCCTGCTCACTCCAGCCCAAAGATTTATTTATCATTATATCTAAGTACACTGTAGCTGTCTTGAGACACACCAGAAGAGGGCATCAGATCTCATTACAGATGATTGTGAGCCACCATGTCGTTGCTGAGATTTGAACTCAGGACCTTTGGAAGAGCAGCCAGTGCTCTTAACCACTGAGCCACCTCACCAACCCTGACTTTCTTTTCTCTTCCACAGGGTCCACCTTCCAAGTGCTGGGATTAGAGATGTGCCCATTATACCACCATCGATATTTTTAAATTACTTGAGGACTTAAACATGCATATAATGTGTTTGCATAAAGCCGTCTTTCTTCCCCACTGATTCCTCCCTTATCCACCCCTACAATTTTCTTTCAATTTCATGTGCTCTTTTTTTTCATTATTTTCTTAAGCTTTTTTATTGTCTGTGTATTTGTCTGCAAGTATGTATGTACACATGTGCACATCCTGTCTTATAGCTCAGAAGAGGGCGTCAGATGGCTGCAGTTCCAAGCTGCCGTGTACGTTGAAGCTCAGCCCTTTGTGAGATGGCAAGCACTCTTAACAAGGAGCCATTGTCCTTGTTTGAAAATGCTCCGCCCAGGGAGTGGCAGGATCAGAAGGTGTGGCCTTGTTGGAGGAGGTGTGTCACTGTGAGCATGGGCTTTAGGAGCCTCGTCTTAACTGTCAGACTTCGACTTACTGCCTTCAGATGAAGATGTAGAACTCTCAGCTCTGCCTGCACCATGCCTACCCAGACTCTGCCATGTTCCCCGCCTTGATGATAATGGACTGAACCTGTGAACCTGTAAGCTAGCCCAGTTAAATGTTGTCCTTTATAAGACTTGTCTTGGTCATGGTGTCTGTTCACAGCAGTAAAACCCTAACTAAGGTCTTTCTAACCCTCATCTGTCGGGTGCAGCGCTAACCACCGAGGCCATGGTGAGCTCCATCACTGGCCGCAGGTGGTGAACTGGGCACCGGGCACCTGGATGCCGCTGGGCAGTGCGGATATGAAAGGGGTTGGGGAAGAATGACTCATGTCCTGTTGCAGCATTTTCTCTGTCCAATCATATTAGGGCAGTGACAGGCCTGTGATTGGACAGAAATAGAGAGGTAGAGCTAGAGTTGGAAGAGGAGAAAGGTCAGAGAGCAGGAGGAAAGGGATCTTCATCATGGAGTCAGAGGGTGATGAGGAGTCAGACCCCACATGGTTATACAACCAAGCAAAGGTTTTTTAAAAATAGATTAATTGGGTTAGAATATTGCCTTTATTACCTGGTTCTGGAATTATTGTATTGGCATCTTGTAAATTGTGATCTTATTATTTTATAAGCCTGATTGGATCTTAAAGCCTTAAGAATCATGCATTACTTACTGGGTACTAGGTGCTAGCTAGATGAATGATTGTGGGTGTGTGTTGATAGCTTTGGCTCGCGGCGGCGCGTCCACAGACACCAGATACAAGCAACTCTGTGTTTTTGGAAGTTTAATTAGGAGAGGGGGGGGGGAGTGAGGACCGCGGCGCGTGAAGGGAGAGAGAGGGGAGAGAGGGAAGAGAGAGAAAGATGGAGGAAAGTACCCATATATATATATGTCGTGACGTAGCAGTCCAGGTAAAGGTGGGAGCTGAACCCAATGAATTCTGGGAATATCCGTTGTCTTGACGACAGGTCTGTGGGCCCACCCACATCTGCCGTGCTGGGTGCTAACATGTGTAAAGCATTCCATGTGAGTGAGATGTTGTAGCTTGCTGGGAGAAAATAACAAGAACATACCAGAATGGAATAATGAGGCCCGACGGTACCGGCACAAGAACATGGCATGGCGGGAAAGGGAGTTTGTGGGGTGGATTCATTTTTTATTAATTCCCACATCATGTCCCACCCCGCTCTGCCACATGGGCATGAGTATCCCAGTGCTGGAGAACAGGTGGGGGACAGCTGAGAGGAGTCACAGGTTCTTGCTCCTTGGAAGCCGCAGGTGACGCTGGACACTGCAGAGGAGCTTAGAACGAATTGGGGATCCCGGGGCAGCTCAGTACATCCTGAGGCCGAAGGGAAAAGTCAGGCATGGGCAGGGAGCAGTGCCCAGTGGTTCCCACAACATGCAGCTGACGCAAGTAGTGGAGCACGAGTTCTCAGTCCGGCCTCACAGCTGTAAATGCTGGGGCCGGGTCAGGCATGTCTAGTTAAAAGGAGGCAATGCATGGTTGCAAGATGTTTTATTGTAGGAGGAAGAGAGAGAAGATAGAAAAATAGAGGCTGGCCATGGCCACGTGAAGAGAGAGAGAAAGAGGAGAAGGAAGAAGAGAGAAGAAGAGAGGAAGAGGGGAAGAGATGTAACCCTCCTGGCTTGAGGCCTGCCTCTCATAACCACACCTCTCTGCTCACCTCCTGCTATTTGCCACGCCTCGCTCCTGATTCCAGTTACATCCACCTCTACAGAGACCAAAAGAAGCCGCTGATTGGGCCGGCATGCTGACAAACTTGTGGGAGGGGTTTTGCCTCACCTATTCTACCTGTTGGCTTGTAACAAAGAGATTATTAAAATTCAAGATGGCTGAGCAATCACAACTCCTGTCTAATTTTTATAAAACCTTCCACGTGGACAGGTATAATTTTGGCCACCCTATTTTTTCCTGACTCCTTATTCCAGAAAACTCTCTCCTACCATTGCCTTTCCTTCTAACTCCATATCCCAGGTAACCCTTTCTTTAACGTTGACGCTGGTCGCCAACAAAGAGAGAGAGGGGAGGGGACAAACCATCCCTTATATAACGATGCTGGGCTATCTGTCTGTGGGGCGGGGCATACCCGGCTGTGGTCAAAGACTGGGGGTAGGGTCCAGCTAGACTGCTGGGAGCTTGAGTCTAAGTGATAGCATACACCTCTCCTGCAGGGGGGCTGTCGGGGCCTGTGACTGCCACAGGAGCCAGGGGCCCAGGACGGATGGCTGAACACCTTCTGTCCCATGCAGGCAGAAATTGTCACCCACCGGGTCTCCGGAGTTCCAGACCTCTTCCTTGACCGGGACCAGGTTACTTGCACAACCTACTGCCCCACACTCATCTATATTACTTTTTAAAATATTTTAGTTGAGCTGGCAAGATGGCTCAGCAAGCAAAGATGCTTGCTTGCCTTGTAAGCCAGAGAGACCCGAGTTCTTCTTCATGTACAGCTAGAAGGAGAGAACTGTCTACACACAGCTGTTCTCTGGCCTTTATACATGCACCATGCGTGACACAAATGCCCACATGTGCACATCACACATACATGCACACAATAATTAGTAATGCTACCTTAATTGAGATATAATAGATATATAACAAGCTGTACATGTTTACAATATACAGTTTGACCTTTTTTTACTCTTTGGAGAGGGTCTCACTATGTAACCCAGGGTGGTCTTGAACTCACGATTCTCCTGAGATGTGGGAAGCCCTGCTGTGCTCTCGGAGATTCTCAAACCGAAACTACAAGTTGACAGCTAGTCTCTGCGCGCTGGGGGGTTGGAGCCCATGCAAATGACTCAAGAACCAGATACCTGTTTCTTTCGAAGCCGTGATTCTTTGATCTTTCTTCCCCTTCCTGGATTCCTTTGTATCCATACTGAGCTTTGATGTCTTATTATCACCTAAATGCCAATTGCTTACCTGTGATGCCTTTGAGTATAAATCCTCTCCCGTCATTAAGTAAAGTGCACCTTGATGAGAAACGTCTCTTGGTGTGTGCGTCCTTTTCTCTGCTTTCCCCATACTGCAGGTCTCCCACATTCCCGGTTCGTGGAAACCCACGCTAGTAGGAAGCTGCTGGTCGGTATCCTACACTGAGACACCCTCTTGGGTGCTGGGTTTGCAGGTGTGCACCAGCATGTCCAGTTAGTTGGTTTGTTTGAGACATGATCTCTCTACATAGTTTGTCTGTCCTGGAACTCGCTCTATGTTAAGACTTCAAACATTAAGACAATCCTCCAAAGATATACGCCAGCCCAACCTAAATCTAGAAAAACCCTTATTGAGGCTCACTCCCAGGGGATCCTGGGTTGTCAAGCTGGCAAATTAAAACCAACCATCACAAAGCCAAATGTGAAGTGTTACACTGTAGTTCAGCTCAACAAATTGAAATAAGATAATCACATACAAAAAAACAATGTCTGACCAAGGGCCTGAGAGATGACTCAGTGGTTAAGAGCACTGACTGCTCTTCCAGAGGTTCTGAGTTCAATTCCCAGCAACCACATGGTGGCTCACAACCACCCATAATGAGTTCTAACGCCCTCTTCTGGTGTAGCTGAAGATAGCTACAGTATACTTGCACTATTTATGTACAGTAACCATAAACCTGGATCCTCTGAAAGAGCATGCAGTGCTCTAAATCACAGAGCCATCTCTCCAGCCCTAAGAAAGGCTTTCTAATACAGTTCCCTACTCAGATGGCCAAGAAAAACAACTCGCTCTGCAGAGGTACCACTTAAGACAGAGATGAGTGTCTGTGAACCCTGATAAATGGCCCACGAGACTCAGCAACTCCCTGTTGACTCTTACAAGGGAAATCGGCTTCCTGCCGCTTCCTCTCAGTCACATGACTCTACTCCAGGCTCACCCTCTACCTGTCTTGTAGAGTATTTCAATAAATTCCTTGTCTTTTCCTGCCCTGGGTACTTTTTTTTTATATATATATACAGTTCACACTGTCAGCTTCCAGACAGTTTTCTAAGTCTGCTCCTAAACTCCCTTCCTTCTCTTCTGCCCTCACGCCCGGCCATTAATTTACACTTAGGTTACTCTCCACTAGATTTTAATTTCTATGATTTTATGAAACTGGAATCCTTTCTGCAGTGTGTATTATTCTTTTGGAGGTAGAGTCTTGTTTGGACTGGTCTTGAACTCCTGGGACCAAGATCTTCCTGTTTTCAGCCTTCCAAGTTCCTACAACTATATTCCCTTTTTTTTTTTCCTGTTTTGTTTTTCTTTCTTTCTTTTTTTTTTTTT
>NW_022196893.1:31976383-31977875 GCF_008632895.1 Mastomys coucha
GTGCCACCACGCCCGGCACTTTTTTTTTTTAAAGATTTATTTTATTTTATCTGTATGAGTACACTGTAGTTGTACAGATGGCCGTGAGCCATCATGTGTGTGGCTGCTGGGAAATGAACTCAGGACCTCTGCCGGCCCTGCTTGTTCTGGCCCCACTCGCTTCGGCCACCGCACGATCCACTGTAGCTGTCTTCGCATGCACGAGAAGAGGGCGTCAGATCTCATTGCAGGTGGTTGTGAGCCACCATGTGGTTGCTGGGATCAAACTCAGGACCTTCCGAAGGGCAGTCGGTGCTCTTACCCACTGAGCCATCTCACCAGCCCCAGCCATATCCTTCTATGTATCCGGAGTTTGCTATTGAACCTGGAACGCCCACCTCTAAGGCCCTGTCTCCGCCTCCCTAGCTGCAGCACTCAGCTGTTTGCTTACACGGGTGCTGGGTGTCCAGTTCATGTTTACCAGTGAGCCATCTCCTAAATCTCTTCCTTAAAACTTTCTTTAAATTTAAATTTATTATTGCTAACTTATGTGAGCGCGTGTAAGCACTTGTGGAGGACAGAGGCGACGTTCAGAAGTTGGCTTCTCCTTCCACTGTGGGTTCTGGGGACTGTCCTCAGGTTATCTGGCTATCGTGCTCTGCACTCTACCCGTTTCCACGCAGGCTCTCCCTGGGCTCAGCATGGCCTGGCTCCCGCTTTCTCTTCAGCTTGTCTCTCACCAGTCCTGCCTTCCGAGGTCTGGTCACACTGCCACATTTTCACGCGGCTCTCTCTGAGTTGTTGATGTCTTCCTTTTCGCCTGGATCTTCTTCACTTGCTCAGTGGCTACGCACTCCTCAAATTTCATCCCAGGCATCTTTTCCCCGGGGGAAACCGCCCCTGACAGAGGAGGAGATAGTAGGCGCTCATCTCTGTGCTTCCTAGCATCGCAGAACCGCTGCACTATGGTTAATCGCGGTGGCCTTTCTAGGCCGTTAGTTTCAAACGGTGGGGGACTCAGCCCGCCTGTCGCAGTTGTTTCTCTAGCGCCTAGGACGGGGCCTGACACAGTGGGCATTCCTTGGGTTTTTGCTACATTCACTGTCCTAAGAGACGTCGCCTCTACTCGGCAGGAGCACTGATGTGGGCTAGACCACTCACAGCATCTGTAGGGAGGTGCCAGCGCAGGGTGCAGGGACACGGTCCATCTCAGGGTACTAACTAAGCCAGGCGCTGAACCCTCAGCAAGAGGCTTGGAAGGACCAGCACGGGTGACAGACTGAGGTCTGGGCGGCGTTTCGCGGGCACTGTGCAGTCCTGACAACCAGCGTCCTCATCTGGGGTTGGTGAGCGGAGGTGCCTAAGCGTGAGGACGCCGCCCTGAGCCCAGCCCTGCACAGACTCCTCTTTCCTTAGGGCGGGGCCTCGCTGGGAGGCGTGGCGAGGCGAGGGCGGGCCCGCGCATGGAGGGGCGTGGCGAGGGCGGGGGATGCGGGGAGGGCGGGGCCGCGCA
>NW_022196893.1:31978162-31989422 GCF_008632895.1 Mastomys coucha
GGGAGGGCGGGGCATCCGAGGAGGGAGGGGCGGCGAGCGCCCTTCGTGCAGCGACTGGCGGGCCTGCGAGGGGGCGGGGTTTCCGGCGGCAGTGCACTCGGGCAACGACTGACGCAGAGTGGACGAACGTCACGTGACACGGAAGTGATTCCGAACAGGAAGAGGACGAGAAAAATAACCGTCCGCGACGCCGAGTGGAAGCGGACTCAGAGCCACCATGAACAGCAAAGGCAAGGCCGAGGAGCGGCGGGGGCCGTCGGGGAGGCGGGCGGGCTCGGGTCGAGCGGGCCCGGGGGCGACGGGCTCGGGGCGGTCTGTGCCGCCCTCCTCAGCGGGCCGCCCCTGACGCGGCCGCCCCTCCCCCCCCCACCGCAGCCGCTCGGCCCCGGCTCGCCCCGGCCCTGTCCCAGCCCCCGGCCCGGCCCCGGCCCGGCCCCGTAAGCTCTGTGGCGCAGTTTGGAGCCGCGGGCTCCTGTGTGTGGGGTGGCGGGGGTGTCTGTGAGGGACACCCGCTGCAGCGAATGGGGAGGTAGAGCAGGGATCTGGGCAGGCCAATGGAGGGCCGGCAGAGGCGGGGCGCCGCGCCTCGGAACACCGGGCCGCGGCCGGCCTTAACCAGTGCGGTGCCGGCCCCGGCCCGGGCTCCGCCGCAGCGCCCCGGCCCCGAGGGCCCGTTCCCGCCTGCCTTGGGCTCCTCGCGCCTCCTCCTCGGGGCCGGGGCCGGTGGCCGTCCCTGTGCGTGGCCTAATGTTTGTCAGAACGTGGTCGCGTCCCCACCCCACCCCCAGCCGCCCTTCTCATGGCTAACTTCCACTCACTCTCTGGAAGTCGACCTTGAGTAGGAACCCGGGAGGTAAACGCGCAGAACCGCGGCTTCCACGGAGTCTGGGCTGGGTACAGCCCAGAGCAGACGTCCCCTGAGACGCCAGCAGTCCAGACCCTGGGACCGGGTCCTCAGACCTGTCCTCTGCTTGGGAGGGAACATGGCCAAGTTAGACTGGATTCGGCCGCCATCCTTCAGTATGCTCGCGGGCACAGCGCCTTCCTTCCGCTGTGACAATCCTGATTTTCCTGGCTCTGAGGCATAAGGCTCTGTGTGGCAATCTGTTTGCAGCTCCTCTGCTTGGTGGCTCCCACCAGGTTAACTACCCTATGCACCTTGCCCCACTTGGTAGCTCTGTTTACAAACTTGGTTTTATTACTTTGAGTGTGCTTGCCTCAGCCAGTGTCTATGGAAGTGTCTGTGAATGTGAACACAGAAGCTAGAGTTGAAAGGAGGTTGTGTCATATGTGGGTGCTGGGAATAGAGCAGGGTCCTCAGGAAGAGCAGCACTTTGTCTTAACCACTGAACATCTTTCCTGTTTGCCACCCCCCCCCTCCAATTTGATAGACAACATCTCTCCCCCTTTCGAATTCCAGGTCAATATCCAACACAGCCTACCTACCCTGTGCAACCTCCTGGGAATCCAGTATATCCTCAGGCTTTACATCTTCCTCAGGCTCCACCCTATACTGATGCTCCACCTGCCTACTCAGAGGTACTGTAGTTGGCTAGACTTTTAACTAGTTGAGAACACTCTTTGACCCCCTAGATAAGTCTTCAAATCCGACTTAACAAGCAGAAGGATGCTCTGTGAGTCATCTAAAACATAGGTTGAAATTACCATTGGAATTGAATGCATTATCTGATTATGTTATTTGACACATGCTGAGTTTGGGTCCCTTGAGCCCAACAGTAGCTGTGGACGAAAATGTCCCAGAAGACTGTGTGCCAGTGTGTAATCTGCACACACAAGAACTAAGAATGAGCTGGGTGGTGGCGCATGCCTTTAATCCCAGCACTTGGGAGGCAGAGACAGGCTTCAAGGCCAGCCTGGTCTACAGAGTGAATTCCAGGACAGCCAGGGCTACACAGAGAAACCCTGTCTCGAGCCCCACCCCCACCCCCCATAAGAAAGAGATTTCAAATAGGAATGTCACAAAAATAATGTTTTGCTTTCTCTTCTGCTTCTTTTAGCTCTATCGTCCAAGCTTTGTTCATCCGGGGGCTGCCACAGTCCCTACCATGTCAGCTGCATTTCCTGGCGCCTCATTGTATCTGCCTATGGCGCAGTCTGTGGCTGTTGGGCCTTTAGGCTCCACAATCCCCATGGCTTATTATCCAGTTGGTCCCATCTATCCACCTGGTTCAGCAGTGCTGGTGGAAGGAGGGTATGATGCAGGTGCCAGATTTGGAGCAGGCGCCACCGCTGGCAACATTCCTGTGAGTATGCATAACCAGGATTAATGCGTAATCAGCCCTTGTATACTTGAACAGTCTGAAGTGACTTCATATTCATTCTCCAACCATCCCTGGGTAGTAGTGGTCAGGGTTGGCACAGCTGCTGCCCTCTGAGCAGAAATGTAGCTGAGCCAGTCAGGGCATTGGACACGGTCTTCGGTTTTAAAGTTAATCAGATTGATTTGTTTTCTTGTCTTATTAAAATACTAGTAGCTAGCCAGGGGATAGTGGCATCCGCCTTTGATCCTAGTACTTAGGGGCAGAGACAGGGGACCTCTAGTCTGAGGCCAGCCTGGTCTACAGAGTGAGTTCCAAGACAGTCAGGGCCACACAGAGAAACCTTGTCTATACATTTAAAAAGACTGCTAGCTTCTTTTTCAGTTGTTCGGGCACAGTGAACTGGTCCAGGGGTGCTGCTTGCGGAGTTCATAAGTATTTAATATTTGCTGTGAGGGAGGAATGTACTAGGAACCCAGGTGATGAAGAAAGTAGAATGCACAGTCCCTAGTAAGTGGCTTGTAATTTCCAGGTCCTCCTGCTCAGTGATACTGTGTATGGGGTTCTAGCAAAGGCTATCTTCTCAGATGTTGCATTCTAGAGTGAGATGGGAATGGTATCATTATTGGCTTTTAACAGTGTTGTATGTTAGCCTGGCAGTGGTAGCGCACGCCTTTAATCCCAGCACTTGGGAGGCAGAGGCAGGCGGATTTCTGAGTTTGAGGCCAGCCTGGTCTACAGAGTGAGTTCCAGGACAGCTAGACAGCTAGAGCTACACAGAGAAACCCTGTCTCGGGGAAAAAACAGTGTTGTATGTTAAAAATCTGGAGTTGCTGGAGATGTAGCCCAGTGGTAGAGCATTTGCTTAGCATGTACAAAGGGCTTTCTGCCTCCCTGGTAAATAAAACCCTACATCCTCAAGAGATCCTGTGGGGTGGGAGTGGCTCTCCCCTGAGAAGGATGGGATCTGGTATTCACAGGCTGCATCTTAGAGCTAGAACACGTTAGGTGAATGACAGATTTCCTTTCCTCTTTGTGTCCTGTATTCAGAGAGGGTAGGCTTCCTCTAGAACTTAGGCTGTTGCAGACTTAGCTCCTTAAAATGCTGGTTGCTTGGTATTAGTACATGTTATAATCTTAACAGTGGGAAGACTGAGGCAGGAGACTTCCTTTTGAGTTTAATGTCACCCTGGGCTACATAGCATGAATCAGTCAAGTGAGAGTTACTCATTGAGACTCTGGGTTGACCCACCCCACTGCCTCACTGCCTGCAGAAAAGAAAGTTACTAGTTGGCACATTGCCACCTTCTTAGGCAGCATCTGCTTCCCCTGTGTTCTTCCCCTGTGCCCACTGTACCTTGTCCTTTCCTTCTAGCCTCCACCTCCTGGATGCCCTCCCAATGCTGCTCAGCTCGCAGTCATGCAGGGAGCCAACGTCCTTGTAACTCAGCGCAAGGGGAACTTCTTCATGGGTGGCTCAGATGGCGGCTACACCATTTGGTGAGGAGCCATGGCACTCCTGTGCCGGGGAAGACATCACACACCTTCAGCACTTCTCACGATGTAACTGCTTTAGTCATATTAACCTGAAGTTGCAGTTTAGACACATGTTTTTGGGGTGTCTTTCTGGTGTCCAAACTTTGAGGCACTTTTCAAATTTAATAAGGAACCATGTAAGGGTAGCAGTCCCTCCCTAAAGCATTCTCGGGTAGGGAGGTGTCCATTCTTCAAATGAATGTGAGTGAAGCAGCCCAAGGCTCTTCCTTAATTCCTCTGGAGTGATGCTGTGCCATGCTGGTCTCTGCTTCTAGTAATAAAACATCAAATTAGGTTCGGAGGGAACTTTGATCTTCCTAAGAATTAAAGTTGCCAAATTATTCTGATTGGTCTTTAATCTCCTTAGGTCTTTGATTTATCTTACTTGTTAAATGAAACGCATTAGCTGTCTGCCTTTTCTTTCCCATCCTCTGCCCCGCCTGCCCTCCACCCCTCCCATTGATGTCCATGGAATCAGTGGTGCAGGACCGAAAGCCAGTCAGACTCAGCCCCTTGTCTCCCTGCACCTGTCCCACTTGACATTTTTTTAATTCATCTTTCATAAGGATCCTCTGAAGCCCCATGTGTCCGGAGCACAGACTCCATTTCTTTGGGTTTTGTAAATCTCCAGGCAAGGTGAAGGGTCCCTTAGGGACTCGCTCATAAACCATCTCTGCATCACCACGAACCCAGACTAGCTGTGGTGCCAGAAACCTGAACTTAAACAGCAGTTCTCAGTGCAAACTGTCCTAGGAAAATTAAAAATGACAGGCAGGGAAGAAGCTGCATATCAAAAGCTTGGCTTTAAAGCCTAATTAAGGGAGTTTAGATAAAAAACTAACTATTGCTTCCGAGGGCCACCTGCAGCCACTCCCAGGAGTTTCCTGAGGTGTGTTAGGGTCACGTGAATGCCTCACTATGACTTGACAGAGTCCAGTGAGATCTCATTAGGATTAATATTTCAGGGATCCTTAATATTTTGATTTGTTTTCTGAGATTGGATTTTATTTTATTTTATCTGATATTTCAGTTCATCTAAATCTTGTGTTCTGTACATGTGATGTTTGACTGTACCATCGACTGTTATGGAAGTTCAGCGTTGTATGTCTCTCTACACTGTGGTGCACTTAACTTGTGGATTTTTTATACTAAAAATGTAGAATAAAGACTATTTTGAAGATTTGAATAAAGTGATGAAGTTGCATTACACCTCACTCCAGCATTCTTTACTTAGCATGTGCTCATGTGGCTTCCTTCATATGTCAGGTCTTTTACACCCACCCAGAAATCAGTTTGTGTTCCCATTGCTGTTTCTTTATTACGTCTTTGAAGTAAATGCTAGTGTGTCAGGCTAGGCTTGACTGCTCTCATGAGGTCCAGCAGACATGATTCTGGACTCATGATGCTGGTGGTGGTGGCCCGCACACTGCTGTAATCCAGTACTCAGGAGGCAGAGGCAAGCAGATCTGTGAGTTAAGAGGCCAGCCTGGTCTACAGAGCTAGTTCCAGGACAACCAGGGCTACACAGAGGAAACCCTGTCTCAAAGGTAAAAAAAAGAAAAGAGCTTTACAGATGGGATCGAATGCCAGGTCTTTCTTGGCTCTGTCTATATGTACACACAGGGATCTGGGAGATTGCGGCCCTTGCCAGGATTAAGAGCAAACCCACTTACTAACAGCAGTTCTCAGTGCAAACTGTCCTAGGAAAATTAAAAATGACAGGCAGGGAAGAAGCTGCATATCAAAAGCTTGGCTTTTGTGTTCCTGGCGATGTCTGTTTGGGACAAACCTCCTGGGTTGTCCTCATTTCCAGCTCCTGAATAGTTCTGAGAACTGTAGAACTTCCATTACAAATTCTTATTGAGACAACACATGCAGAAGAGTTAAATAAGCAAGAGAAAATGCTGTAAAAAGCTTAAGGAAAACAAGGAAAAATAAGTTTAATTTGGATAAAAACAGTGTTTGAGGTTTGATGGGGGAACAGTGGGGCTCAGATCAAACAAAGGCAGTAACATTCTCAGAATTATCTCCCCGGCCTGACCCCTGCCTGTGGTGTCCAGCCTCCTGGGGCTGGATAGCTACACTGGGGCTATTGCTAGTCAACTAGGGAGGGGACAATGGACCAGCCTGTGACCTCACTTCCAACTCAGGCATGGCCCCACTTTGTTGGCCGGTTGTGAGCACTGTCCTTACCAAGGCCTAGTGTCTTAGCAGCTTTCTCCGTGTCTCTGGACCCTGGAATTGGTGATGCTGGTACTGGGGGCCATGTCCTGGGAGGTGAGTGGATGTGCCTGTATCACTCAGTGCCACTCACTGGCTTTAGAGCAAACGTTCCCTAACTACAGAGGCAGTGTCTTAGTGTTGGAACCAGGAATTGGCCCCTCCAACCTGGGGATCACTAGATGAAGTACTCTTCCTTCTCTCTGCCCTTGGCTGAGTCAGTCTCCATCTGGAGGATGGCGCTGGGCTCCCCTTCTGCAGGCTCATAGGTGACGTAGCTGCCTTTGTTCTTGTACAGGTAAAAGAAGATCAGGGTCACCACTGAGAGCAGGGTAAGGAACACCACGGTGATAACAACTTGGAAGGGAGAGAGAGACATGTTTTAGTATTTTACGGGGCCATCTGAATTAGGTCATCACTTCCTAGTGGGGTGCCCCTCAAACACAGCTTGTCCAGGGCACAGCATCCAGAGGCTCTTGGTACTTATCTATAGACATGCTGTTTTGATTTATGACAAAATTCAACTTCCTCCCAAACTAGTTTCTGATGATCATGCTAGAAACCAGGAGGGGAATAAATAGCTCATGCCAACAGGAAGGGTGTTTTAAATACATAGCTTCCTGAGAGCCTCTCTGGTTCTCCCCGCTCTTCCTCACCCACTCAACAAGCCACATATACCCTCCTCCCAACCCACACACCCCAGCTGAGCGGCCACATGCACCAGTGCCTGTGCACGGTCACTCCCAGCCTATCACTCATGGTCCTTTCCTCTGCGTCTTTTACAGCTCTGCATGTGTCAGACCTACATGCCAGAATGAACCCAGTTACCCCAAGGTGGTTTTTTTCTGTATGGGGAAATTCTTAGCTGTCTCTGGAGCAAGAGGTCTCAGCTCTGAGACCCCTTGAATTGGTACACTGGCTTTGTTACCTGCAATGAGCGCTGTGCTGGCCTCTTCGGCTTGTGGGGACAGGGTCTCAGGGGCCTGAAAATCCGGTGTGGTCATCAATTCTGGGAAGTTGAGGAAGGGGGAAAGGAAAGGGTCAGTGAACCCTTTGACTTTGGCATTTTGTCACTACACCATCTTGGAGAGTGGCTCAATGGTTAGAGCACAGGCTAGTACTCTTCCTGAGTACCCAGATTTTATCTCCAGCACCCACATGGTGGCTGTTCATAATTTGTAACTCCAGTTTGAGAGGATCTGATGTCCACCAGGTACACATGTACACAAAGACACATGCAGGGAAAACACTCATATTCATAAAATACAGATAGAAATTCATTGACTAGTGTTTACAGGAACTCCAAGCAGAAAATCCTGGAAATCAGATGAAAGCAAACTATTTGCAAAAGACAACATTTTTATAAATTTCCCTCTGCCCAATACAATGGTTAAAAATAGGGGCTTGGGCCGGGCAGTGGTAGCACACACCTTTAATCCCAGCACTTGGGAGGCAGAAACAGGCGGATATCTGAGTTTGAGGCCAGCCTGGTCTACAGAGTTCCAGGACAGCCAGGGCTATACAGATAAACCTTGTCTTGAAAATAATAATAATAATAAAAGGGTAGTGATAAACACCTTTATTCCTAGCACTTGGGAGGCAGAGGCAGATCTGAGTTCAAGGCCACCCTGGCTATAGAATGAGTTCCAGGACAACCAGATCCACTTAGTGAGACCTTGTTTCAAAAAACAACTAAATAAAAGTTTGGCTTGGGGGTGGTGGCATATGCCTTTAATCCCAGCATTCAGGAGGCAGAGGCAGGTAGATTTCAGAGTTCAAGACCAGCCTAGTCTATATAGAGAGTTCCAGGCTAGCCAGGGATATAGAATGAGACTACATATTTATAAAAACAGGCAAGGGGTTTAGTTTTTGCTAGGTGTGGTGACATGTCTATAATCCCCGAGAAAGATTGTTCAAGGTCCTCCTGTACTATATAGAGTTCCAGGCTAGCCTGAGCTGTACAGGGAGATCCTGTCTCATGCAAATAAAATAACAGAGGCTTTCGAGCCTGAACTGACTGACTTTCAAATATGATCCCGGTCCTTTACCAGCTGTGCGCCCTTGGATAAGGAGGAATCACCAAGCCCACCTGCATCGGTCACTTCAGAAGCTGATGGGAGGTGACAATATCTAGTTGTAGGGCTGTGCCCGTGACAGGAGGATTATAGCACTGTGAGGGGCACACTGAGTGCAGAGAGCGAGCGAGCGAGTAAGCGAGAGTCAGAGAGACAGAGAGAGAGACAGAATTGATGTGTGTGTGTCACAGTCCTCAGGAGCTGGAGGTATGGGTGTACAATGAGTTCCAGCCAGGCTGGAGAGAGACCCTATCTCAAAAGAAAATAAAACCACACAGAGGGGCCTGGAGAGATGGCTCAGCGGCTAAGAGCACTGACTGTTCTTCCAAAGGTCCTGGTCCTGAGTTCAAATCCCAACAACCACATGCTGGCTCACAACCATCTGTAATAAGATGACTGCCTCTTCTGGTGTGTCTGAAGACAGCTACAGTGCACTGACATATAATAAATAAATCTTCAAAAAAAACAAAAACAAAAACAAAACCACACCGGGGTCGGGGCAGACAGGGGAGGGAGCAAAGGAGGGAGAGGCAGAGAACAAACAGGGAGGGGGAGATGAGAAGGGCATAAGTGAAACTGTCAGCACTGTGGCCCACGTGCTTTGCCAGGAGCTGTGCTAGACAGGCTGGGGACAGAGCAGAGCAGGACCAGCTTCACAGGGCTCACCCTACCATGCCTCATAGGTCTGAGCACCCCAGGATCAGAAAGACAGCAGAGGGGATTGGTTGGTGTTTCTGCCAGGGGTGACTTCCATGGACGCCATATTTGAGTGGTACTAGACTGGGACTGGAAAGGCTATTCTCAGCAGAGCAGACAACACAAAGAACACAAGGAACACAAGAACACGGATGTGGCACCAGTGCACATGGATGACGTGACATCAGTTGCTGTGAGCTGGGGCAAAAGGGGGTCAAGAGTGAGGGGTCTTTTTCACAGAGAACAAGAACCTCGTGAATTATCCTTGTTCACATAACAGAAAAAGCAGAGATGGGCTGTCAGGAATGCTTTCCAGTATCAAGGCCAGCCCAACCCTTTTTTATTTGGGTGTGGGGGTGGTATGGAGTGAGAGGGGGGTCTCTGCAAAGCCCTGGCTGTCCTGGAACTCACTATGTGGACTAGGCTGACCTTGAATTCACAGAGAACCACCTGCCCCTGCCCCTGCCTCCCGAGAGCTGGGACTGATTTGTGAGGTCAAGTTATGATAGCTTGAGGGAGCTGGCTCTCTCCTACCAAGGGGCTCCAGGAGACTTAGCTCAGCTCATTAGACAGCAATGCTCAGTCACCCGATGGCCCATTCACACCTGCTTTTCATGTGAATTATTAAACCAACATTGCAGGGCTAGTGTGTAAATAACGTGGGCGAACACCCAAAGAGCTAGGATGTAGCTCATTTGTAGGTGTGTGTGTGGTGTGTGTGAGAGTGTGTCAGACAATGTGTGTGGTGTGTGTGAGGGTGTATATGGTACTGTGTGTATGTGAGTATAGGGAGATATATGTGTGAGTGTATATAAGTGTGTGTGATGTATGTGTATGTGAGTACAGGGAAATGTATGTGTGAGTGAGTGTATGTGAGTACAGGGAAATGTATGTGTGAGTGTGTGGTGTGTATGTGTATATGCAAGTATGAGAAGATGCATGTGTTAGTGTGCATGTGTGTGTATGTGTGAGTACATGTATGTATGAATATGTGTATACATGTGTATGAGTATGTATATGTGTGAATGTGTGTGCATACATGTATGTGCATGTGTATGTATGTGTGAGTACGTGTATATGTGAATGTGTTTGTATATATGTGTGCACATGTGTGAGTGTGTATGTGTGAGTATGAGTTTGTGTGAATGTGTGTGGAGAACTGCTGCTCTTGCAGAGGACTGGGTCTGGTTCCCAGCACCCATGTTGGATGGCTCACAATTTCCTATAACTCCAACTTCAGGGGATCCAGCACTTTACTCTAGTCACATACTCACATATATGTGTGTGCATGTGTAAGTGTGTATGTGTATGTGTGAATATGTGTATGTGTAAGTACGTGTATGTGTGAATGTGTTTGTATATATGTGTGCGCATGTGTGAGTGTGTATGTGTGAGTATGAGTTTGTGTGAATGTGTGTGGAGAACTGCTGCTCTTGCAGAGGACTGGGTCTGGTTTGCAGCACCCATGTTGGATGGCTCACAATTTCCTGTAACTCCAACTTCAGGAGATCCAGCACTCCAGTCTCTACAGACACAATGCACACACATGAAAATCAGATGTTAATAGTGTTACTTAAATGATGAGGGCCAGCAAGATAGCTGGCAGGAACAAGCACTTGCTGTGTGAGCCTGGTGGCCCGAGTTCAGACCCGACAGTGACTTTGAACTTGTGACTTTCCAGCCTCCACGTCTGGAGGGCTGTGACTGCTGGCAGGCACCCTATGCTGGTTTTAAGTGGTGCCAGGGATCAAACTCAGGGCTCTGTCCACACTAAGTACCAAACCCTGCCAGCTCAAGGCGTCCATGCCCAGACATAGGTTTTTAATTATTTTTGTTTTTTGAAACACGGTTTCTCTGTGTAGCCCTGGCTTCCTGGAACTCGCACTGTAGACCAGGCTGGCCTCGAACTCACAGAAATCCACCTGCCTCTGCCTCCAGGTACTGAGAATAAAGATATGTGTCACCATGCCCAGCTTAAACTTATTTTTTTGCTAAAAATTTATTTAGAGATAGGGTCTCACTCTGTAGTTGTGGCAGGCCTCAAACTCCCTCCTGAAGTGCTCGGATTAAAGGTGTGAGCCACCATGACTGACAGACTTTGTTTTGATGAAAATGGTTTCTATAGAGAGGCAGAGGCAGGTGGATCCCTCAAACTCAAGGCCTAATCCACAGCCAAGGCTACAAAGAGCTACCAAGTCTCAAATAACAAAACAAAAACAGAGAAGTGAGAACAGTAAGTCAAGGACCCGCCCACCTGACCTGGACTCGGGGTTCAGGCCTCCTCAGTGTTTTTATGGAGGTTGTTACTGTGTTTATGTGTTTATGTGGAGTCTGATTATAAAGGTCCAGAAGTTGTTCCTGGTTTGCCCTCGCTCCTGTGGCATGGTCTGCCCATTCCTGCTTTTCCTGTAAGTCCTCTCGTTTTCAGTGTGATTTCAAAACATGAGTCATTTA
>NW_022196893.1:31989432-32006078 GCF_008632895.1 Mastomys coucha
AAAAAAAAATGCACACCAAGCAGCTTTCTAGCAGAGATGCCCAGGTTAGGAGCTGCCTCGAACAGTGTCAGGAAGCTCCCAGTAGCAGACAAATTACCAGGACAGTTCACAAAATGTCCTATTTGGAAAAGGGAAAAGAAGGTGCATGGGGCTTGAGGTGTGGACTTGATCCCCGAGACTCGGCTATCTCTGTCTCCAAATAGAGAATGTTTTTATTTTTTATTTTTTCCCCAGGGAGCAGCAGGAATCACTAGGACAAGAGGAAATGGGCTCAAGGGAAGAGAAGCTGAGCTGGGTGTGGTGGCTCGCAGGACAGTAATTCCAGCAACTGGGAGGAGCACTGGGAGATGGTTTGAGGCCAGTGTGGGCTACATAATGAGACCTTGTCTCCAAATCAGGAAGAAGAGAAGGGAAATGGCCCAGGAAGTACAGATACAAAGGGATCCTGATGACTGACAGCCAGAGGCGCTTACAGAACTAGGGAGAGCCCTCCCTGGCCCAGGAGGCCTGTGCAAGTAATGGAGGCCTGCTTTGGGAACCTTCGACTGGGGTCAGTAAACACACGAGCCAGGACAGGGAACCTGTGAAGAGGCAACTACGCACTTCCTAGATTCAGACTCCCAGCTTAAATAAAGTTAAGTGGGGAGTGGTGAGGCACACTTACAACCCAGCTGGAGAAGGGAGGGCTGCCTTGAGCTCAGGGCCAGCTGAGGCTCCACAGGGAGGCTTGGTCTCAAGGCCTGAAAATGTTAATAGCCAGGAGTGGTGGTGCCTGTCTTTAATCCCAGAATCTAGGAGGTGACAGAGCCACATAGTGAGACCCTGTCTCAGATTTTAAAAGTCAATTCAGTAAGTGATTATGTACTCTGTGCTAGGTTCTGGTCACAGATCAATCAATAAAACAGGCAAATTTACCTAGCCTATAAATGCACTGAGGGGCCAGTGAGATGGCTTGGTGGGTGAAGGGGCTTGCTGCTCAAATCCAGCCTGGGTTATACAGCAAAACCCTGTTTCAAAAAACAAAAACAAATCAAATAACAATAATCAAACCCCACCAGAGCACTGCCTTCACAGGTCTAAAATTTAAACAGCTCTGGCATGAAGTCCGTTTCCGAGTATATACTCAGGAAACAAGAGAATGATGTCAGCGGACGCTATCACAGAAGTGCCGTTTCCCAATCACAGGATGAAGCATCTCAGTGCCCATCTGCCTTCAAACATGATGGAACTGGAGGGAAAAGATGGCTCGATGTGTAAGGCTCGGCTGTTCTTGCAGAGGGCCAGGGCTTAGCGCCCAGCACACACATGGAGGCTCACAAACACCTGGAACTCTAGTTCTGGCTTCAGAAGGCACACATATACATAAAACAAAGATAAAGGGGGAGGGGAGGAAATCAACACAGACGATCCTGGAAGACTGCGTTGCCCAGGTAAACGGGCCAGGCACAAAGGCCAAATACTGGCTACGTGCTAGTGCACAGATTTGGAGGCCAGTCCCAGGAGACAGAGGGATCTCAGAGATGGAGGCCAGCCTGGTCTACCCTGAGCCCAGGGCAGCCTGATCTACACAGAGAGGCCAGGGCAGCCAAGGCTGTGCACTGAGATCCTATCGTATTAAGACTTTATATGATTGCATTTATATAGATTATTGATGACCTAGAATAATCAAATTCAGGAGGCAGAGAGACAATACATTTAACATAGTTTTGGTTTGGGACATTGAAAATGGGGTAAATGTCCTTTAAGTGGCACAGACTGGACAAGGACAGAGCACTTGCCTAGTGTGTGCTTGGCTCTGTGTGCAGTTCCCAGTAACACATACAGACACACAGTAAATTTTATGATTTTATCAAAATTTAAAAAAAAAACCTCTCTTGAAAAAAATATATGTTTTTGTGTGTTATGTGTAGGTGCTTTGTCTGCGTGTATGTCTGCATACTGTGTGCGTGCCTGGTGCCATGGAAGCCTGAAGAGGAGGTCAGATCTCCGGAGATGAGAGTTAGAGGAAGTTGTGAGCCGCCATGCGGGCTCTGAGAATTGAACCCGGGTCCTTTAGAAGGGCAGCCACTCTTACCAACACTGGTCCATCCCTCTAGTCCCCTTCCCTCACTTAAAGACAGATGTATAACCCAGGCTGGTTTGAAACTTGCGGTCTTCGGCTAGCATGACCTGTACAGGCTGTGTTCTGAGAGGCAGCCCCGCCCACCTGCAAGAGTAACCCACAGAGAAGACCATAGGGCAAAGAGCACGGAGGGGAGCGAGGCTCTGCTCAGGACAGAGTTGAGGCAACTGAGGAAAAACAGAAAATACACTAAAGAGAGGAAGAAGAGTTCCATAGTGGTTGCTGGTTCAAGATCTGTGGGAAAACAAGCAAGAAATCAGCAGGCGGTGGGATTTGCGAAGGAGCTGCAATTTTAAATAATAGAGGGAAAGTCCCTGAATAAAGCCGTGGAAGGTTGTGAGGGAGGCAGTCACGAGAATAGCAGGGACCGCGAGGTCAAGGAAAGCCGTCTGTAATGCTGGAAGTCTCCTGGGCTGGAGTGTGCACAGCTTGTCAAAGGTGCCACAGGGAGGGAAGGAGGGAGGGAAAGGGAGATGAAGCCACAGGCTGATAGCACATGGGCCTGGCTATGGCTGCAATATGGGCTGCAGCTGTCGGTGAGATGTGGGGCTGCCACGGGTTCATTACAAAGCTGTATTTCCTCAAAGCTGTTAACAGTCTGCTAGAGATCTTGTTAAAATGCACACTGTGGGGTCTGGAGATGCCTCAGCTGTTGCAGCACTAACCGTTCTTCCAGAGGACCTAGGTTCAATTCCCAGCACCTATGGAATGTCCTGGAACTCTAATTCCTGGGGGATCTGATAGCCTTTTCTAAATTCTTCAGACAATGCATGCATGTAACGCACAGACAACATATGTAGGCAAAACATTCATATACATAAACACAAAAATGAAAAAAAAATCCTTTTTTAAAAAATGTAGACATTGGGCTGGAGAGATGGCTCAGCGGGTAAGAGCACTGACTGCTCTTCCAGAGGTCCTGAGTTCAATTCCCAGCAACCACATGGTGGCTCACAACCATCTGGAATAGAATCTGATGCCCTCTTCTGGTGTGTCTGAAGACAGTGACAGTGTACTCATATAAATAAAATCTTAAAAAAAAAAAATGCAGACCTTGATTTAGTAGAAGGGGCTAGGGGACCCTAGAATTCCAAATATCAAACTTGAAATCCTGAGCCTACCGTATCCTGAAGAGGCTCCGTCTCATCTACGAGAGGATGAGTGTATGTGGAGGGTAACCAAGCTTCCGGGTTCAGCTGACAGCCATCAACAAATGCCAGGCCCTTGGAGGGCACTGTGGACCTGCCCATCCACCACAGCTCCACGCATGAGTGTGGGACAAACCATCACAAGAGCTGTCAGAAATGATGGCCTGCTTGGACTCCTTTTGCTGGCTGGCAACTGAAGCTGGGTTTGTGCACATGCCAGGTGAGTGTGCTCTATGGCGGGGCAGCAGGTGCTTAGTCAAACTCTTTAAAACACCAGGTGGCTGCCGCTGTTTTATGCAAATGAATGTTGGGCTGCTTGCTCTGTGGCAACACATAATTCTAACAGACTAATTTTAAGGGATCCCTCTGTGGCTGGGACAACAGGCTGAAAGTGAGAAGGCAGAGGCTGACACACCCTAAACACCCAAACGGGAACCTTTCTCCATTCACCTCAAAGCCTTGGGTATAGGAGCCGCCCAGTAAGAAAGTGGCCAGATCTCTTCTGAAGCAAGGACCCGGACAGGATGTGGGGTGGAGTCACACATGTGTGGCCTGAGTAACTGGGGGGAGGAGAGGTTTGCTCTTACCTGGGCTGGGGAAGCCCTCGAGAGGAACCGAGTGGGGACAGCGCATGACTGCCTATCAGAGATACAGGAAGTCAAGAATCTGGGGACGGGCAGTGCTGGCACACACCTTTAATCCCAGCACTTGGGAGGCAGAGGCAGGCGGATTTCTGAGTTCAAGGCCAGCCTGGTCTACAGAGTGAGTTCCAGGACAGCCAGGGCTACACAGAGAAACCCTGTCTTGAAAAACGGAAAAAAAAAAGAATAAATCTGGACCCAATATCAAGAAATGAGAAAAGATGGGTTGGGTTATGGCTCAGTGGTGGAAGGCTAGCCTGTCTTTCATGCTCAGTGGTGGAAGGCTAGCCTGTCTTTCATGCTCAGTGGTAGAAGGCTAGCCTGTCTATCATGCGCATGGCCCTGGATCTGGTCCCCAGCAGTCTAAGAAAGGCAGACAGAGAAAGTAAGAAGTCATCAGCATACTTGAGACCGGGGGCTGGGGAAGATCACCCTGACCCTGAGTGACCCTAACCCTAGGTTGGAAGGTCAGCACACACAGAGGCACAATCGATCAAGCACCTGGACTTTAGTTGCATTTATCAAAATGGGACCCAGAATGACCTTCACAAGACAGGCTCTTTCTGGCTTAGAGTTGAATGCAGAGCTGTGGTTTAGGGTAGGTTCCAGAATAAATGGAAGAAGGAACTGGAGGCAGACTATAAATAAGCTCTGTGTGTGTGTGTGTGTGTGTGTGTGTGTGTGTGTGTGTGTGTTGTACACTTGGGTATACATGTGAGCCAAAGGTCAATGTCAGGTATATAATTACTTCTTTTGTTTTGTTGCTTGTTTTTGTTTCTCCAGACTGGGTTCTGCGTATCACTGGCTGTCCTGGCACTCACTTTGTAGACTGGGCTTGGCCTCCACTCAGAGTTGCGCTTGCCTCTGTTTACTAAGTGTTGGGATTAAAGGGTGCACCACCACTGCCTGGCTTTCATCTGGGATTCTGCTAGACTGACTGGTGAACAAGTCTCAGGGATCCCACCTCCCCGGCACCAGAAAGGCAGGCCTTTTTTCTTACTGGTTCTGGCTTTTTCTGTGAGTGGTGGGGACCTGAGTGTTGTCGTTCATGCACACCATTCCAACTCCCACCCCGTGTGTGTGTGTGGGGGGGGGGAGAGAAAGAGAGAGAGAGAGAATGTGTGAGAGACAGACAGACAGACAGACATTGTACTATGAAGCCCTGGCTAGCCTCAAACTCCTGGAAATCTGCCTGCCTCTGTCTCCCAAGGGCTAGATTTAAAGGAATGCATCACACGTAGCTCAAGGTATATATGGAATTTTTCTGACAAGGTGGGTAAGGAATAGAGGTGCTGCAGGAGCCTAGAGGGAGAATGGAGAAATGCCAGCAGGTTTGGGTACAGATTCCTGAATGACTCAGACAGAGCAAACACCTGATAGGGTGTCTGGTGCCATGTTTCTGAAGGGATAGGATCTAAGCAGCAGCAGACAGCTGACCCACTGTCCCAGCAATTAGAGAACTGGGGATGTGGGTGCCGTGGCCACCGCCAGCAGGAAACAGGGAGATGGTGGAGGAGGTAGAGACCTTCAGCAGGAAATGAGAAGATGGAAGAGGTGGAGCCTTGAGCAGCTCTTTTCTGGGAACACTGATCAAGGTGGTCTTTGAGAATAAGGATGAACAGGGGGCTTACGGAGATTTAAAGGTTGGAGGTGAGGGCGAGGTTTATCCAGGGTAGTGTGACCTTTGACCTTAGGTTCTCTGTAATCTTTAGCTGCCATTGAATCTCTATTGCAAACCACACCAGGTCCACAGCCTCCTGAGTGCTGTGTTGTACACATGCACCACCCCACAACAACAACAAAGCAATCGGAATCCAGGAACCCTGGCACCAAAAGGAGAGATCTGGGCTGCAGGACACCGGTGCTTGTGGGGGTCGCTTGTGGAAGGCTCTAACTTCGATCCCCAGTTCCTGCCAGTTTTCCCAAAGAAACAAACACTCCCTCTTCCCTTCTGAGCTTCCAAGAAAGGTCGCACTTCAGAGTAGGGTAGGTGGCCAGGGTAGCGGGCCACAGCTTGAAGGCTCCGCCCAGATCCTAACCACCACTGGGCCTTCAGATCCCTCACACAGCTTGCTTTGTGTTGACCCAGATACCAGCTGATTCCTTTGTACCTCCTGTCTCCAGAGCCGCCAGTTCTCTTATCGAGAGGAGGCATCAGATCCGTTGCCACCTGAAGCTGCCAACCTGCTTATTTGCTCTAGACCTGCCAGACAGGGTCACCCGCACAGCCCTCTGTCCTTAGGAGTGAGCGCACACTGGAATCCCTCCCCCTGCCTCGCGGGGATCATCTGCTGTGACTGTAGCTGGGTGAAGGAGACCTGGAGAGCAGCAGACAGACCATGACCGAGAGAACGCACCTTGGGAATCGCTTGGGCACAGGCTCTGCAGCTTCTGCTCTGATCAGCCTGAGGACGGGAAATTTTCTTTTCTTTTTTTCTTTTAAACTGGGAAGTTTTTTTTTTTTTAATCAATGAAAATCTCTTAACTTCTTCAAACTCAAGATTTTTGTTTCAATACAATGAGAATAAAACCTCAGTGTGGTGAGAAACTTGTTCAGTGGAAAGTGCTGAGTGTCTAGCATGCAGTGAGGGTCACATGGAGGAGGCCGCTGTGTACACTGGGTGGCATGGGATGGGATTTACCTGGTGGGGTGGCCAGAGCTCCTGAGACAGGGTTCTATTCTGATTGTCCGCACATGGCCAGCAGCTTGGTCCACAATAATCTCAGAGGCCTATGAAAATGCCTTTTAATGATTTTATTTTAGTGACTTTAAATTTCTTTTAAAGTCAAGGTAATGAGCTTTTAAATAAGATAATAAGATTGCCGTATCAGTCAATTAATTATTTATTACTATATCTTCATCCATAAGTACTCATTATTATAGACATTATTGTATTAATGCTATATAGAAGATCTTATCTTGGAGACACTGAAAAACTCATTTTAAACTGTTTAAAAAACAAAACAAAACAAAAACAAGGGAAGAGCAGGAGACAAAGGTATCAAAAGCCTGCGAGGCCAATGGTGCAGGTGATCCGGCACTCCTGAACTAGGGGATCCTGACTGAGGAGGAAGGATTGGAAGGGAACAGAGCAGGAAGGTGAAGTACAAGCTGGGGTGCCCAGGAGTTGGGTCCTGCACTCCATGCTGCAGGGAATCCTGGCTGATCACTAGCCTGTCTCTTGTGCTTTGCCTGGATGTATGTTTGCTCAGACATAGTGGGCAGGAAACTGTATGCTCTGTCCTAGAATTCCACGCCCACTCAGGCCACTTGTTGAACCAAGAACACAGAACTCAGCAACAATGTAACACTATGATTTAAAGACGTGCAAGGAGCCAGTGAGTTGGCCTGGAGGTGAAAGCACCTGCTGCCAAGCCAGACCCCTGAATTAGATTCCCGGAACCCATATGGTGGAAGGAGAGAACTGACTTCAGAAAGTTGTCCTCTGACCTCCACGTTGTGTGTTACGGCACGTGGGAGCTGAGAAGGCGGGACAGACAACATACACGTGCACACAGACACACATGTATATGTACAACATCAATAAATGTTTAAGAAATGGACATAGTCTCCAACAAGACACCTTTCCCCAGATGGCCAGGTGACCAACAAGCACACAGGAATGTGCTTGGACATCACTAGTCACTAGGGAAACAAAGTCAGGAGACACCATGTCCTACCCACTAAGACACTAGTATCATACTTGCCCAGAACAACACGTGTTAGAGAGGATGTGGAGAAATCGGAACCTTGTGTGTTTCGGGTTGGGGATATAAATAACACAACTACTATGAAAAACTCTATCATGGTTCTTTAAAAATATATAAATTGCCATATTAACAACAATTCCCCTTCAGGATGTATATCCGACAGGATTGAAAGCAAATGCAAACGGCAACTAGATACTGACTCCCGTGTGCTAAACAAATGTGTGGACTACTACTCAGACTTAAAAGGAAGGAAAGTTTGACATGCTCCAGCTTGGGGGATCCTTGAGGCACTGGGCTAGATAAAATAACCAGACACAAAAGGGTAAACACGGAGCCTAACTCATCCAGAGACTTTGTTGCAAAGCTCACCTCCCCACTCACCAGCCTGAAGGTCTGTCCTCCATTGTCCTCAATTTCCCTTGCCTCACCACTTCTCCTCAAGTAGAATCTGAATCACCTGCCCCCCTAGTTCCAGGAGAAACTGCCTCAGATTTCCCTCCCCGAACTTCATATCAGCAAAACTAGTGGCACTTGAAGTGGATTTTTGTTCTCGTGGGGAAAAACCAAAACCAAACCAAGTCTACTAGTAAGACAACACAGGACTATAGATCACAGGTTTGTTCCTCCCACACCCAGGCTGGCACAGGGTGAAACCAATTAGTATGTAAATATCTGTCCAACTGCCAGATCCAGCCTGATTAGGACAGGAAAGGTGCGACTCAATTCAGCACCTGGCTCCTAGAATTTTTAAACACACCCACATCAGTCTTTCTGTTGGGGTCTTAGGTAGCTCAGGCTAGACTTGAATTCACTATTTAGCTGAGGATAACCCTGAACTTCAGGTACTTCCTGCCTCTATCTCCCAAGTTGCAGGGATTGCAGGCACAGGCCATCAAAATGGGTTTCATCTTACAAACTCATTCCGTACAGCGGACTGAACCCATGCTTGGAGCTCTCTCTTCAATTAAGCTAAGGCCCGAGCCCTCCCAGTTACCTTTATAAGATTCCTTTTCTCCTTTAACTACTGGGGTGAACGTAAAAATGTCTCCTTTGGGCATCAGAGAACTTCCTGAGCCCAGGTGGCTCTCAGCCTGGAACTGGCCGGGTCCAGACTTGAGAGTAAAACTGCTCTAAAGAATTTACTGAAGTTGAATTCTGTTTCCTTGGAGCCTTTTTCTGAAGGAGGGCCGGCGACGGGAGGTTGGTAGGGGTAGGGTGGGGTGAGGATGGGTGAGTCTTCCAGTCTACACTGAGTGAGGCCTCGCGGAATTCCACGGCATGCTCAGGAGTGGGAATTCTCCAACAGTTCCCCTGCTCCATCACCTACCTTCAGGAGAAGGTGTGGCCGGTAGGCTGTTCATCGTCGCAGAGGGCAGACTATCTCGTAGGGAAGTCTATCTGTGGGAAGAAGGACAGACAAGAATGAGGTGGACGGGCTCCTAAGGTTGCAGGGCCTTAGGAGATCCCCAGCTCCTGGGTTGGAGATCCCAGGAGAGCCTCGGGCGCCAGGTTTTCCCCGAGTCTCTTCTTAAAGATATGTCCCCTCTCTTTCTTTCGGTTCTGATCAGCTTCCATAAACAAATCCTTCCTCAAGAGCTGACCCGGGTCGCGGGGGACCGGGGAGCGGTGGCGTTGGTGACCCTTCCCCCAGGCCTGGGAAAGTTAAGCAAAGGTCGGGCCGGTTGCGCCCGTGCGCGATCCGGGTCCCTCAGCCACCTGCAGCTGGGCTTCCAGGGCCAGGAGCCCCGCAGAGCCGTCCGCTGGGCCCGCCCCGCTCCCCGGGAAGCCCCCGCGCCCCGGCCCCGCTCCCCGGCCGTCGAGGGTCCCCGCAGCCGCGCGGTATCCGGCCGGGTGCGAGCTCCGGGCTCCCGCGCGGCGCGCTCACCTTTCCAGTCCGATGGGCGGGCAGGGCCGGGCGCCGCGCGTCCTTTTGAACTCGCCGGGGTGGGAGCGGCCGAGAGTCGCCCGGGCCGCGCCCGGGACCCCGCGCCGAGCGGCCGCCGAGCCCGGGCCGCGGTGGGAGGGACAGGAAGGAGCGCGGGGCCGCCCTCGGCAGGTTCCCCCGGGAGGAAAGGCCGCTGTCCGGAGCTGCTCCGCCCCCGTGCCCGGCTCTGCGGGGGTCGGCAGCGCCCGCGGGACGGCGAGCGGGCGAGCGAGCGAGGGGCGCGTCCGCGGGAGCGCAGTCCGCGACGGCCTGCCGGGCGACTTAGCCGAGCACCTCCCGGGGCCACCTGGACCTTCCGCGTGCGACCTTCCCAGGAGGCGGTGGAGCGTGGAGAGGGGAGGAGGTGTGGCTGTGGGCTGTTCAGGATTAAAAGCCCCAGCGCAACTGCTTGCCAGCTGGGTGGCTGTGGGCACATTCCTGAACACCTCAGTAGTTGGCTTCCTCATCCCTAAAATGGGGACTGAAAGTGGCAATTCCTGTAAAGTCGTTTTACAACCCTGGTCCTAGCCCGAGGCTTGCGCCTTGATTTAAATATTCATCAGTGTTGTACTTTAGCTGCTTTTGACTCTCTCGTCAGTGACAGGAAATGCTCCCAAATTAACTAGAGGAACTCGGTGACTAAGAGGATGTAATTCTATATAACACGGGCTCTGGAGTTGGTCCCGCTGTGTAAAGCTAACACTGGTTACTTCTGATTCTCTGGGCAAAACTTTGTGAACTCGGAGCAGTACTAGGCAGTGAGTTGCCTTGAACCTCACCTGGCACATGACACGTGCTCAATAAACACTGGCCAGCGCCATCTGGGCTACTCACTAAGGGTCGGGCCTGACCAACCACACTTGACTTTCAGAAGTGACTTTTTTTTTTTTTTTTTTAATGTAACCTTTAAAAGTTTGCTTCGGGAGAGAAGGGTTAGCTGGAGAAAGGCTCCCAGCAGTTCACAGCCTCCTCAGATGGGATCTCGATGCCCTCTTCTGGCCTCCACCGGCACCGGCAGGCACACTTGAAGCTATTTGCTGGGGCTGATGAGATGGCTCAGCCAGTGAAGACACCTGCCTTGTAAACCTGACAACTGAGTTCAATTGTAGAACCTGCATGAAGGTGGAACGGCAGAACCATCTCCACAAGGTGTCCTCTAATTCCCACGTGCACGCGAGCGCGCGCGCGCACACACACACACACACACACACACACACCCTGTAAGAGCACACATAAATAATATTTTCTTTTTTCTTTTTTTGGGGGGGGGAGACAAAGTTTTTCTGTGTAATTCATAATAAATATTTCTCAAAGGTTTGCTGATACATGATAGGTATTTTAATACACTAAAAATCAGAAGGCTGCAGGGGAAAATAAAGGACTCACTGTGCACACATTGAGCACCAGATTTGGCAAACAGTAGGAGATTTGGTAAGTAGTGGTATACTGTGCTCTCTAACATACCCTAGTCATCAAAATGGATGTTCGTAGAGTTCTCTGCAGTGCAGGCTGGCCTCAGGTTCAGTCCCTCTGCCTTAGCCTTGGTATCCTGGGACGACAGGTTGGCACATCACACCCAGCCCATGCTCTTACACAGCCTGTCAACACTGTCCTTCAGACTCTGGGGGCAGGGACTGGAAGATACATCTCCGTCAGACCTCCATAAGAAGTCAAGTGCATGGATGACAAACACAGCCTCACGTGGACGGTCAGTGTTCTCCAAGGGTGAAATGCAAGCTCCGGAAACTGGAGCAGCCATCCTTTTGTCAACAGAAGTCCAGGAGCCCCAGGGGGGGGGGGGTGGCAGACGGGAGACAGGTGACATTTATCTTTGCCTGGCTTTACTGGCTTCTTTGTGCTTCTACTAGGGTGGCAGCCTTCTGTGTCCCTCCTCGCCTTTTTCCTGTATGATGTCTGGGCACAGTCGAGTTCCCGGCTGAGACTGTCCGCACTGCCCAGGCATGTGGGACCTTTCCTGTCTCCTGGACACTTCAGCAGGGTCACAGTCACTTACCACTCTCCACTCCAGCTGCGCCTCTGTTGTAGCAGTTACTGACAGCTCCCTCCCATTAGACCGGAAGTCCTACAACTTGGCCAGGGCCCACTCCCCCAAAGAGTTCCCATTTTACTGGTGGGGGGAGGGGAGAAACAAGAAGACAAAGACAAAGCTAACCCCATAAGCAAAAGGCTTGAACTGGGTTTCTCCAGATTTTTTTTTAAAACCTTTTAAAGATTTATTTATTTGAGTACACTGTTGCTGTCTTCAGACACACCAGAAGAGGGCATCAGCTCCCATTACAGGTGGTTGTGAGTCACCACACAGTTGCTGAGAATTGAACTCAGGAAGAGAAGTCAGTGCTCTTTAACTGCTGAGCCATCTCTCCAGCCCCAGATTTCTAAGACAGCACCTCATGTATCCCACAGTGGCCTCAAAACTTCCTATGTATCACATAGCAAAGGATGACCTTGAAGTCCTGATCTTCCCACCCTCACCTCGGAGGGCTGATCTTGCAGGTGTGTGCCACCCTGTCTGGTTTATGTAGTGCTGGAGAATCAAATCCAGGGCTTCGAGGATGCTAGACAATCATGCTACCAACTGAAGTGCCCATGCAGCCGAGGGTTTGTCAGATGGTGACGTGGGGCAGAGGAGCCTATATTCCCAGCCTGTTCTTACCCTTCCATGACCCCTTAGTTAGCCTGGAGTAGTGATCCTGACTGCCACAGGAGGAAATGCCTGTTGGAGAGCTAGTATGAGCTGGCAGTGGGTTATTTGAAAAATCTCTTGGGACGCACCCTCCAAGAACTACCGGATAGAGAGAAGGACATTCTTTTGAAACAAGAATAGGAGGGTTTGATTTCAGAAGAAAATTATCCCTAAGGGTTTGGGTCCAGGAAGCTGTGCCCTGATGTGGATCCTCCATGGCGTGTGCTTGCTTGCTTATCCTGGTGGCCCCTGTGTGTGTGCCTACACGTTCATCACAGGGCCAGGAAGGACCGTCCTACGGAGGCATCGGCTGGATAGAGGCTGCCTCATCTGCACTCAGTGCCTCCTGTGTATCAGAGGGTTTGGGAAGAATTGATTAAGGAAGCATTTTCTTGATGGATAACAGTATACTGTACACAAAAGTAGGATGGAAAACTCACTCCCAGATATAATAAACAGAACCCCAGCTCCTATGTGGATGTACTTACTGGAAAATCCTGTGTGTGCCTCAAATTCTTTGTGTCCTGCATTAGGGGACTGTGGGCCCTCTAGAATTAGTATTTATAGCTCAGGACATGATTGATGTACAATAAACAGTCCATAATAGTGCTGTACAGTTGGATGAGCCTCCGCCCATGTACACACCCATCCAATGACCCTCAACAGTAAAAATTATGGTGGTTCATAATTACTATCAGAGGCCCTCCTCGCTCCCAACCCACCACCTTCCTGTCAACATAGACACCATGTCATGTTGTCCCCTGCCCTAGTAGTGGCAGGCACCATTTCCACATCCCTGCTGTTGGAAGGGCACACTGTGCAAAAGGAACGAGCAGGTTCTTTCTCCAGCGTACATGGATCTGGAGAGGACGTGGCAGCCAGGCAGGGCCTGCCGTAGCTGAGGCTGGGCAGCAGATCTCTCCCACTCCGTGGATTCCCCAAGCTGGTTGGTCTTGTCTTTCCTGTGCCTAGCTGCTCTTCCAGCAGTTCTATGAACTGCCTACCTGCAAGGGTAATCCTCTATGTCTTCATCCCCTCCATTCCCCTCTGGCAGCCAGAGGGTCCAGATAACTAAGGTTCCCTCTGTAGTCAGCTCCAGAGAGTGACAGGGCCAGACTCCCATTTCTCACCAGTGTTCATTTACCGTGCATTCTCCTCTAAAGCAGGTCTGCTCAGCATCCTCACCGCTGGCACTGTGACTCTGTACCTAGCACACGGGAGGGTCTCACTGCATGCTTAGGAATGACTGGTGTGACCCGTCAACCGTACTGAGAGCAAAGGGAGGCTGGGCGGGGCAGCACACACTTGTCATCTTAGCATGTGGAGGCAGGGGCAGAAGGACACTAGCCAACCAGGGCTACATGAGACCCTGTTTCAAAATACCAAAGGTGAGGGCCAGGGGGAGGGAATGGGAACGGATGAGCAAGAACAAAGGCAGAGCAGGTGACAGGGCTTCAGGGCCACTGTGTTTTCACAACAGTTTGCTCTGACAGCAAATGACCTTGCTTGGCCTGGGACTTTTGACCCTGTGATTAATGCCATCCTGGCCATATTCCTGTCTGTGCCTCCCACCCCACCCTACCCTGTCTTTCACAGCCACATCCATCTGGTTCAGACCTTCATTCACAGGGCACCAGGCTACAGAGATGGCGGGGCTCCGGGGGACAGCCCTTTCCTACAGTATCTGCTGCTGTAGGAATGTACCGAGATGGGGAAGCACTCAGAAAAGCACTGGACATTGGTGACTGGGGGTCAGGTGAGTGACTTAAAGTCTTCTGAACCTGGGCAGAGATCATTACCTGTCTAAGTGGAAAATGGCTGTTCAGGGCAAGACTCCGAGGTTAGTCAAAATCGTATTTTATTTAGTAGTGAAAAATGTTTCGCTTTAACTCTTTGCCAAGTGAGTGGCTAGCTGGACACATGTCCTCTGAATGTGTGGACATGCCGACGGAAGCTATTCTTTGGCAGTATTACAGCCCTGCTTCTGTTAGTACCACTCAAGCCTGTGGTAAAATGTTCCCTCTGTGTGGTGCCCTCCTCCCTCAGGCTAGTGCAGACTCCAGCAATGGCGGGTGGGTCTCTGAGGGCGCGTGTTCACACTGCCTGAGAACGGGGCTTGGATGTGGCTTGTACCCTTGGCCCTCTGCTTGAGAAACTTCTCTGGGCAGAGATTAGGTCCTGGGCAGTTTCTCTTCAGAGTTCTGTGTTTTCACTTGTCAATACCTGGGGGAGGGGAATACACGGTTCATTAGATGCTGGCCTCCTCAGGAGCCGTTAAACCTCAGCTTCTTTCTCTTCAGCAGTAAGTCATGTAGCGCCTACAGCACTGGCTGCTGGGGTGACTCTGTGCATGGCATCAGCGGCAGGATGTGCAGAGGACAGGCCTGCGCCTGTCGCACTGGCAGCAGCCATTCTAAGGGGTTGGCACCTTTCCCTAGGAGGACAGCTTAGGTGTTTCTCCAGAGTTGAGTAATCTGTGGCTCCGCTTTCTATGACCATTCTGGGTCACCTGAGTTTACTGTTAGTATGTGTGAGTATGTTTTGCATGTTCCGTGTAACATCACTTTTTAATCAAGTATAGACAGGCTGGGGAGAACCCAGGGGAAGGCTGAGCAGGTAAAGTGGGGTGCTTGTAATCCCAGCACTCAAACTAGCTATGTGGCTGGCCAAGGGCGGCCTTCACCTGCTGACCTTCCTGTCCCCTCCAGGTGCTGAGATTACAGGTGTGTGTCACTGTGCTCAGTCTGTGTGCTGCTGAGGAGTGAAGCCAGGGCATGCTGGGCGCGCGCTCTCTGACTGAGCGGCATCCCCAGGCCTCCAGACTTCTTCCCGAGGCTCGGGTGCTGTTCTGGTGTTTTCTCTAGGATCTGTAGGGAGGTGAATCTCGGGGCTGTGGTCCTACAAGGGCAGCAGTTCTACCATGGAGAGAAGCTCAGCTCCCTGGCTCTCCATGGAAGGTCTCCAGGTTTTTAAACAATACAAAGGGCAAATACCTGATACTACTTCTCTGAGCTCTTCTCTGTATTGTTTTACAGATTAATTTAAAAAAGAAGAAAAGATTTTGAAGGAGTCATGGCTTGCAGGCCAGAAAGTCAGGTCTTTGGATTGCAGATGTTGCTCCTCGACCAGACACACCTTGTGATTGTGATCTGTGTGGCTGGCTCTTGTATACATACAACTACTACTGATCACTTTTAGACTGACTGTCCTCAGGAGTACACTGCAGCTCTTACTTCTAAGTGACCCTAAACCACAAGTGGTCATTGAACTGGAGAGGCAAGAGGCATGATAGTTTCTTTGGTGTGTCTGTGTGTATACACACATGCATGTGTATGAGTGTGTATGTGTATAGAGTCAGAAGTCTGCCTCTAGCAACTCAGTCTTTGAGAAAGAGTCTCTCCCTAAATCCAAGTCTCACAGTTTTAGGTTTGGCTGGAAGCCCCAGTGGTTTTCCTGTCACCCCGTTCTACCTTTCCTGGAGCTGGGGGCTCAGGCTCCATGTGATTCCCAGATTGCTATGTGGATGCAGTATTTGAACCCCAGTCCTCAGGATTATAGAGTAAATACTTTTAACTGTGGAGATCTATCTCCAGCTCCTGATCTGTCTGGACAGGGTCTCATTTGGTCTCTGGAGTGGCTTTAAAGTCACCACAGAACTGAGGCTTCAACTTCTGATCCTACTGCCTGTACCTCTGTGGTGCTGGTGTTATAGGCCTGTGCTACCATGCCTGGTTAATGGAGGGCTAGGGATCAAACCCAGGGCTTATCTATGCCGGGCAAGGACCTAACTGATTTTTAGCAAGCTCCCAAAGCCTTGTTTACTGTCTTAGCCCACTTCCTAGGGAAGAGCCAGGAATATAATATGAGCGTGCTCAGTGACTGGTTGGTGAGTAAATCCTAATGCTGTCTTGTCATCTTTCTCACTGTGGTCCCTCTACAATGCACACGACCACAGATCATCTGTCTCAGCTCCACATCAAGGGAGGACGACCGTTTTTGAAGGCAGCCCATTCTGTTATGCCTTCCTCTCAGCCCTCTATGCGCCCTGCTTTCCCTCCTGTCAGCCCCCTGTGCGCCTGCTTTCCCTCCTGTCAGCCCTCTGTGCGCCCTGCTTTCCCTCCTGTCAGCCCTCTGTGTGCCTGCTTTCCCTCCTGTCAGTCAGCCCTCTGTGTGCCCTGCTTTCCCTCCTGTCAGTCAGCGGTCTGTGCACCCTGCTTTGCCTCCTGTCAGCCCCCTGTGCGCCCTGCTTTCCCTCCTGTCTGCCCTCTGTGCGCCTGCTTTCCCTCCTGTAAGTCAGCCCTCTGTGCGCCCTGCTTTCCCTCCTGTCAGCCCTCTGTGCCCTGCTTTCCCTCCTGTCAGCCCTCTGTGCCCCTGCTTTCCCTCCTGTCAGCCCTCT
>NW_022196893.1:32007099-32012544 GCF_008632895.1 Mastomys coucha
CTGCTTTCCCTCCTGTCAGTCAGCCCTCTGTGCCCCTGCTTTCCCTCCTGTCAGTCAGCCCTCTGTGCGCCCTGCTTTCCCTCCTGTCAGCCCTCTGTGCGCTCTGCTTTCACAGACAGTGTTTCTTAGGCTTTTCCTCATCCTCATTGCCTGCCTTTGCTTTCTGAGGCAGGATCTTGTTATATAACCACCAGGCCTTGAACTCTGCATCATCCCACCTTCGTCTCTAGCTACTGTGTCTGGAATCCAGGCATGTGCCAGCACTCCCAGCTCCATTCCACTTTTCAACATTTCATACATTTGCTTATTTGCTTGTGTGCACACACGCATGTGTGTGTGTTAAGAGCACACTTGTGCCGTGTCAGGTGATGACTAAGGGGTCAGTTCTTCCCCGCAGTAAGTCTGAGGGATTGAACACAGTGTTTTGTGGCAAGCACTTTCCCTGCTGGCCCGTCTACTCTGCCCAGTTCTTTCTTTATTACAGTTTGCTTTCCATATGACTTGAACATGGGCCTGGAGAGATGGCTCAGTAGTTAAGAGCATTGGCTGATTGTCCAAAGGACCTAGGTTTGACTCCTAGCACCTACATGGTGGCTCACAACCATCTGTAACTCCAGTGCCAGGGGATCCAATGCCCTCTCTGGTACCAGGCCCACACGCAAGTGGTGCACAGGCACAAATGTAGGCAAAAACTTACATCCATAAAATAAAAATAAAAAATTAAAAATAAAATAGAAAAACCCACAACTTTAATACATTTTGGGATAGGGGCTGCAAAATAACTTAGTGAGGAGAGATACTAGCTGCCAAACTTGATGACTGGGGCTCAAACCCCAGCAGGCACAGCATAGTGGAAGAGACTGACTGATGCCTGTCCTCGGACCTCCACACCCAATGGAAGAGACTGACTGATGCCTGTCCTAGGACCTCCACACCCAAGCCACGATGCATGTGCGCCAACACACCCTCAAGTGCACAGAGAATAAAGTAGTATGTCTAAGAACCAACAGGCTAAGGCAGGAGAGCCGGGAGTGAAGGTACACTTGTGATCCCAGGACTCAGGAGGCAGAGGCAGGTGAGTTTCCTATGGGTTTCTATGGGTTGGAGGTTAGCCTGGTCTACACAGTGAGTTCTGGGCCAGCCAGAGCTTCACAGCAAGACCCTGTCTCAAAGAAAACAAAACAAATAAAAAATATTCTAAACATTCTGAGATTTAAAAAAACAAAAGTGCCCAAGGGTTTTGTTGTTTGCTGGCTCCTGGGTTTGGCATCCAGAGCCTTGTGCACTGAGACACTGCACACTCCCACCTAAGTTCCCAGCCCGGCAAGGGAAACGTGGAGACCCTAAAGTGCTGATCTGGGGGTGGGGTGGGGTGGGTATGGAGCATCTGACTACAGTGCAGATATCTGAAAGGACTAGAGTCCCAAACAGAGGACAGGCATGGGGGCACACACCTGTACAGCAGAACCTGGAAGGCAGGGGCAGGAGGGACATTGGGCCTTTGAAGCTTGCCTGGTCTACAGAGTGAGTTCCAGAGTTCTAGGCCAGCCAGGGCTATGAGGTGGGTGAGTGTCTTCAAAAACAAAATGTAGCTGGGCAGTGGTGGCACACACCTTTAATCCCAGCACTTGGGAGGCAGAGGCAGGTGGATTTCTGAGTTTGAGGCCAGCCTGGTCTACAGAGTGAGTTCCAGGACAGCCAGGGCTATACAGAGAAAACTTGTCTTGAAAAATAAAAACAAACAACAAACAAACAAACAACCCCCCCCAAATAACAACAACAAAACCAAAAAAAAAAAAAACAAAATGTAAACAAACAAAAGAGAACTCTCTCAAAAACACCTGCACTATTGTGTCTTTTTGATGTTGTTGTTTTTGTGGGTTTTTTTTGTTTTTTGTTTTTTGAGACAGGGTTTCTCTGTGTAGCCCTGGCTGTCCTAGAACTCACTCTGTAGACCAGGCTGGCCTCAAATGCACTGTGTTCTTAAGTGTCTGTTTGTCTGTTCTTTTCCCTTAAACCTTATGCTTAAGCCAATATTAAAATATTTCTGTAACAGCTGGGCTCCATGGCTCAAGCATTTAAGCCCAGCACTCTGGAGATGCAGGTGGTCTACACGGCAAGCTCCAGGACACCGGAACTACATGGAGAGACATCCTGTCTTCAAAAATATAAACAAACAAACAAACAACAAACAAACAGACAGGTAAACCAAACAAAGTAGAATTAGGCCCAACCAGGCCCCCACTTGCCTGGGTGGCGCTCTTGGTGGAGGAGGCGCGGGGCTCTTCTGGGCCCGAGCAGCCAGTGCCTTCCTTTGTACTGGTCTCTGGCGGTTCTGGATTGGAAGTGGTGTCTGAGGAGGTGCTGGGGCTACTGGGCTGCAAAGCCTCTGCAGAGCCCTGAGCGCTGCATGGCCTGCTGCCACTGCCGCTGCCGCTGCCTGAGGCTCTGGGTGGCGGAGGTCTACTGGGCGGAGCCGACGTCCTCTGGACGGATGCTGCTCTTTTGCTCTGCTCTGCTCCCTCACTCGAGGCACGGGCACGGAGGACCACATCCCCCTGGGAAGGATGCTCCTTCCCGGTCTGACCTCTGCCCAGAGACGGAGCTGGGGAGCTCTGGGCAGCTTCCTCCTGGGACTTGACCTCAGCTGCAGGAGAGGCTGGGGCTGGGGTGGGGCCATTGCAGGCTGGTGGAGGCTCTTCCCTGTCCTCTTCGTCGTTGTCGTCGTCATCGTCGTTGTCGTCTTCGTCGTCGTCGTCCTCCTCCTCCTCCTCCTCCTCCTCCTTCTCCTCCTCCTCGGAAGAGCTTGACTCTGACTGGTCTTCATCCACTTCCTCATCCTTTAAGGACTCTTCGCTCTCACAGCTGTCCTCTCCCCCTGCCTCAGAGGTCAGCTCCTCTCCCGTGGCTGAGACAGACTCACTCTTACTGGTGGCAGAGAGGGCATGGGGGCTGGTGGGCGAGGTCACAGGGCTGACAGGGCTGGAGGCTGCACAGGCTTGCACAGGGGCAGAGATGACTAAGGAGCGCCTGCTGCTGCTGTGGAAGGAAGGGCATTCAAATTCACAAGGGTCACACACCTGCTGCCACTTGAGTGACCACAGTAATCACCAGCCATTTGAGGAGAGGCACTTACAGTGGCGTTAGAGAGTGGTCACAACTGTCAGGTAAGCTCGCTAGAAATAAAAAGTACCACAACATTTCATTCACACTACTATCTCTGTTTTATACGAGTATGTGGAGAAAAAGAGGACTGAATCGAGGAGCCTCAGAAATGTAGACTCTGACCTGCTCCAACCCTGCTTGTTCCGAGTGTGAGGCCAGGGTCGGGGCCGGAGGAGTAGAGACACTTGCTTCCCACCCTGACGGGGGACACTTTGTTAAGCTAAGGCTCTTTCTAGTAGTAAGTTTAGAAGGCTTAAAGGAAGAGCTGGTTTTTGCAGCAACCTGGGAGACCAGTGGAGCTGACAATGAATCTGGGGAGACAGGATGGAGAGCTCTGACTCTCAGTGATGGAGAAAGGAGAGACAGAAGAGAACGTGTCTCCTGAAGTCTACAATCCTCCCTACGTGTGGTCACAAGGCCAGTCCCAGTGCCACCTGAAGTCTACAATCCTCCCTAAGTGTGGTCACAAGGCCAGTCCCAGTGCCACCTGAAGCCTTTTGCAAGCTGGCTGTTACTTATCTCTGCTGAATTCCCACTGGCTCCCTGGCCAGTCGGGCTCCCTGGCCAGTCGGGCTCCCTGGCCAGTCGGCCAGCACTGCCTGGGGAGGCAGGCTTTCTCCAAGTGGGAACAATTGCTTTGAAGGGCAGCTTGGCAACATCTAATGAGGCTGGCGAAGTCCACTGACTGGCCCTGTATCTTAGCAATCCATTCCACACAGATGCTAAAGAAGCCCTAAGTAATATTCATAGGGAGAAATGCATGTGTTTATCACCAAGAGCATTTGCAATAGCAAAAAGGCTGTAAAGTCATCTAATGGCTGTTAGCAGGACAGATGATAAATCATGAGCACACACAGTGGTACCAGACGCAGCCAGAAGAGCCACACCAGCGACACGAATAACTGGATAAATGTCTCAAAGGATTCGCCAAGAGCACAAAAGAGGCTTTGCTGCAGTCCAGGACCTGAGAGACCCAGTGAGGAGGACTAACAAGGCCTGGGAGTTCAAGACCACCCTAAGGCTCCCATCTCAAAAATCTGCAAAATAATATAGTCTGTGTAAGTCCATTTTACGTGGAGTTTTAAAACAAGGGGCTGGTAGGATCACTCTGAGGCTAAAGGCTCAGATGAGCTGAGTTTGATCCCAGGTCTCACAGGTTAGAGAGAACCAACTTCTAGAAGTTGTCCTTTGACCTCCACATGTACTTCTGTGGTTCTCTCTCTCCCCCTCACCTCATCCCCCCCAAAAAACAAATGCATTAAAAAATTTAGAAATATATAAAACAGTATCTTATGTGGATGAATATATGCATGAAATAAAAGACATGTATAGAAACAACAAGTTTTGGACTTAAGACAGTGGACAGCTTCAGCGGGGGTGGGGGCGGGGCACCGGGAGCTTCAGCTGTGTTTACAGTAGTTCTTCTCCTTTCATGATAGCTTCTCCTTCTTTCATGATAGCTTCTCCTTCTTTCATGATAGCTTCTCCTTCTTTCATGATAGCTCTCTCTGTAGCACAGGTTTGCCTGGAACTCTGTGTCACTGCAGCCTGGCTAGTCTCAGATTTATGTGACCATTTTGGCTCAGGGCCCCAAGTAAACGGCATGTACCACTGTGCCTGATTATGGTAGCTTACTGCCTAAGTCTGGCTGATGGGTGTAGATTACTTGTCTATATCCTTTCTCTCTAGTCATGCCTGAACTATTTGATGAGAGACCAAACAGCCTTGAGCAAGAGCACAAGGCAAGGGCTGGCGTGTGGGTAGGGATGGAGACACTGTGTGTGTCCACACCGGGCCCACGTGAGGTAGGGTCTCAGGCACTCACCTTGACAGGCCCTTTACCACAAAGACTTTGTTGGAATGCTGCTTCTCCAGTTTGCTCATCACTTCGTAGAGATTGTGGTTCAGCTAGAGCCAGGAAGGAAGAGGACAGACAGGTTGGCTAAAGGGAGCCTTGGCCATTCCCCTCCCAATCAGCTTTCCCAATCAAAACCTCCTCTGGCCCACCCTGCTCCCTTACTCCTTGGTCCATTGTTCCCTGCCTCCCCACTTCCCTCAAGGCAGCTCCCTCAGGGCAGGGTCTCTCAGGGCAGGGTCTCCCTCAGGGCAGGGTCTCTCTCAGGGCAGGGTCTCCCTCAGGGCAGGGTCTCTCTCAGGGTAGGATCTCTCAGGGCAAGGTCTCTCTCAGGGTAGGATCTCTCAGAGCAGGGTCTCTCTCAGGGCAGGGTCTCCCTTAGGGCAGGGTCCCTCTCTCAGGGCAGGGTCTCTCTCAAGGCAGCT
>NW_022196893.1:32013054-32019612 GCF_008632895.1 Mastomys coucha
CAGGGTCTCTCTCAGGGTAGGATCTCTCAGGGCAGGGTCTCTCAGGGCAGGGTCTCTCTCAGGGTAGGTTCTCTCAGGGCAAGGTCTCTCTCAGGGTAGGGTCTCTCAGGGCAGGGTCTCCCTCAGGGCAGGGTCTCCCTTAGGGCAGGGTCTCTCTCTCAGGGCAGGGTCTCTCTCAAGGCAGCTTTCTCTCTCAGGGCAAGGTCTTTCTTAGGGCAGGGTCTCTCTCAGATTAGCTCTGTCACACAGCAGGGTCTCCCTCAGGTCAGGTTTTGACAGGAGGGTGTCCCTTTTTCAGGTGATCCAGGGGATGACAGTTCGTGCTAACATAAAGCGATCCTAAGTTAGCAGGGCACTGGAAGGGATCTGCGTCTGTCTATGAAAGTAATGTGGAAACAGCTTAGAATCCTGTGATGTCGCAGCAGAAAGGCCTTCACATGGTCACGTTCTATGACTGCCTGTCGTGGACACTGGTCCCACTCCACCTGAAACATGGCTGGCTTGGGTTTGAGTACCACCCTCCCAACCCTAGCAATCGCCAGAGGCTTCCCTTCCGTGCCCCACCTCCTCATTCATGCTGGGCCTTGAGTTTAGATGCTTCTGCTCGGTCAGTTAATGGAGGTGGACAGGGCCCTCGGAGAGAGTGCGCAAGTGCACACTTGACGGCACTCAACACAATCAGTCAAGGCTGTCGTCTCATCAGGCGATAAAAGCCACACTGTGTTCCCAGTAAGAGTATGTGAAGATGCTGTCAACGTGAGGCCCACCATGGTTCCACTGAGGAGCCTCAGTTGGCCAGAGTTTCTCACCTTGCTCATCTCCCTGTAGAAGACATCTCTCAGGTTGGAAATGTTTTGGAAGACGGTCACATAGCAGCCAATACGACTACGAGGAAAGACACAAGCACACGTGAGGGTGGTGGGGAGCCTGGCTAGCCACCAGGGCTCTCCAGAGAACAGCGCTGCCATCCTGGACAAGTGGACGAGGATGTGCTGGAATCTGATTCAGGACAGTCGGGCCAGGAGTGCAGAGAGGGGAGACAAATTAGCCAGGCTGACACTGAGGGTTAGTCTAATTCTAGTTTCAAAGTTATCTGGCTGGGTGTGGCAGCACATGCCAGTGTTTGGGAGGCAGAGGCAAGTGGATCTCTGTGAGTTCAAAGCCAGCCAGGGCTACATAGTGAGACCCTGGGATACATGGTGACCCCATAGTTTTGGGCTTTTTTTTTTTTTTAAATTTATTTTATGTAAGTACACTGTAGCTGTCTTCAGACACACCAGGAGAGGGCATCCGATCTCATTACAGATGGTTGTGAGCCACCATGTGGTTGCTGGGATTTGAACTCAGGACCTCCAGAAGAGCAGTCAGTGCTCTTAACCACTGAGCCATCTCTCCAGCCCCAGTTTTGGGCTTTAAAGATATTAATGTAGAAGCTGCTTGCAGAATTCTTAAAAGAGCTATAAAAATATAAGGCCACATAATTATAATTAATATAATAATATCCATTCTTTCCCTTTCATCAGCATACAACTTTTATGTGTGTGTATTGCATCAGAATTCTCCTATAGATAAATCAGGAAGTCTGCATCTGAAGCACGCGTGTGGCAGGCAGTGCAGAGGTCCTGCACCTTGTATTCTTGCTGAGACCACTTCAGATCTGACAGAAGTCTGACCCTGATGGAGAATCCTGTGGAAAACTACCCGCCTCTAGTCTAGGACCAGAGGTCAGGACTAACATATCTTAGCCTGTTTGTGTGAAATCCCTGCAGCTAACCGCATAGCTTGGCTTCTCTGAACTGGGTGCTTCTGTTCTGGCACCTGCTGATCAAGATGCCAGAACATGGTTTCTGCCTTCAAAACCCCGTATTCTGGATGCTTATGGCCACCCCTGGGCCCCCAAATACTTGGCTGTGGTCACAGTTTGCCAAAATAAAGGCTTTCGGTTGGCTATAACTGTGTCTGAGTGGCCATCTTTGGTGGGCTACCCATAACACACTGAAAGAAACTATGTTTTGCCATTCTGTTTAAATTTGGAGACACATAAATGCAGTCAATTAAAAAAAAAAACGATATCATAACAGCTTAACATGGTGATCATGCCTGTAATGCTGGCACCTGGGAGGTCCAAATAGGACGATCGAACGCCTAAGGCAAGGCCACCCTGGGCTACATAGCTAGCCTCGAGAACAGCTGTAAGAGGACAAACTGCATACAGCGCAGTATCCTGCTGCAATCTATTTAAGCATGCTTAGTTCGATAGAAATAAGATGCAAGTGAAGTTTCTCTTCCACTGTGCAAAATAAATCTAGACTGTCTACAACGAGGGCGTATCCCTGCCGAGTGGGTGACAATGCACTTTCCTGACAAGATCTCTCCTACCCAACCAACACCTTGTCCTCAAACCTGAAAAGCTGGTGGGGCAGGGATGGTGATCTGTGCCACAAATCTAGAGAGATAAGGATGCTGCCTAGTCACACACGCCACTGCAGGGCAGAGGCAGCATCCTACGCTCTTTCCATATCTGGACCATCAGGTGGCTCTGAAATCCGCTGGCCTAAGCAGCTGGCCCGCCTTGAAAGTCAGTCGTTACCTGTTATAAAGAATAGGCAGCTCCTCCAGGAGTTCCTGGTTCAGATCTTCAAACACAACCTGGGCCCTGCTGAAGTCTTCCTCTGCCTAGATGATGGAACAGGGGCTGGAGGCTGCTCCTGCACCCCTGCCCAGACCCTCCTCACCCTCCCGCACCTCTGCCCAGACCCTCCTCACCCTCTTGCAAGCTCCCTGCCCAGACCCTCCTCACCCTCCTGCACCCCTGCCCAGACCCTCCTCACCCTCCCACACCCCTGCCCAGACCCTCCTCACCCTCCCGCACCCCTGTCCAGACCTTCTTCAGCTTCCTGCACTCCTACACCCCTGCCCAGACCCTCCTCACCCTCCCGCACTCCTGCACTCCTGCCTAGATGAAGGAACAGGGGCTGGAGGTTGCTCCTTCACCCTCCTGCCCAGACCCTCCTCAGCCTCCTGCATCCCTGCCCAGACCCTCCTCCACTTTCTCCTGGTCTCCCCTCCCCACCCAGACCCTCCTCCACTTTCTCCTGGTCTCCCCTCCCCGCCCAGACCCTCCTCCACTTTCTCCTGGTCTCCTCTCCCTGCCCAGACCCACGTCCTCCTCTTCCTCAGCCACAGAACTTGGACTGCCCTTACAGTAACAGGGGAAAACGGCCCAGGAGCCCATCATTTCTGAACTTGTCTTAGCCCAGCTGCCTGTCCACTCTGGCCAGAGGAGAGGGCGTCTGACTGTTCTTACCTTGGCCATTTTGGCCTCGTCCTTCTTCTTAGCGTTCTGCACTGACTCCAGGTGGTGGCGGGCACTATCGTAGTCAACCAGTTTCCGGCCGCGCTTGGCAATCCTCTCCTAGCCAGGGTGGTGAGAAAGGGGCACACAAGGCCAGGGTGTGTCACAGAGCACCAAGCAAAGACACTAGATTCTTGGACTTTACCTCTGAAATTGACCTTCTAATAAGCTGATGAGCTCCAGGGTCCCTCATGATCTTAGGAAAACAGAGGTTCTCAGCTAGAGAAACCTGTACTACAAGTCTTTTACAAACCGGTTCGACTTCCAGGAGAAACAACCTCGAGAATCGCACTAACCTGGGTCTCAATCCTCCATCTGCTACTGATGAGTCTTGTGCCTAGGGTGGGGACATCTCTTTGTGAACCTTGGTAGCCGACACAATTATTATTTTAAGGACAGATGCTGAACATCAAGCATCCTAAGAGCTCTAAGCACACAGAGACTATAAACTGTTGTAAGCAGAGAAGGTTTACACAATTTCCTCAGAACCACAAGCTGTGCGGGAGAACCAACTCGCCCGCTGCCCATCTCCTCTGTCAGAACATGAAGAGCTCTTTGAGGCTGTCTTCATAGCTTCCTCACTGTTCAGCATGGGACTGCACGGTGTGCCTCTGCAACGTCCGGGATCAAAAGTAACCCAGGGGCCGGGGAGATGGCTCAGCTGGTAAGCACACAGGCTGCTCTTGCAGAGGACCCCGGTTCAGTTCCCAGCATCCACACCACGTGGCTCACGATCACCTCTAACTCCAGTTCTAGGCTATCTGATGTCTTTCTCTAGGGTGCAGCCACCCGCACTCATGTGGTGCAGACACATACACACTAATAAATGAAACTTTAAAAAAGGAGGAGGAGGATGCTTGGTGTGGTAGCACAGGACCTTAACTACAGCACTTGGGAGGCAGAAGCAGGCAGGCTAGCCTGGGCTACTGTGCAGGCTAATTTTAGGTCAGTTTGATACAAGCTAGATTCATCTGAAAGAAGGAACCCCAACTGAGAGAATGCCCCCATAAGATCAGGCTGTAGGGCAGTTTCTTATTTAGTGATTGACGGGGAGGGGGGGAGGACCCAGCCCATTGTAATCACTGCCATTCCTGGTCTGGTGGCTCTGGGTTCTCTAAGAATGCAGGCTGAGGAGGCAAGCCATGGGAGGCAAGCCAGTAAGCAGCACCCCTCCATGGCTTCTTCAACAGCCCCCGCCTCCAGGTTCTAGCCCTGTGTGAATTCCCGCCCAGTCCTTTGATGATGGACTGTGGTGTGGAAGTGTAAGCTGAAAAAACCCTTTCCTCCCAGGTTGCTTTGGTCATGGTGTTTCATCACAGCAACAGTGACACTAAAACAGCTACAAAGTAAGACCATCTCCAAACAAGCAAACACTAAAGTAATTCAACTTCTGCTTGGACACAGAACAGAAAACTATCTCAGAGTGTATTTTATCTTATTTTTGGAAAACTTAAGGTTAAAAGAGACGCTTAGGGTAGAGAGATGGCTCAGCAGTTAAGATCACCGACTACTCTTCCAAAGGTCCTGAGTTCAAATCCCAGCAACCACATGGTTTCTCACAACCATTTGTAATGAGATCTGATGCCCTCTTCTGGAGTGTCTGAAAACAGCTACAGTGTACTCAAATAAAACAAATAATTCTAAAAAAAAAAAAAAAAAAAAAAAAAAAAAAGTTAGCTTAATCATTAACATAAATTTGGAACCAAATGTTAGCTTCCTCTTAATCTAAAGTCAGCACAACAGTAGATGATTAATAAATTTAGTTGATAAATAAAAAAAATAAATTCTGAGGCCAGAGATGTGTCAGTTGTAAAGGTACTCAGAGTCAGGGTCAGGGTACCACCAACCCTGACAGCCCGAGTCACATCTCTGAGACAATGTGGTAGACTGAGCAAGCAGACTCCCAAAAGCCATCTTATCACACTATTGTTCTGTGATGTAAGTACACACATACACACACACACACACAGATGCACACATGTAAATAACACACACACACAGATGCACACATGTAAATAACATACACACACATACACACACAGATGCACACATGTAAATAACACACACAGATGCACACATGTAAATAACACACACACACATACACACACAGATGCACACATGTAAATAACACACACACACATATATATATATTTTTGGTTTTTCACAACAGGGTTTCTCTGTGTAGCCCTGGCTGTCCTGGAACTCACTCCGTAGACCAGGCTGGCCTCGAACTCAGAACTCAGAAATCCGCCTGCCTCTGCCTCCCAAGTGGTGCGCCACCACCGCCCGGCAGAACACATATATTTTTAAATATAATTTTTGATTATAATTCTGCTTTCTAAACAGCTTGGGATGGGCTGAGTCCTTTTCTTATAACAGAATTTCAAGTGTTTGAAGATAATGTTTCTGAGCCTCTAAGTTTCTTCTATGCAATGGGCATCTTTAGATCCAGTCGCTGTTTCTTGTATCTAAAAGGGATGCCCTAGCCAGGCATGGTGACACACACCCACACCTGTAATCTCAGCACTTGGAAGGCTGAGGCGGGAGGATGGCAAGTTTCAGGCCAGCCTGGAGGACATAGCAAGATCCTGTCTACAAACAAACAAACAAACAAACAAACAAGGGTTCTAAAGAAAAGGCATGGGTGCTTTCAGGCTGGAGACATGGCTCTGCAGCTACATTCTGCTCTTAAAGAGGACCCAAGTCCAGCTTCCAGCACCCATGTATGGTGTCTCAGAACTGCCTGTGACCCAAGCTCCAAAGGACCCAGTATCTTTGATCTCCGGGGGCACTGTACCCATGTGGACATGTCCGACTCATGCACATACACACACAGTTAAATATAATGAAGATAAACATTACAGTAAAAAAAGAAGGATGCTTGACCTGGTTGGATCTGCTTTACTCATTAATCAAGCTCAAAGTGTGACTCACTGAGACCTAAGTGCAAACACAACCCCACTCTACCTCCTGTCCTGATTCTTGTCAAACCCTCTCCCAGATTCACGGCCAACCCTGGGCTCAGGTGCTTCTTACAATGTTAGCCTTGCTGCATTTCCTCGCTAGCGTGGGCTGTCCACTGTGCTTCCTCGCTAGCGTGGGCTGTCCACTGTGCTTCCTCGCTAGCGTGGACTGTCCACTGTGTTTCCTCCCTAGCGTGGGCTGTCCACTGTGTTTCCTCGCTAGCGTGGGCTGTCCACTGT
>NW_022196893.1:32020449-32020697 GCF_008632895.1 Mastomys coucha
GCTGTCCACTGTGTTTCCTCCCTAGCATGGGCTGTCCACTGCATTTCCTCACTAGCGTGGGCTGTCCACTGCATTCCCTCACTAGCGTGGGCTGTCCACTGCATTCCCTCACTAGCGTGGGCTGTCCACTGTGTTTCCTCGCTAGCGTGGGCTGTCCACTGCATTTCCTCGCTAGCGTGGGCTGTCCACTGCGTTTCCTCGCTAGCGTGGACTGTCCACTGTGTTTCCTCCCTAGCGTGGGCTGTCCA
>NW_022196893.1:32021506-32024061 GCF_008632895.1 Mastomys coucha
CTCCCTAGCGTGGGCTGTCCACTGTGTTTCCTCCCTAGCGTGGGCTGTCCACTGTGTTTCCTCCCTAGTGTGGACTGTCCACTGTGTTTCCTCCCTAGCATGGGCTGTCCACTGTGTTTCCTCCCTAGCATGGACTGTCTCCACCTCGCCCCACCCTGCAGACTGAGTTACCTTGATCTCGCTGAACTGCGACACGTAATTCTCCATGGTCCTCAGTGCCTGGCCGGCCAGTTTCTCTTCATAATCTTCCCAAAGGAGATCATTGTTCTGTGGGATCCGAGCAGAGGGTGGTGAGAGCCTTACTTCTCCACAGGGCTGCACCAGAGAACCCCCAACTCTCTGCAGAGAACCCTTCTGAAGCACCGGACTTAGCCTATCACGTCGGTCTCAAGGAGAGATGGGCGCCACTCCAAGGAACTGCATCCAGGGATGCCCAGGGCCTGGGCCCCAGAGTGTAGAGAGCAACATAGGAGCCAGGGAACAGTTAACTACGTGAGGTTACTTTTCAAAACCAGCCCATCTTCAAGGAGATGTTTCTGTGATCTTACAGGGAGGGAGGAAGGTAGAGCCAGATGCAATTGCTTTCTATCGCTTGCTTAGAGACTGAGGCTCTGAAACAGGGAGTGAACTTGGCCCGGTTCCCTGGTTCCATTTCCCAGGACTGAGAAGCTCAGCTGAGGGGAGATGGGAACACATCCCATGGCTGTGTCTTGCCCAAACTGCCCTTACCCCCACGATGGTCTTCAGGTCCTCATGCCCGTCCCAGTCGCTGCTGTAGACTTCCTGCAGGGTCTCTGATATTCTCTTTGAGCTTTCATGCATCACTGAAATGAGAGAACTCAGTCCTAGCATCAAGTGTCTCAAAACCTGAGCAGGTGCTCATGTGAGTGACAGGCTAGAAGGAGGGGCTCTCAGTAAGAGGAGCTGGGTAGAGCTGGGGAAGGAAGTCACTCTGAGGCCCAGGGAGGTTCAGAGGTCAAGGGCAGCTGAACAGTGAGAACCCTGGGCCTGGTGCTCCTCAGTCTGCCCAGTCCCTGTATGAGTGTCCGTGCGTCCTTCCAGGCCAAATACCCACCTTTGACTGCGCTAAGGAAGTTCTTCAGATCTTTGTACAGCTTGTGGCCTTCTGCCTGAAGGGGAAAAGTAGCTTTGGTAACTAACAAGATGTTTGGAAGGCACTCCAGAAGTCGGCCTTGGAAAGAAGGCCAAAAGCAGCGCTCACACCTGGAATCTCTTCAGGTGTGCCCTTTCTCGGATAAGCTGCAGGTTGTCTCTTTGGGGTCAGTGTATGAGTTGGGATAGTGGACGCCCCCGCTGCATGGGTCTATCTTCTGCCTCTGCTTAGTCTCTTCCAGTGCACAGGAGCCCGTACCCAGGTCTTGGAATGAGCTCCCTGCATGTGGCTGCCTCCAAGGCTCTATAGCTATCTCGTGCTCCTTTGTTCACTCAGCCCATTTGCCTTCTGCTGTCCATTTCTGCTCGTGTCCAATTCTCTTCCTCCCCACTCTCCCTCCTCTTCTCCCATCCCCCCACATCTGTCTCTTTCTTAAAAAGAAGGGGAGCCAGAAAAAAGATCTCTATATGTGTTGAGATGGTGGACGCGCTCACTGCACGGGCATCTGTACTCACACCGAATCAGATCCCAACCTGAGGAATGAGCTGCAACTCTCACACCTGTTTCTAGGCTCTGCTTCACTGCTGCTTGATGACAAGATCTTTCCACACCAACTCAAGGACACGCCCTCTGCTCCTGTTATCAAAGCTGTCTTCCTCAGTGTACTGGTTATAACCGGTTCTCTCCCAACCCCCATTCTCTTCCCTTCTACGTAGGTAAACTCCAGTTTCTAGGATCAAGGTGGAAAGGAAGTGAAGGGGATGTTGATGTTTTTGGAGCCTGACTTCAGCAGCGTGGGAGGGACTAAAGTATGCTGCCAGTCAGCTCATGGGTCGACAGACCAGCTCAGGCATGGAGTATTTGAAACCTAGAAGATGTTACACAGTACACCAGGAAATACTTGCTGTAGACTTGCTCATTACTAGAAAGCCTAGTGACTTTTAAATTAAAAGGCAAAGGGGCAGGGGAGAGAATTCTATCTGCTAACCGTCCACACAGGTCAGAGGACAACTGTGGATGTGGGCTCTCCTGGCCTTGTCAGGTCACATCAAGGTTCTAGGGCTTGAATTTACATCATTGACCTTAGCAGCCAGGATCTTTACCCACAGAGGCACCCTGCCAGCCCGATAATCAAGATCCTAAGAGCTTTAAATGAGTTTTTGAAGGTATAAAAATTAGTAAAAGGGCTGGGGATATGCCTCAATATTTAAGATCAGTTGCTGCTCTTGCAGAGTACCAGAGTTCAACTCCCAGCACATGCACTGTTGACTCCAGCTTCAGAAACCCAGAATGTTCCCTGGGTACCTGCACATGCCTGTGCATCCTCACAAGCGACACATACATACACATAGATAAAAACAGCCCTTAAAAAAATGAATGAAGATTTTACACTCTTTCTTTCTTTCTTTCTTTCTTTCTTTCTTTCTTTTTTTTTTTTTTT
>NW_022196893.1:32024165-32026990 GCF_008632895.1 Mastomys coucha
GTAGACCAGGCTGGCCTCGAACTCGGAAATCCGCCTGCCTATGCCTCCCAAGTGCTAGGATTAAAGGCGTGCGCCACCACCTTCCCGCTTAACACTCTTTTTTGAAAGACAACAGTATGGACTTAACTTTTCGCTTCATCATGAGGACTTGGTTTAAAAAAAAAAAGAATGACTGATAAGAGCTGTCAGATGGGTGGACAACATGGCTCAGCGGTTAAGAGCCTGTGATATTTAGAGGACCTGAGTTCGGTTCACAGAGCCCAGGGCAGCATCTCACAACCTCCTGTAAGTCCAGCTCCAAAGTATCTGACAGTCTTATCGGTCCTCCCCAGGACTCATGTGCAGGCGGCAGGTCTAGCTGTAGCCTGTGGTGAGCCGCCCAACAAGAGTGCGGGTGACAGAAGCTGTGTGGTCTCCAAGAGTTTTACACACTTTTTTTTTTTTTTAAGATTTATTTATTTAATGTCTGTATGAGTACACTGTAACTGTCATCAGACACACCAGAAGAGGGCATCAGATCCCATTATAGATGGTTGTGAGCCACCATGTGGTTGCTGGGAATTGAACTCAGGACCTCTGCAGGAGCAGTCAGTGCTCTTACCCGCTGAGCCACCTCTCCAGGCCTGAGTTTTACACCCTTGGCCACTGAATCATCTCTGCAACCTCATGTGTCCTCTGCCTGTACACCCTGTTCTTTCTTTTGAAGAGGATAGGGAGGTGGAGTGGGTGGGATGGGCTTCAGGACAAGAGACAGAACTGGGCACTGTTTCATTTCTCAGACCTGTCCATCCTCCCCTGAACTATCTGGGCTAGGTCATGCCAGACCAGCTTCCCTGGAAGGCAGGACTCCCAAGGCCAGGCTCTCACATCTGGCTGGCTGTCTGGCTGTCAGGCACTTGGCTCTATTCTCAGCTAGCAGATTAGTCCGCTTCTCCGGCTTCAGTTCCCCGTCTGGAGTGCAGAGCCATTTCTATCTCTGGATCTGCTGATCTCATCACTCCTGCCCTCTGAAACTTTGCCAGTTCCTTGGCATTGCCATAAAGAGCCTGAGTTAGCTCTTCCCTCCCCTTATACAAATAGCCGCCACCCTGGTAGTAAGGCTTGACCATAGCAGTCAGCTCTGCAGAACTCGGGGCACAGAGGATACTCGACAGAACAGCAGGAGTGTACAAGGAAACTTGAGCCAGTGTTGCCAGTTCTACAAGAGAAGGAATGAAGTGCTTTGTGAAGAACAATACCTCCTTCTACCTTGTGAGGAGAGGCAGGTGAGGCAAGCAGAGCTTCACAGATACAGTGCTCAGAGAGGGCACGTAGAGCCCAGGAACCCAGGCAAGTGGCGTGTCCTTAAACTGAGCTGGGTAGCTGGGAGTGACAGCTCGTACCGAGTTGACTGGAGAGGGAGGTGAAGAAGATCCAGAGCTGTCAGATGGATGGACAACACGGCTCAGCGGTTAAATACATTATATACATATGGGAAGTTGTCAAAGAATATTTTTAAATGTTGAGAAATAAATAGCTGATTCTCTCTGCCAGTGATGGCTCAGGGCTATTCATGCCACATGTGAAAAAGTACGAGATGCATGCCACATGTGAAAGGGGATGAGATGCATGCCACATGTGAAAGGGGACGAGATGCATGCCACATGTGAAAGGGGACGAGATGCATGCCACATGTGAAAGGGGACAAGCAGACATGGATGTGACACCTATGAATATTATTGCTACCAAACAAAAATGAACACTTCAGTCTCACCAAGCTTCTACATCTGTATAAATCTACAGAAGACACAGATGACACAACACATTCAACAGTCAGCAAAAAGCTGGGCAGTGGCGCACACCTTTGATCCCACCACTTAGGAGGCAGAGGCAGGTGGATCTCTGGAGTTCAAGGCCAACCTGATCTACAGAGTGAGTTCTAGGACAGCCAGGGCTACACAGAGAGGCTTTTTCTCAAAAAACAAATGAAACAAAAATAACTACAATGAAAACGCAAAACAACAACAACAACAAAACAGCCAGCAAAGGGTAAATTGTAGGTGACTGTGGACAAGCTGCACTCTCAACAAACAAGATTCAGTGAGGGGCTAGAGAGGCGGCTCAGTGGTTAGGAGCCGTGGGACCCAGCCTAGGGCACCCAGCAAGTACTAGACCAGCCAGGGTCAAATGACCAAGACAACTTTGTCACAACCCACCCCCAAGAAGAAACACCCTAAAATAATCTTTGTAGAAGCTTCACAAGTCACAGGGTATATTTAGGTGTCAAACACACAGTTAAAGACACAAGAATGGATATAGCCTACGCTCCAGCCTTAGTTTTGTTTTGTATCTCAGGCTGGTCTTGAACTTCTGACCTTCCTGCTTCAGCCTCCCCAATGCTGAGACTATAAGCATGAGTGACCATGCCTGTTTTTACTTCTTCTGGATATACTTTCTGATCTGTAGTCATAAGCAAATGTTTTACAGGGAAATAAGTAAAGGGGCAGGGACTGAAAGATGCCCGCTGGTCCCTGCAGTGGGCCCTGGAGTCTCTGGTTCCTGGCCTGAGACTCGGTGATGCCGGAACTGCGCTGCAATGAGATACTCAGCAGCCCCATGCTGAGGTAACCCTGTCTGAGCCATCCTGCCTGGCCACCAGGGTTACAGTACACACACAGAGAGAGAGAAGAGCCAGCCCCGGTGGACTCCACAGGGCACAGCCACAGCCACGAAGAGTTAGGGAGTTTTGCTTCTCAGAGATAAAATGCCTGCCTTCTCTAGAACCTTCTGGTACTTAGCCCACCTCCACACCTCACCCCCACCCTCAGCCCCCTATACCCCTCCCC
>NW_022196893.1:32027251-32037304 GCF_008632895.1 Mastomys coucha
CACCTCCCCCACCCATAGCCCCTCCATACTTCTCCCCCACCCTCCAGGTCACCTGCTGTTGGTAGAAGTTGCTGGCACTTTGTTCAAATCGTTCATCTTTGGTTTCTACAGTTTTCCCCAATTTCTGCAGAACCTGGGAAAAGAAGACAGAAAGCATGCTATACTTGAGTCTTGGATCTGGTGGTCTTGGGTGGGCTCCCGCGGGCTCACCAGAGTCAGGAAGGTAACAGGTTGCTAACAAAACCCATGTTTCATGATTCTTTTCAAACTGGGGTACCTAGGGATATGCTGGCTGCTCTATCTGCTCATTCTCATTCACAGTCTCCCCCCCATCTTCCCCTCCCCCTTGAATCTCATAACTTGAAGAATGTGCTTCCTGTGTTTGGTTTCCGGCAGGGTTGAACTCAGAGCCCTGCACAACCTAAGCACATACTCTCCCACTCAACTGCACCTTCAGCCTTAAAGCGACGTTTGTCTGTCTGTCTGTCTGTCTGTCTGTTTTTAAGGTAGAGTTTCTCTGTGTAGCCCTGTCTGTCCTGGAACTCACTGTAGACCAGAATGGCCTCGAACTCAGAGCTCTGCCTGTCTCTGCTGGGAATAATGGTTCGGGCCACCACTGAGCTCTTAAAGGGATTTTTGAAGGGGACTAGAGGAGGGCATTGCATGGAGCTATGGTTACTGAGAAAATATGCACGGATTTAAGGTAAAGCATGAGCCAGGCCGCTCTGCTTGAATGACACACCCCTCCTCTAGGCATTGTCACAGGTCCCTCTCTGTGTGCAGTGAGCAGGAATCCCTTGTGGAAAACCTTAAGAAACTTGGATACGATGTTCTCCAAGCCCAGCTGGAAATGGATTGTACCGTGTCTATCTATCATCCGCTAAGAAACCAGAGTGCTCACCACCACCCTAGTTGCAGAGCCGGGGCCAAACCCAGGAAAGCCCCAGTGTCTGCTCTCAGAGGGCCACCCAGCTGTGAGCGCGGAAGACAAGGTTGGGGGGCTGAGATGCTCCGGGTGAAGGCTCGTGCATGGAGCCTGAGGTTGATCTCAGGTGGATCCTTGGAACCCACGTGGTGGAAGGAGAGAACTAATTCCCAAGGTGACCTCTGACTTTCGCATACGTGATGTGGCATGTATATATACATGCACACACCCTGCACATGTGTGATGTGGTGTGTGTGTGAACCTGTGTTTCTATGTGTGTGTTTGTGTGTGTTTGTGTGGGTATGTTTGTGTGTATGTGTGTGTATGTTTGTGTATATATGTGTGTATGTGTGTTTGTAAAGTCGTGTGGTATGTGTGTATGTGTGATGTGGTGTGTTGTGTGTGTATGTGTGATATGGTATGTTGTGTGTGTATGTGTATGTGTGATGTGGTGTGTGTGTATGTGTGGGTGTGTTGTGTGTATATGTGTGTTTGTGTGTGTGTGATGTGGTGTGTGTGTGTGTATGTGTGGGTGTGTTGTGTGTGTGTGTGATGTGGCATGTTGCGTGTATTTGTGTGTTTGAGTGTGTGTATGTGTGTATGTGTGTGTGTAATGTGGTGTGTTGTGTGTGTATGTGTGATATGGTATGTTGTGTGTGTATGTGTATGTGTGATGTGGTGTGTTGTATGTATATGTGTGGGTGTGTTGTGTGTGTATGTGTATGTATTATATGGCATGTTATGTGTATATGTGTGTTTGTGTGTGTGTGTAATGTGGTGTGTGTGTGTGTGTGTGTGCACACACGCAAGCCCGTGCACCTGGGGAAGAGGTGCCATCAACTCCCTAGGCTCAGGCAGGATGGACAGTAAGTGCTGCTTTCAATTTCTAAGTCTCCTTTACTCAACCCACCACGCCCCCTCTGGAAGCCACCTCATTCTTTCTGGACTCATTGCCACAGCCCCAGGTCAGGTTGTTTCTTCCTTCGCTGCTGTAGATCTTGATCATGCTGCTTCAATGTCTCTAACAATTCTTCATCTGCCTGCCTCTGTTATTAGACCCCCGATGTGTCCACCATGTAACAGTCTCTATTGGGTACCAGCTGAATTCCCACTGGACACTCTAGCAAGGAGGCAGGCCTGCTGCTTCGACTCTTCCTTAAGCTGCAGCTCCCACATTTGTCCTCTATAGTTTAGTTTTAGTGAATAAGCCCCACTGTTAATGGCTATTAATTGTTACAGACTCCATTCCCTTTCTGGAATTCCCTTGTGACCTCTCTATTTTGTCTGCTGTGCAAGTAGAAGAGGAATGTAAGTGGACACACACTAGTTCAAACTCGGTACCTTCTTACTCTAATCTCTATCTACTCCATCCGTCTATGAAGTTCACTCACTCCTAACTGCTTGCTCATTGCTGTCTTACTCTCTGTGCTTATCTGTCTCTGTCTCCTCCTTAGATACTTTATTAAAGCTCAGACTCCAGCAAAGGCCACTTAGTCAGTTTAATAGGAAGGAGGCGGTGCATGGGCCGGGCCTGGATCAGGGGTATAAAGAGTGAGCAAGTGTGGAGAGGAGGCCTGACCAACAACCCAGTGAGCAAAGCAGGGTGTGCACAGCCCCAGTGCAGCCTTCAGGGCGGGTGTGGTGTGGCTCCTTCAGGGCGCATCACGGGTCGTGGAATCTCATTATGAAGGAATCCGGATCACATGCTAGTGTGAGGAGACCTGTGCAGAGGACCTCTCTGTGTGAACACAAGTGTCTGCAGCCTCATGGGAGAGGAGCAGGGCAATGCCTGTGTCAGCTCAGGCTCTCTGTGATTACGATCAAGGCTTCTGTGACCACACATTAACGCATACCTTGGCCTTTCTGCTGACTAGCTATAAGGTATTTCTGTCCAGGACTACACACACACACACACACACACACACACACACACACACATACACACACATACTACACACATACTACATACATTCATACACACATACATACATACACACATACATACACACATACATATATACATACACACATTCATATACATACATACATGCATACATATATACATACATACATGCATATATACATACACGCATACATGCATACACACATTCATACACATACATACATACATGCATACATGCATACATACATACTGAAAGGTACTTCTGTCTTAAAGCTATTGAGAAATCAGAGACTCTGTATTTTCTCTGTTGCTTTCTCTAGCTGCCTGCTGTGTCTTGCTCAGTACATGGCTCTGTCTGTCCTGAAATTCACTCTGTAGACCAAGCTGGCCTTGAACTCATGGAGACCCAGCTGCTTTTGCTTCCTTGCCTATAAGTCACAGGTGCTGCTTCTCCCTTCGGCCAGGTCTGTCTTTGTCAGTCTCTAACTTCACCTCACTCCTCACTCCTCCCTAGATGTGCAATCCCCATCCTCCCTGCTCCACCCTTCCCCCCTCTGCCCCCAACAAACAGGGTTCTTCCCCAGAAAGTTGCAAAACCACCTTGTTCGCGGTAGGCAGCTCTTACTTCCTTTTCTCGACTCCTCCCTTCCTATGCCCACTTATGTTTCTTAGGTGGGGGGCAGGGGAAGGGCAGGGTGGTAAGAGAGAAAACTCAATTTAGAGTCAATACCTCGGGCACTTAGGGTCGAAAGGCTCACAGCTACAGGGCTTCCTGGGGTCTGTAGGCTATGTTGAGAATCCTCCCAACATCACATTTAAACACACACAGCACCATTTCTCCCATCCAAGTACTAACCAGGCCGACCCTGCTTAGCTTACAAGGTCAGATGAGATCTGGCAAGGTCAGGGTGGAGTAGCAATAGGCCCAACATCAACTCTTCCTAGACAGACGGTGAAAAAGGTAACTTGGAAATATCTACCATCTTTCAGCTCCCCAAATCACTTGTTGCCATAGCAATGGGTGACTATGCCAGGTCACATTTCACACTGGAGGTGTTTGTTCTTAGACCCTCAAAGGAACAAGATGTGTATATATGCAACAGATGTCTGCTGAAAGAATAAATTTGTATGTTTGAGACAGGCTTAACTTTGTAGTCCAGGCTAACCTCAAATTTGCAATGACCCTTCAGTTTCAGCTTGTTGAGAGCTGCGATTACAGGTGTTAAGCCACTACACCTGGCTAAATTCTCCTTTTTGATCAATTTTCAATGAAAGCTCACAACACAATTCCCACAATCCTGCCTGAGAATTCTGCCCTAATCAGCCTGGCCTGGCAGCTGACTAATTAGAATTCAGACACTTGGAGAGCAAAGCAAGGGATAGCAAGTGAATGTAACTCTGCATGAATAGGTTCCAAGGCTAACCAGCTCATTCTTCTAACCTTTCTATAGAGTGGGAGGGATACACCTTCAAAAAAATCCACAGCGTATTTACTTGATGGTTACAGCCCCTCCCCAAGGCCTCCCTAGCCCCTACTGTGTTTAGTTGATGATGTCAACTGAGCAGGAAGCAGACACTAAAAGATAATGTGTAGTTTATGGCACCTTGTCTCGGTGTAATGACTCTAAAGTGGCTATGAAGGAAGTCGCCGGTAACAGAGGCTCTCCCTAACAGGCTGCGCCATGAGGAGTGCGTGCAGACACACACACCACCTGGAGGCTCTCCCTAACAGGCCCTGGGCGGGCATTCTTCCAGGCTCCTCTCTCACCTTCTTGCTCCAGCTGCATTTCTCACTGTTCACCCTAAAGTGATCGTCAGGCTCAGGCCATGCCCACACTAACCTTCCTCAGCTGGGAGGTGCTCTCAAGCTTGGTGGAGGAACTACAGACCACACGCAGTTCCCATTTCAAAGTCAGCCAGAGCTAGAAAGCCTTCCACCCAATCTTCTGTCCTGCATTCCCACAGATGAGCGTATCTTAGACAAACAGTGGATTCTGAGCTTCCGGCAGACAAGAGCTTATTCATTTCTTAGTTCCCTCTGGGACTAGCTCCGCCCCCTGAACAAAAGAATCTATTGCAAATATTTGACAAATTGAACTCTTGGGGATGTAAGTTGAATGAATGTTAACAGAGAGAACAACAACATAGGAGTGATTTAAAAAAAAAAAAAAGACACGCCCTTGCTGGGGGGGGGAGAATGGAGCAGTCTGCCAGAGAGAAATCACATATAGGAAAGCAATCGGTCCAACATGAGGATGTATGTGGTATTGTAAAAATATGGCTCAGGCCGCATTCGGTGGGAACTGGAAAACAGAACCAGAGGTCATTCCTCTAGTGCTTCACGGTCAGCAGACCTTCCCGCTTAGGAGGAGGGTGAGCCGGTATAAAGGGATCCCCCTCCAATCACCTCCTGCACAGAGGCTCTGCAGGGACTGGGGCCCATGGAGGTGGAGTGGCTCATCAGGAACAGTCGCCTGGGAAAAACCTGAATTTGGGCAAGTGCCCCTCACCAGCCCAGAAACCCTTCTTCACTGGAACACTGTCTTGCTCTCTGTAACTTCCCAAACTCAAGGACTCCAGCTCTTCTACCCAGCCCATTTTTCCTTTAAGTCAGTGTCTGCCTGGGCCAGCCCCGAACTCCCAAACACCCAGTCTCATGCACAACCTATTTGCTCTCTGCATTAACCTGAGTTCCTTAGGCGGACTTGAGTCCGCACCTCTCTCCGAGGACGGAGAGAGGGTCCAGGATGGGAAGAACACTGCGCTGCTACCTGTGTGGCTGTTTCTACTCTGCAGATACTCTGAAGTTCAGAGTCCTCTCATTTTCTAGATGAGACCGGAAGCCAAGAACATTTATGGCAAGTTTTGAAGTCAAGCCTTAAAGAAGACAAAGAAGTTAGATGACTCATGTTGACAACAGGCCAGAGGAAGACAGGCAAAAAGCAACTGATACGCCAGGGCTTTCATTTAAAATGGTGCTTTTTTGTGGTACCCAGGATTGCCTGCACTAGGTCCATGCTGCAACACTGAGCCATAGCTGCCAGCCCTTGATACATCAAGTTCGGGGTTGCTGTTGCTTGCCTTGTGTTTCTTCAGTCACAGTGTAGCTTCTCTCTAGGTGAGGTCCCTGTCCCATCCCCCTATTTATAGCTAGACCTTCCCATAAGCACTGCGTTCAGATCTATCAGATGTCTATTTAGCCTCCAGAGAGGCAAAGTTCAAGTACTCAAAGTAACAAAGGCTGCCCACACAACTTTTATTTTCCTCTCACCTTTCACAAGACCTTAAAAGACAGAAGTATACAGAACCCCTCTCTTGACTGTGATCCTTTAATACCAAGGACTGCATCCCATCAGTAATGTCAACCCCATGTGGGAGAGCTGGGTGCCCTTAATCTTCTCCAATGACCACTGCACCTCCTTTACAAGAGAATACAAATCTTCCCATTGTTAAGTGTGCTGTGTACTTTACTACTTCAAAGACTGTGAATCCCCCCCTCTTAGCCCATGCCTCTTCCCACACCACCTTTTCTACTAGAGTATAAGTAGACAGTGGCTAGGCAAAGGAATACCCTGGATCAGTAACATCAAAATGTCTCTTAAATGTGTAGGGAAAGGGCTGGGATGGAGTCAGTTGGCAGTGTGCTTGGTTTGCTCACAAGAAGCAAGGTGCAGCCTTCAGCATCTGAGAGATGTGATAGCACACATCTGTGACCCAGAAGCTAGAGAGACAGGGAGACCAGAAATTCAAGGTCAAAGTGAGTCTGGGGGTAAAAGAAACTGTCTCAAAAACATGTGAAGAGTGATAAGAATGGGGTCCATTACCTACGAACCCAGTTGGAGGATCACCTTGAATTCAAGACCAGTCCAGTCAACATGGTAAGACCTTACCTCAAAACAAAACAAAATAAAAACAAAAACAAAAGAACAAAAAACTAACCAAGCAAATAAAATAAACTGTGTGATTTCTTTTCTTTTTTCTAATTTTTTTGTGACAGGATCTCTCTATGTAGTCTAGGCTGTCCTGGAAGTCACTGTGTAAACCAGGCTGATCTGGAGCTCACAGAAATCTACCTGCCTCTGCCTCCTGAGTGCTAGGATTAAAGGCGTGCGCCCATAATCTGGATGGACTGGCAGATAGATTATGGGCGTCAATTTAATAACAGGTGGCTCCAAGGAAGGAGGCTTTGGATCACCATCAAGGCAGAAGGAAAGATCTAAGAAACAGGGCCTGGCTACTGGACAGACGAGCTCCCCGCTCACCCCAAGATAAGAGTATCTTGTAGCTCAGGCTGGTCTTAAATTCAGTATATAGCCTAGGACGCCTTGAGTTTTCTATCCACCTGCCTCCGTAGACAACACTCAGCGTGGAACACTGTACAGATTGTCCTGGTCCTCCGTGAATTCCCAAATCAAATTAAGTGAGGCGACTCACTGCCACCGCAGCCGCTGTCTCTTCCTTTGGGGACAAGTGTTCTCCAACTCATTCATCACCTGAGAGACACCACCCTTGCCTCATCGCTAGGACAAAATCTGTGACAAAGTTGACCACCACCATTCGTTCCTTCCTGTCGCCTTTTCTGGATCAGGCTGAGGGTTGTAGAAGGCTCCAGTGAAACAGCTGTCTCCTCTGCTGCTCCCTTCTCTCCCACGTCGGCCAGTGTTCATGACACCCACTCCCCGCCCGTTCTGAGGCAGCAGGACCCTTTCTCCTCTGCCCAGGCCCAGGCCCCTGGTGAGGCCAGGCTGCCTACCTTCTCCTGGGCCCTGCTGAACTTCTTCTGCATCTGCTTGGCGAAGAGGCCAGCCGCTCCGCCCGCCTTGCCCTCTGCCATCCTGCCGGCTGCGGGGGCGCAGCCTGGTCCTGTGGTTTCTAGAGGCCCCTGAGAGGAAGTGCGTCCTCCCAGCATGCCTTGCGTGAGGCTCGGAGGGCGGGCCTTCACACCCTGCCTGCAGCCTGCTGGGGTGTGGTCAGCCTGGACCATCCAATGCCACCTCTCGAGGACCATTGGAACCCCATCACTACCCAGCTTCCCGAGAGGACCACTGCAGCCCACCACTGACCATCTCCCCAGGGAGACCACTGGGACTCCATCATTGTTCAGCTCCCCGGGAAGACTATTGGGGCCCCCTCACTGCCCAGCTCCCGGGGAAGACTACTGGGGCCCCATTGCTGTCCAACTTCCTGGGAGAAGCACTGGGACCCCATCACTGTCCAGCTCCCTGGGAGGACCACTGGGATCCCATCATTGTTTAGCTCCCCAGTAGTCTTACTGGGGCCCCATTGCTGCCCAACTCCCTGGAACCCCATCACTGTCCAGCTTCAACGAGGGACAACTGGGACCCCATCACTCCCCAGCTCCCTGGGAAGACGACTGGGCAACAGGCTCGGGTCCACAGAGGCCTCTGAGGCTGGGAAGGCAGCTAGGCTGTTCTGAGAAGTTGGCCGAGAACAGGTTGTTCAGGGTGGACTTTGGTGCACACACACACTCTAAGACAATCTTGGAAATGCTGCCCTTGCAGTAGCGAAAGAATGGCCCCCTTGAACAGGGTCTTTGAATGTGGGCTGTGACCCATTGACTCCAAAACCTGAACGGCACTAAAAAATGAGGAGACACAAAAGACCGGGTTCCACCCAGTGAGGACATTTAATGGACCAGAAATCACCAACCAGCTGCAGGGTATTTTTTTGTTTGTTTGTTTGTTTTTTGTTTTTCTGGTTTTTCGAGATGGTTTCTCTGTATAGCCGTGGCTGTCCTGGAACTCACTCTGTAGAACAGGCTGGCCTCGAACTTAGAAATATGCCTGCCTCTGCCTCCCAAATGCTGGGATTAAAGGCATGTGTCACCACTGCCCGGCCAGCTGCAGGGTATTGGTGCTGGGGGACCTTGTCTCAGCCTGGATTGCAGCTTAACTGGGTCTAAGCCTGGGAATTGTGGGGACAGAGTGCAGAAGGTGAGCAGAATCCAGATGTGGATTTGAAGGGGAGAAAGACTGGAGAGATGGGGCCCTCAGGAAAGGAGTGCCATTCATAATGCGCTAAGAAGGAGAGGAGGGGAGAGCAGGCCTTTCTAGGCAAAGCATGGTGCATTATATGGACACAGTATGACTTTAGTCACAGATTATGCAAACTGGGGTGGGCCTATAGAGATTACAACCATCTGTAATGGGATCTGATGCCCTCTTCTGGTGTGTCTGAGGACAGCTACAGTATACTCATATACATGAAATAAATAAAATCTTTGGGGGAAAAAAAGAGAGATGGATACAAGCTTTTCAAGCAGTGGGTGGTTAGGGAGTGGATATTAGCTTTGGTGGTGGTCTGAGAAAATGGAAGGACTTCATATAGAATAGGCGAGAACAGCGAGTCCAGAGAATCTTGGTCTTGCTGAGATGCTGGGAGAGGACAGAAAAGGCAGCCAGAGTGTCATTAGCAGAAGGCTGAGACCCTGTCACTCCCAGGACTTCTCAGAACTGCAGCTGAGTGCCCTGACTGTAACCTTCTAAGACACTCTTGTCTTTCTTACTGTGTGCTTGAGACAGGGCCCCACCTGTAGCCCAGGCTGGCCTGGAACTCAGGCAATCCTACCTCACCTCCCATAACTGAGATGACAGGTGTGTGCTACCACACCTGACTCAGAAACTCTTTAGTGTCCAAGAAACTGATGTTCTGTCAGGCAGTGCCAGAGCAGGAACAACCCTTTAAGTACACTAACTGGAGAGACCAAGCCACAATGTTTGAAGAGGACAATTTGAGTGCCACACAACTGGACTCACTTAAAAGTAAGCTACACCAAGAGTCAGGCAGCAACCCGTGGCTTCGATGGATGGTCTTTTATCCCAATGCTGACATGTCTCACCCCATCCATAGGAGCTTGTCTTCACAGTCTGGCAATTGGTTGAGGAGAAGGGCAAGATGAAGTTTGGGGATGTGTAAGGCTTGAGCAAATGGGCGTGTCACAAGATGGCATGGGGTGGCTTAAAGTTATCTTTAATAGAAACAACAAACCAAACCAAAACAAAGACTGTTTCTCATAACAGGAAAGACTGATAATATTCCTAGATTACCCTACTCCTCCACAATTGGGGGATTAGGGCAGGAACTCAGACATCCTAACTCTGCTCCAGCCTCTTATACTATACACAGTATACTATATTAGGTTATAGTATACACAGTGAGACAGAGGTTATAGTATACACAGTGATGCAGAGGTTATGGTATACAC
>NW_022196893.1:32037424-32038514 GCF_008632895.1 Mastomys coucha
ATAGTATACACAGTGAGGTAGAGGTTATAGTATACACAGTGAGATAGAGGTTATGGTATACACAGTGATGCAGAGGTTATAGTATACACAGTGAGATAGAGGTTATGGTATACACAGTGATGTTTGGTTATAGCATACACAGTGAGATAGAGGTTATAGTATACACAGTGATGCAGAGGTTATAGCATACACAGTGATGCAGAGGTTATAGCATACACAGTGATGCAGAGGTTATACTATATAATGTACGCCATGATGTATAACTTCACCAACACAATAGTGAAACAGGAAAGTAAGGAAATGAAGGGGTCATGAGGAGGGAGGGAAGGAAGCCTCTGTCTTGAGAATCTGATTGGAAGGCAGAAACTTCAACACACCTTACAAAATCAAATCGTCAGGGCTGGAGAGATTGTTCAGTGGTTCAGAACATACTGTTCTTACAGAGGACCTAAATTCAGTTCCCAACACCCACATTGGCTCAGAACCACTGACCTCCAGGTCCAGAGTGCTATGATGCCTCTGACCCCCAAGAGTACCTGTGGTCATGTGACTCCTAAGAGTACCTGTAGTCATGTGCATAAACTACCCCAACATTCATAGATTTAAAGACAAATGAATGCAGAAGGTGGGGCGGGTATCAAAAGCAACAAACTATGAGCCAGGTATTAGTCCCACCACTCAGTAGGCAGAAGCAGGTGAGTTTCTGTGAGTCTAGCTTGGCCTACATAGTTTGTTCCAGGCTACACAGGGCTACATAGTGAAACCCTGTTTCAGAGAGAAAGACAGAGAGACAGAGAACACAAGAAGCAGACAATAAATTTTGCTTATTTAGGACCATTTTATGGCCCTGAGTTTAACGGTTGGGTTTCTCATCTCTCAACCTTATAAAACCACCTTACAGTTTAATTTACAAAAGGAAATTCTTTCATATAAGAAAAATAAGTAAATCAGTCATATATATGTTTTAATTTTTAAATTGTGTTTATTATTTAAGATTTGTTTTATTTTTATTTTTTTTTAATAAAAAAATTGTATTTACTTAGAAGCATTCAGAATGTCAACAAAACAGCCGCAATTTTTTTTTGCAATT
>NW_022196893.1:32039662-32040378 GCF_008632895.1 Mastomys coucha
AATGTACTGCAATGGCTGTGAGAGCGGGAGCCAGACGCAGCCTCCTCACTCTCTCCGCTCTGTAACCTTATTTTTATTTTTTATATGGATGTTTGTTTGAGTGTGGTATCAGAGAGGCTGTTGTTGGATCTCGTGTTGCTAGAGCTACAGGTTGCTGTGAGCCGCCTTGTGGGTGCTGGGAACTGAACTCTAAACGTTATTGTAAATTACAGCTTTTAAAAATACATACCTTACAAGGCCATATAGTCATTATACATCATAGTTATATATTATATAAATATGTAGTTGGTCATTATGAGGACACCTAAGTGGGGCTGTCTTGAGACATCACACACACACACACACACACACACACACACACACACACGGACCTGTATTGTTCCTTGTGTGTGGCTGTCTTGGCCAATGCTAAGGTCTATCTAAAGCATGTGACTCTTCGTCTCTACTTAATAAACTAAGTTTGCTTCACTCGATGTGTCCTGAAATTCTTTCCTCAAATAGGCAAGGATCCAGCTTTACCTTTGTGGAGGTTCCTGGGGGGTCAGGGAGAACCTCTCTGGTCTATTGGTACCAGTGCTGGTGTATCTCCCCACTGCTGGTGGGAGGATCTGTCTCAGCCATTCTCCCAGCCCCCACCCCAGCCCGCAACCTCCACCCCCACACCACCCCTGCCCGTGTTGTCTGTCACCCCTCATGTCCCCCCTGCCCATGTTGTC
>NW_022196893.1:32040830-32048247 GCF_008632895.1 Mastomys coucha
ATGTTGTCTGTCACTCCACACCACCCCTGCCCATGTTGTCTGTCACCCCTCATGTCCCCCCTGCCCATGTTGTCTGTCACCCCACACCACCCCTGCCCGTGTTGTCTGTCACCCCACACCACCCCTGCCCGTGTTGCTATTGCCCTAGTCCCTCATGTCTGGGCTTTGGTGACTGCTGGGAAAAGCTGCTTCTCATCTGCCAGAACTTCTTCTTTCAGTTCCTCTTTGTTTATCTGGGGCCATTCTTGACACAGGGAGCCCTGGCCAGGGTAAGCAGCCCTATCGGCTTCCCAGTCTTGTTTGGTTTATGGAGCCCCAGATCCGGCTGCCTATTTTAGTCCCAGCTGTAAAATGCTGATTCACGCTTAACTCTAGCCCCAAACCCTGGCCTCTTCCTTTCTGGTCTCCGTCTTCCTCTCAAACATTTCCTTTCTTATTTAGTATCTTTTCTCCTCCCTGGCCCTCCTATGTTGTTGTTGCTGCCTTTGTCTGACCTCCTAATCTCCAGGGCATCCTGTCATCCAGGATCTTGGAGTGAGCACTTGTTCTAAATACAGAGCAAAAAGGAAGAGCCAGGCCATGGATATGGTGAAACCCTTCTTAGTCCCATAACTACTTAATTATAAATGCAAACACACAGTATGATAACACATTGAGTTTTATTTGCCCCTCTGTATCTGGTTCAGTAGTTTGAGTTGTTTTACCCCCACCTTTGCCCTAGGTACTGGGGATCCAATCAAGCTAGAGGAGCCCTCTACCACGGAGAGACACCAGTAGCACTCCCCACTGCAGTATTAGGGATGGAACCCAGGGCTTTGCACATATTAGACAAGTGTTCTGCCACTGAGTGATAACCCCAGCCCTAATTCCTTGTTGATTACTTCATGTCTTATTGCAGAGCTAAGAACCATCTTGGGGAGGCCACTGGACTCGGGAAAACATTCAGTTGGAGGCGATGACCTGAAGAAAAGACAGTATGATCAGTAGGTAACCTGCCCTCTGGTTTCCTCAAAGTTTCTGCTTGGGTATGTCAATGCACTGCTTGGGTATGATGGTCACAGAGAATGTTTCATACAACAAAACACCCCAGTGTATGCCAAGACAAGCAAGGATAGGTCTCAGAATGGCTGTGAGCTAAGCTTCATGGACCAAGGACATCCAGAATGTGTGTGTCTGATGGCTGGAAGGCACTGTGATGCCTCTCAGCTACTAGAATAGCCAGGCAGCCTCCTGGGACTCTACTTAAGGTGGTAAGACATTGTTAAGCTAGCACGACTTAAGGTGGTAAGACATTTTTCACGAGTGAAAATGGGAAAGAAATTAAGGGAGAGTCAGGCGATGGGGTCAGGCCTTTCTGGGGCTAACCCTCCCTTGGCTTTGACTCAGGAAAGCAATGTATGTGCTTGGTTCTGAACAGAGTAAACTATAAGCTGTGCGGTGAGGTGTGCTGGCGATTGTGAAGGGAACTCTGCCTGGCTGTACTGTCAAGAGACGAGCCTCCGCGGAGGGAGAGAAGGCAATCAGGAAGAATGTCCAACCTGGCCTTCCCTGCCTAACTCAGCCAGCGCCTAGATCGCCAGAGAATTTCAACTCCTCATTTTTAAAGACTCACATTATTCATCCAGGAAATATAAGCAGAGACTCGGGTGAAAACGGTGGGCTTCCTGGAGACATTACAGCCCGTACTGGACACAAAGCTGGTCACTCCGTGGACAGAGTACTGGCCATTCACCATGCAATGAAGGGGTCCACCAGAATCACCCTGCCGGGGAAGAACAACGGAATTCAAAAAATGCAGCTCACTCCCTTCCCACTCGTGCACCTGGGCACACAGACACACAGGAGAGAGAGAGAAAGAGAGAGAGAGAGAGAGAGAGAGAGAGAGAGAGAAAGAGAGAGGAAGAGAATGAATCTAAAGTTCTGTGCACCCTTGTGGAGAAGAAATGAAGAAACACAGTAGGAGGAAGACAATATAATTCGTGCTGTGGGGGAGGCTGAAGCAAATCCTGGAACCCTAACCCAAGGCAGGCCGTGAATGAGCACTGCACACGGCAGGGGCTATGAAGGACGTGTGAATGAGCACTGTACATGGCAGGGGCCATGAAGGACGTGTGAATGAGCACTGCACACGGCAGGGGCTATGAAGGACGTGTGAATGAGCACTGTACATGGCAGGGGCTATGAAGGACGTGTGTTGGAAAGGAAGGAGAGACCTGGACTGTGTGGATGCAGAGGGAGTGGAGGTCTGAAGTGGCTCGCGGCTGCGCAGTGTGGGCTGCCCGTGTGAATGCAGAGAGAGTGGAGGTCTGAAGTGGCTCAGGGCTGCACAGTGTGGGCTGCCCGGTTTTAGATCTCTGCTGTTCCTCCTACAGGGCTGCTTTCAGGAGACAATTTTTAGGAGTTGGTTCTCTCCTTCCATCGTGGGTCCGTGAGGTCGTCAGCCTCCCTGAGGCGGCTTGTGGGCAGGCTGCAGTGCTTGCTGCTATTGCTATGGTTAGGCTAGAAATTTAACCCCATGGCTTCACACAGGCTAAGCACACATCTTTGCCACTCCCCCCCCCTTCTTTTTTCTCCCATCTCTCTCTTTCTTTAGACAGGGTCTTGAGGGGACGGGAGAGATGACCTGGTAGTTAAGTTCTTGCAGAGATCCAGGTTCTGTTCCCAGCACCCACATAGTGGGTTCCAACTGTCTTAACTCTGGTTCCAGGGGATCTGTGCCCTTCTCTGGCCTCTGCTGGTGCCAGACACACCCACAATGCCCATACATATATTTACTTTTAATTAATTTTTTTTTGAGGCATGAACCTCCATACTTGGCTAATTTAATTTTTAATTTTTAATTATGTGTATGTGCCTGAAGAGGCCAAGAAGAGAGTCTGATCCTCTGGGTCTGGAGTTATAGGACTTGTAGCTTGTAAGCAACCTGATGTAGGTGCTGGGAACTGAACTCTGCTTCTCCGAAAGAGCAGGAAACACTCTAAATGGCTGAGCCATCAATGCGGGTGTATGTAAGTGTATATGTTAATATATTTGCAATATGGAGGCAGATCTCAAATGACCATCTGAGCTGGGCATAGCGGCTCATGCCTGCAGAATTTAGAAGTCTGTGGTTCCGGACCAGTTTGAGCTACCTAGAGAGTTTCTGAGCAAAAAAAGATTAGCTGAAAGTGGTGCCCTCTGGAGAGGGAACTGTGTTAGTGCAATGAATGACTGCTTATTCACCACTGAGCCACGCAGTCTCATCTGCCAGCAGGAGGAATATATCCAGCAACCATAAAATTAAACTTAAGGACTGGTGAGATGGCTCAGCGGGTAAGAGCACCAACTGCTCTTCCAAAGGTCCTGAATTCAAATCCCAGCAACCACATGGTGGCTCATGACCATCCATCCATAATGAGATCTGATGCCCTCTTCTGGTGTGTCTGACGACAGCTACAGTGTACTTATATATAATAAATAAATAAATAAATAAATCTTTGGGCTGGAGCGAGCAAAGGTCCTGAATTCAATTCCCAGTAACCACATGATGGCTCACAACCATCTGTACAGCTACAGTGTATTCATACACATAAAATAAATAAATACGTTTTTTAAAAAAAATAAACTTAAAAAGAAGAGGAGTTTGATGAGACAGCTCAGTTTAAAGTAATCACAGAGGCCTGAAATTGATCCTCAGAACCCAGATTTTAAAATTAAAAAAAATCCCTGGATAGCATCGGTCACTTGTAATCCCAGTGCTGGGAGGCAAAGGCAGGCAGATCCTGGATCCTGGTTTATTCTGTGATTTACAGGATGGTAAGAGACCTTGGCTCAAAAATAAAGGTGGACAACACCCGATGAATGACATTAGAAATTGGTCTGTGGTGGCGTACACAATTAGTCCCAGCACTCAGAGGCAGAGGCAGGCCGATCTCTATTAATTGGAGGCCAGCCCGTTATACAGAGTGAGTTCCAGGATAGCCAGGGCTACATGGTGAGACCCAATACATACACTTGCACACACATATAAACACGTACAAAAAGAAGAGTCAGTGGAAGTGACCAAAAACTTCAACTGCAGTGAATTCTTAATCCTTTAAAGAGCTTCGTTGTAACTCAGCTACTTAGGAAAGGGTAACAACGCTCAGATGATTGTCTTCAGAGGAACCTAACCCTCTCCTACCCGCAGCCCAACAAGCTAAGGGGGAGGCGAAACTAAGATTCACATTATGTATGTGAATGTTTTGCCCGTTTGTATATCTGTGCACTGTGTGAATGTCTGGTGTCCACAGAGGTCAAAAGAGAGTGTCAGATCCCTTGGAACTGAAGTTAGGGAAGGTTGAGCTGCCACGCAAGCCATCTCTCTGTGCCCTCCTGCACCCTCCCACCACCACTACTGTTTTGAGAGTATTTCGGAGCTAATGGAATAGAAGAGTCTGTATGATACTATGGCATTATGCTAATTGACACAAGAGGGAAACGGAGAGAGACAAAGGGGTGGCTAAAGAGTGAGTTCAGAAGGGGAGGCTGGGAAAGAACCCAGTGTGGATGTATAGACTGAGACCCATTGAATCCTGCCTGAGGAGAACTCTGAAGACCTCAGGCCCACTGTCTGGGGGACCTCCAGTATGAAAGGATTCGGAAACACATTCGTTTCAAAGACATATCAGTTTGGAGAAATAAAATGAAGCGCCCCCCCCCCCCCCCCCCCCCCCCCCCCGTCTCCTCAGAATAGAAGGCCTTTCTAAAGCAGAGATGTGTGAATATGGTCAGGAAGGCTAGACTTGAGGAGTGACAGGGTAGCGGGGTAGCTGGCTGTTAAAGATCTATAGAAGGTTGTCTCTCTCTTAAGGTATTATTATTACTATTATAAATTGTTTTCATTTCAAGACAGGGTCTTACCTTGTACCCCTTGGCTGGCCTGGAATTCACTAAGTAGACCAGGCTGGCCTTGAAACCTAATGGCCACTTGGCTCCACCTCCAAAGTGCATGGATTAAAGTGACCATGCCCAGCATCATAGCGCCTAAATTTTAACAAGGAAAATTGCAAAAGCAGTGGCTACTTTACTTCCTGTAGTTCTTTGGTTTCACAAAACCCCTTTGCTCCTTCTGTCCTGCTGTGACCCGCGCCAGCCTCTGGCTAACTTCTCTTCCTCTTGCACACAGATCTTGCAATCAAGCTGCATTCCTGAGCTGTGGCCAGTGAAGTAGAAAACCCAGCCCGATTGACCCATCCCCTTTAACTAGGTCTATGGAGGATGAGTGAGCGGGAAGCATTCGCCAAGCTCGCAGTCTCGGAAGGATAACCCTTTCCGGTTCGATTTTCCTTAGTTATCCTAGGAAGAGTGAGTGAGCGAAGCGTATGCCAAACTCGAGGTCTCAAAAGAGAAACCCCTTCCGGTTCACTGTAGCTATCCTAGGCTTGTATAACCTTTGCACTTTCAATTTTTTTACAGTCAGATTGATTTCCTAGTTCATGAGTAACCAGAAGCAATAAAGTAGAACACCCGCCAACCTGTCCACGATCAGGGAACACCCCCATCGTCCCCCACCCCCACGCCCAGTTAAAGCCATATCCACCTGGCCTCCAGCTCTCCCTTCTTGTTTTTTTTTTTTTTTGGTTGTTTGTTTGTTTTGTTTGTTTGTTTGTTTGTTTTTTCGAGACAAGGTTTCTCTGTGTAGCTCTGGCTGTCCTGGAACTCACTCTGTAGACCAGGCTGGCCTCAAACTCGGAAATCCGCCTGCCTCTGCCTCCCAAGTGCTGGGATTAAATGCGTGCGCCATCACGCCCAGCCCAGCTCTCCCTTCTTTACTAGGATCATGGTCCATCCATTATCCACCCTCCTCGTTCGCCAGTAAATCTTCTCTGCCTATTGTTACCCTCGATTTTCTCCCCCATTAAAGACCCACCTTTCTGTGACTTCTGTTTTGAATATCACCAGATTGTGTCTGCCCCTCTCCTCCATCCAAGCGTCCCCAATGAACACCTTCTTACCCTTACCTGCCCGTTGTATGTCTGTCCCCACCATCTACAGACATTCTTGCCATGACAAACAGTAGCCAGATCAGCCACTTAAACAGCACTCGCTCAGCTCAGGCTGTGGAATGACCTGCCGGTCTTCCCCAGATTTTGTAGATCCTTGTTGCCTGTTACGGCCCTTTCCTGCGTCTGGGTGTGTTTTCTCTCTTCCACCCTGAAGAATTCAAGCTTTTATGGTCTTGTGGGCCTTCCCCAACCACTCACTCCTCTCTCATTATTCTGCAACTTATCCTAGGGGTGAGGGGTTTATTTGTTCTCAAGGGTACCTCACCTGGCTTTCTCTCCCAAGCTCAGTTTGATTTTTCTTCTTTTCTTTTCTGTTTTCAAGATGGCACCTCTTGTATCCCAGGCTGGCCTTGGAACTGGCTTTGAAGCCCAAGATAAGCTTGATGCTCTGAGCCTCCTTCCATCCCTGCCTCCCCAGGGGTTAGAGGCATGCATGCCCATGCCTCAGGGAACTCCACCCATGGAACACGCTGAAACCTTGGGCTTTATGCGCCTCCCACAGTGCCTCCCAGATGAAATACGAGCCTTCTGATTCTTAAAAAACAAAAAACCAAACCAAACCAAAAAAACCCAGAACATTTCCAAAGGTTATAACCATAGCTCACGGTCCACATAGGACCAGGCAGCAGGCTGGATATGGCTTGTGAGCCTCTGATCCCAGCTGTGTCCTCGCTGAAGGGGAAGACCAGGCCCTGAGTATTCTCAGCCCAGGGCCTTTCTCTTTCTTTTGAATGACTTTCCCTCCTTTTCACGTGGTTTATTTCTACTTAGTCTTTGGGACTCCCTGCGGGTTCCCATCTCAGGGAAGGTAAACTTTCCTGGCTGCGGCAGAGGGAGGGGTTGGGGGCCACCATGCCAGTCTGCCTTTATTTATTAGCCTTTATTATTTAGCCACAATGCTACAATGCCTCGAGGCTCCAGGCTCCTTCATTTGTCATTGTCCAATCCCCTCTGTAGCCCAGCACCCCTCCCAGTTTCCAGCATGAGAGACACACCCGTGTTCACAGGCTGAGCTGCTCTGAGCAACCTGTGATGTGTTTACTGTGGCTTGCTCTTGTCTAAATAGAGAAGCTTGTGCACAGTATAAGACAGATTATAAGACTGCTCAGTGCAGGTTCCTCTGCTGTTCCCACCTGCACCGGCCTCTGCGGAGCGAGCACCAGGGTAAAGGGCAACAGTGGGAAAGTGTAAGAAAGGGGACTGATGGGAATGAGACTGCCTGCCATACAATTAAGTTAACTACCACCGGCCCCACACTACCATTAAAAGAATCTAGGTCACAAGCAACTTGTAAAGAATACACAAGTAGGTAAAACACAGGTGTGTTAGGCCACACAGCAGCTTTTGAAGTACCAACATTAAGCCAGGAATTCTCACTCTCCCCCTCCCAT
>NW_022196893.1:32048257-32067821 GCF_008632895.1 Mastomys coucha
CCCCCCCCCAGGTTCTGTGGTAGAGTAGGAAGCTGAGCCATCCACGGGTGTGAGAGCAGGTGAGGAACAGAGAGAGTGTAAAAGGAGGGGTGTCCAGAGGAGGCCCGTGGGGCTGGCTCACCCGTGTGTGCTCACCTGGCATCCAGAGCGGACTCCGTCTCCACCAGCACACACCATGGTCCTCTTCACTGTGGAGCCCCAGTAAGAGGAGCTGGAGCAGATGCTGTAGTCCACACTGGGCAGGTAGGCCTGCTGCAGGGTCTGGGACAGCTGCCCGTTGGCTGAATGGGACATCACGTTGGAAGTCAGTGCAGGTCATGGGTCCCCCTCTCACCTCGCCTCGCCTCGCCTCTGTAGGTGGTAGCCACAGCTTCACCGTTCCCAGGCACTCAGCCTCCAGGCCTGCAGTTGCTTGTTCTCACCCATAGCATGGTCTCCACAACAACTCTGCCTGCTGTGCTGTGCTGTTCACAGTAGAAGCCCCACAAAACTGCAGAGCAGAGGAGGCATCGTAGCCACCCAGTCCTCCCTCCCTCCCTCCCTCCTGCCTCTCTTCCTTTCCTTTTGTTGGGATAGGGCCTCATTGTAATACCCAGGCTGGCCCTGGCCTCAAACTCCCAGCCTCCCTATTTCAGCATCTCAGGCAACTTTATCCTACTTCCCTCTCTTCCACTTCCTCCCCTCCTCTATCCCCCCTCCTTTCCCTCCCCTCCTCCTCTCCTCTCCCCTCCTCCCCTCCTCTCCCCTGCAGTCTCCTCTCCTCCCCTCTTCTCCTTTCCTCCCTTCCTCCACTCCCCTCCCCTCCCCTCCTCCCTTCCCCTCCCCTTCTCTCCTCCTTCTCCTCTCCCTCCCCCTCCTCTTCTCCTTGAGACAGGGTCTCACTTTGTAGCCATAGCTATCCTGGAACTCACTACATAGGACTGACTGGCCGTAAACTCACAGAGATCCACCTTCTTCGATCCCCTGAGTGCTGGGGTTAGAGGTCAGCGCCACAGCCGGCCTTTTCTGCTTCATGAGAGTTTTAGTTCAGGGGCTGGAGAGATGGCTCAGCAATTAAGAGCCTTGCTGCTTCTGCAGAGGACTTGAGCTCAGTTCCTAGCACCCATCTGGGGAAACATTCTCTTCTAAACCTCGCAGACCCTTCACTTCTCACACGCAAAGACGCACACTTGAACACATAGTTAAACAGGATAAAAATGAACAATTTTTAAGAAGAGCTCCTTCGGGATAGAGGAAACCTTATCTGGCTTCTTGGAGTCCCCAAAGCAGCACCTGATGCCATCTGTTGCCACGCCTGCCTTGTGGCCTTGCAGCTAGGCTTGCGTTCCCACCTTCCTGACCCGCTCACCCCCTGAAACCATCCCATGGTGATGTGAGCACAGCAGAGCCCTCTCCTGTGCCCTGCAACTGCATCTACAGCCACCTGGTGAGTTTACTCCGATTCAGTCTGTGGAGGTGCAGCCACCACCAAAGCAAGGGTGGGGACCTCTGACTGACTATCTCAAGTCCTCTTCCTTTAATGTATCGGAGATTTGATCTGCGGTTCCCTGGGTTGTAGGTCTCAGGCTACACTGCCCAGGACCTACTCTTCCACTGGCTGCCATTTTTTCTAGTGCTTGGGACCTAGAGCCTTAAGCTTGTCACAGGGGACTTTGCCCTAGACACCTAGTGCGGATGATTGCTGGGTGGTGGGTGGTGGGAGTGCGGATGGATGACTGCAGGGTGGTGGGAGTGCGGATGGATGACTACTGGGTGGTGGGTGGTAGGAGTGCTGGGTGGTGGGAGTGCAGATGGATGACTGCTGGGTGGTGGGTGGTGGTGCGGTGACTGCTGGGTGGTAGGAGTGCTGGGTGGTGGGAGTGCAGATGACTGCTGGGTGGTGGGTGATGGGAGTGCGGATGACTTACTTCTGGTCCTCCCCCAGCCTGTGATATAGCAGGGAGAGTTGTTAGCCAGGATGGTTCCCTCCTGGGGCAGAACAGCCAGCTGGACGTAGTTATTGAGTGTAACACTCTGGGCCAAGCGCAGCAGGGCGATGTCATAGCTGCAGGAGGAAAGATGGCGGCTCACTCACCTGATGAGGTCTACCGTTCAGTGGACCCAAGTTCAGTCCCAAGCACCCATAGCAGGTGGCCCCATAATTCCAGCTCTAGACAATATGGTGAGTTATTCTGGTCCAGTGCGCGTACACACACACACACACACACACACACACACACACACACACACACATACACACACACAGAGGCAAACTTGGAAGCAGTTGAGCTGCAGGACGTTAGATGTGCAACAGTGGCATCTTCTGGTAGAATGTTGGAATTGCAGGCTGGTTCTGCTTTTGGTGAACAGCCAAAGGTAAGATTCTGAAACATCTGTCAGAATTATACCAATTACTTAAATCCACCCCTATGCACTCTACAGAATAGAGTGCCTTTTTATTCTTTTGTGGTGGAGCATCACACTCAGGGTCTCACACATGTAGGCCAGTGTTAGATTGGGATTACAAATTTGTACCATCAGCTCTTCTACTGGCCACCATTTTTTTCTAGTGCCTGGGACCTAGAGCCTTAAGCTTATCACAGGGGACTTTGCCACTGAATTATGTCCCCAGCTCTTGCCTTATTACTTTATTTTATTTATTTATTCATTTTTGGCAGACAGGGGGTTAGGTATTTTTGAAATGAGGTCTTTTGAGCCCAGGCTATCTTTTTATTCTAACTATGTAGTTGATAATGACTTTGAACTCCTGATCTTCCTGCCTTAGCCTCTCAAGTGCTGGACCCACAAGACTGTCCCATTAAGGACAGCTCCATAATTACCATTTTAGTGATTGCCTTTCCAAAACTTTACAACCTACTTTAAGAAATTTCTTCAGGCACTTGAGTGTGGCTCAGGGGTAGACCCCTTGCCTGGTCTGTTGAAGGGCCGGGGTTCCTCCTCCAACAACAAAGCCCAATCAAAACCAAACAAAATTTCTTTGTCCAGATGAAGTATAGTTCATAGAGTGACTAAATGACTGTTTGCTATCACTAGCCCAGAAAGTTCCAGTTCTTAGTGATGTCAGGTGATGGTGTATTCCTAGAGTCCCAAAACTTGGGAGGCTGGCTGGCGGCCTCCACTATACCGTGAGTTTTGGCCAGCTTGAGTTACACAAGATCCTGTCTCAAAAAAATCAAAACTAAACCAAAATTCCCATCCCCAGAAAAAGAGAGACATTAAAACAGAAAAGTCCTCATGGGATCCAGTTGAGCAGACACACCCACGTGAGACCAACCCGGAACTCTTCGGAACTCTTCGGGTGCTCTCAAGCCCTCCCCAGTCCGTGTGCTCCTGGTCCTGGGTGAGAATCCAGCACATGTCCTTCTGCAGGACATGGGGCTCTCTCCCAGGCTCAACCCACTACTCGACAATCCAGGGTACAAAAGCCTTAGATGAAGCTTGAGGCAATCCCTCTAACCCGTGGAGGGCAAGTGAAGCAGAACCGGTGGCCAGGCAGCCCCGCCCCAGCCCTCAGCCAGCTTAGCCTCCCCGGCTCACCCTGCAGCCACGTTGTTCTTGTTCCAGTTGGGGTGCCTCACGATCTTTTGCACACTCACATACTGCTCGGTGCCGTCATTCTGGCTCAGGTTGTGATCTCCGACAACCACTCGGAAAGTCATCGGGCTGGAGAGAGAGGAAAGCCTGAGGGACCGCCTTTCCCACTCGGAGGAAAGCTCGAGAATGGACTAGCTGCTTAACTCTGGGGTGGGAACTGAGATTCTCAGGCCTAGATGGAGAACAAAACGGGCTTGAAGGCGAGGCAGGACAAGCGCCCTCATTCCCTGTAGTTACCAGCTGAGGCAACAGAAAATATACATTTTCAGTGTACTAAGCTAACCAGAGGTAACTTATAGGTTACACATGTGCGTGCACACACGCACGCACAACTTGTACTTTCTCTATACTGTCCCCTCAGATGACACCCAGCCACAGACAGGCTCAGAAGTGGCCCAATGCCCTGAGAGGCTCATGCGAAGCTCCAGCATGTATTCTTCCAGAAGGCTCAGTTGCTTCCTCCTGTGGGCTCAGGAACCCGGCTCCGTCTCCCTCACCTGTCCACACAGTGAGCAGCGGTCATCACCCAGTTGCGTCGGATGAGGGTCCCTCCACAGGTGTGGTGCCATGATCCTCCGGACTGGTACTGGAGGGAAATCTAGTCAAGAAAAAAGAAAGCGGGGGTGGGTTAGTGTCACTGTCTAATCTTTCTGATGCCACTCAAAACATTCTCTAACTTTCTGGGCCCGCCCCTGCCAGTGGCTCCGCCCCTCTGCCCACAGTGGTCCTGAGGAGTGCATTACGAGGGGAGGCATCTAGCTGCTTCTAGGATCAGCTGGAAAGAGTCTCCACTGCTCGATGACATTTGCTACACTTGTGGGAAAGTGAGGGCTCACACAGTGCCTTAGGCTTCTTCCCAATGAATTGTTGCTCTGAGCTTAGAACTCACTTATGTGCTTTTTATCAGCTTCTCTCCAAAGGTAACCAAGGCATTGCACCATCACTGAAGCCCTACCAACTTAGGGCTCCAGGTTCCTCTCCTCAGTGCTGGGCAGTAGTGGGCACACACCTTTACTCTCAGCACCCAGGAGGCAGAGGCAGAGGCAGAGGCAGAGGCAGAGGCAGAGGCAGAGGCAGAGGCAGAGGCAGAGGCAGAGGCAGAGGCAGAGGCAGAGGCAGAGGCAGAGGCAGAGGCAGAGGCAGAGGCAGAGGCAGAGGCAGAGGCAGAGGCAGAGGCAGAGGCAGAGGCAGAGGAGGCAGAAGGATCTCTCTACATTGGAGGCCAGCCGGGTCTACAAAGTGAGTTCCAGAATAGCTATAGCTACACAGAAAAACCCTGTCTTGAAACACACACAAGAAATACCCTAGCCTCTCACCTTAGGGAGTACTTGGAAATGACAGTGGAAAATTCATTTTTTATTAGGACATCATACAATAGGACTACTGAAAACTGGGGCTCAAACGGATGTAAGTTGAATTTAACTGAAATTGCACAGATTCCTCTGGAAGTGCGGCTGTCGGGCCGCTGCTGTACCTGCGTCTGTATCCGCACAGAACCAAGCCCAGCATCATGGTAAGGATGCACTAACATAAGCCAAAGAAGCACGGTGCCCATGTGTGTTTGTGCCGTTTGGGACACACACTATGGACAGACTGGTGCAGGGATGTTTTAGGATATGTGGAGCCTCTTGGATCCACCTGGCACATAGCCATCACAGGAATAACAAAGGCAGTTTGTGGGGTGAGGAGAAAAAGCATTTCCCAGGCATGACCTGGTCTTACGTCCTTGGACTACAGAAAGAAGGAGCAACGTTTGAGCCACAGGTGAAATCATTCGCTGTGCAAACCTGACATCCTGAGTTTGAATTCTCAAGACCCATGTAGAAACCTGTTGTGTTCTTCTCAGCACTTGAGAGGCAGTGGCAGCAGAGTCTGTGTGCCCTGCAGCATGTGCTCTGCAGCAGCCTGCTCTGCATAGCCAGTTCCAGGCCAGCCAGGGCTGCTCGGCAAGACCCTGTCAGCAAACAACTAACTGGATGTGGTGGTGAGCATCTGTGGTTCCCACACTCTCTGGTGAGGTGGGAGGTGCAGGCAGGAGAGGGACCCAGAAGCTGGGGAGCTGGAGGGGGGGGCTGAGGGGTTGGCACCAACTTGGAGTATGCAGCATGAAGTGGAGTGGCAGAAACATGAAAAGCCTCGCCACAAACATGGTGGAAGGTTAGCAACCTTCTGTGCTGTGGCAGTCTGACACTTTGTCTGTCTGTCTGTCTGTCTGTCTGTGTCTCTGTGTCCCGGTGTATCTCTGTCTGTCTCTGTTTCTCTGTCTCTGTCTCTGCCTGTCTCTGTCTCTGTCTCTGTCTCTCTCTCTCTCTCTCTCTCTCTCTCTCTCTCTCTCTCACACACACACACACACACACACACACACACACGTTTAAGTATATGACCAGCAGACTGGTGTATAAATTCATCCCCCCTCAATCTTTTGTATTTAGACTCCCATCCCAGTCTCGTTCCACACATGGTTAAAATCCAGAATTAGACAGCAAGTGAGCTGCCTGCTGGTAAAAACACATATACGCGTAAAATACATTTTGGGGGGAGAGGGGGATGCACAGCATCTCTTGTTTGGGTAAAAGCCTGGGCTGGAGCAACACCCACCTGAGATGGCCAAGAGTTCCTCCGGGCTTCAGCCCCTCCAACTACTCGGGCATTAGTTTCCGGAAAGTCCTCGGTACTGTGTCCTTTGTGAGAGAGCGAGTGATGACTAAGCGTGGGTCTACCAGGGCGGGGGTGGGGCGCAGCAGCTACACTGTGAAGACTGTTAGCTTTGTCTGCAGATTTTCTGCTCTCCCCCCAAACGCCGAGGGGCCCAGCTCTGAGTTGTCTGCGCTCTTTTTCTTCTTTTGAGAACAGTGCCTCGGTGTGCTTTCTCCTCTGGGCTGTCTGAGCACTCTGCCTTGCCATGAAAGTCCTACCCAAACCACTAGGCTAGGGTCCCGCCGATGCCGATGCCGAGGCTAGTCCCTGCTCAAGGTCACTGCTCAGCGGGAGGAAACCCCTCCAGGGCTTCAGCAGGATTCTCCAGGAGCAGCAGCAGCGCACACCCAATCAAACAGCTTCAGGGTCTCTTGCAGCCAAGAGGGCTGGTGGGGAGCTCCCTGGGGCTTCTCCTCTGCCTCCCGACTCACCCTCCTGCGTGGCCAGGCAGTGCGCCTCAGCGCCTGTCTTTTGCTCGTGGAGAGTAAGGTTTTTGCTAGACTGACTGGCACAGCTTTCTGCCTTTTTCTGAGATAGAGAGCTAGCCTGGGCTTAGAGACTTGCTGACCCTCCTTGCTCAAGTCCCCCTCCCTCAGAATTTGGGCCAAATGACCCTCTTACCATATAGGACCAGGGAAGCAAACACCAGGAAGCGCAGCATGTTGTCGAGAGAGTAGACCACTGACCCCTTGCCATGAACTGAACCCTCTTTATACGCCTCTTATCAGCAGCTTTGCTGACCTTCCTCCTGCCAGCTGGGCAGGGCCGTGGGTAGAAGGCAGGGAAAAGCACAGGTGACATGAAAGTACAAATGTACAAATTTTAAGTCAACTCATTTATCTGATATTCAGAGACAGAACAAGGTCGGCACTCAGTTAACCCGAGTCAACTGAGTTGACCTCAGTTGAACCACAGCCAGCAAATCCTTAGAGGGCCTTCGAGGGGGTGAAGCCGTTTGCAGCCAAGCTGAACACCCACACTCAATCCCTAGAACTCACATGGTAGAAAGAGCGCATGGATTCCTGCGAGTTGTCCCCTGATCACCACATGCATGTGCTCATACACACATATACACACCGTGAATGCATATAGGTAAGCATAATAATAAAAAATTCAAGATGGGGCTGGAGAGATGGCTCAGAGGTTAAGAGAACTGACTGCTCTTCCAGAGGTCCTGAGTTCAATTCCCAGTAACCACATGGTGGCTCCCAACCATCTGTAATGGAACCTGATGCCCTCTTCTGGTGTGTCTGAAGACAATGACAGTGTACTCATATGCATAAAATAAATAAATCTTTAAAAAAATTCAAGATGAAGAATGACAATTGCTTTTTTTTCATACATGCCCTGTGTTGTCCAAATCTCTCCCATCATCCACCACTGTCCCAATGTCCACTGTGGCACTATAGATGAAGAGACCTGTCCTGTGCACGTAGGGATTAGGGTTTGGGGAGCAGGTGAGGCATATGTCCAAAGAGGGAGATGGGCTTGTCCACAGCACATAGATGTAGGCTGGAACCCAAGAACAGAGCGAAGAGGATGCTATGGGGAGGAACTGGGTCTGGAGAGGCTACAGAGGGAAGCTACAGAGCTCTCAGGGAAGAGTGTGTGGGCAGGAGTGCAGAAAGCACAGCAGGGGAAGGACCCGTAGAGGAAGGAGGTCAGAGGGCAGTGTGCCCCGGAGAGGACAGAGGAAGGACCATGAGCCGGCACAAGATGGCCGGCCTCAGAGCAGAGGACTGTGGGAGCAGGAGCTCTGACGCTGACAGGCTTCCCAGGGGCCCTAGTTACCTTTGAACCTAGGAATCCAGGCTTTGGGGCTGCAGGGCTGGGAAAGACTGGGAAGGGGGCTTGCAGGAATCTGTCCCCTGAGCCTTCAGGATAGTCCATGTCCAGGTAGCTTGAAGGGCTCCCTCTGCAGCTCACCTCCAGATACAGAGACAATCTTAGGGAGAGGGATGAGCTGGCTGGGGAAACCAGGCATCTTCCTTCTCCCCCTCCTCCTCCTCCTCCCTCCTCCTCTTCTTCTTCCCCCTCCTCCTCCCCCCTCCTCCTTCTTCTTCCTCCCCCTCCTCCTCCTCTCCTCTCTGGAGATTGGCAGGCAGTTGCTGGTCCAGGATACAGTGTTCAAGGAGCAGCCTGAGAACCTCTTGACATGCATAGCCAGGCATCACAGACTTCAGTGTCCTCAGCCTTTAAGGGCAGGACCAACTTCATATCTGTCTCTGCTCTTGTCCAGGTTGCAGAGAAACCCAGTCTGAATCACCTGAAAACCAGCCTCCTGACAGGGGTGGTGGTGCACATCTGCAATGCCAGTGCTTAGAAGGTAGAGTTAGGTGTATCAGGGGGAGTTCAGGGAACAAGGCCAAGCAGTCCATTCAACCCCTTGGTCAACCTTTCTCTTTTCCTTGAGGTAGGGTCTGGTCTTGAACTCAGATTCCTCTGCCTCAGCCTCCAGTCGCTGAGGTTGTAGGTGCCCACCACTACACCACGGCTGCTTTAGACTCTCATTATCATTTGTAGGTTTATGAATCGACTATTGAAGCCTTGGTTGGCTTCAATGCCAAGACGTTGCTTTGGGTTTTTTTCCTTTAGATAAGCCATTCCAATCCTTGGAATACATCCTTTTCAATTGATCAAACACACAAAGGAGAGCATGAGGCTTCGGTATAGTTTATTACAAAACTTCATTTCTGCTCATGAAATTTCCCACCAAGTTTGGAAAAACACAAGCTGATACAGAGGAAGTTTGAATACATTAGATCAAATGGTAAAGTAAATTAAGGTAGAAAAAGGAACAATTATTAGATACTGATTTGTTGCTTTATTTAGTGGTTTATTTAAAACACTGCTTATACTGCCTATTTGCCAAATGCAGCTTCACTTGCTACCTGGAATGGAATGATGTATTTGCTCTAACAATCTGTCAGCTGCCAGGGAGGCTTTGGTAAAACCTCATTTGCTTGCCTGATCCACCTTGTGGTTTTAGAATATAAAAATGAGGAAGCAAACTGCATCTAGGACAGAGGCCTTTCAGGAGCTGTCCTGGTTTTGGATCACCTGTGACAGCTCCTCTCTTCCAGCTCACTGGTGTTAAAGCACTTCTTCCAGAAAGATTCCTGAAGCAATGGTACAGCAGCTCACAAGAATGAGAAATAGTCCAAGCCCGTGACCCCAGCATGGGGCAAGGGAGGCCAGCTTGAGGTACACAGCAAGATCCTGTCTGGGAAGAAAGGAGGAAGAAAAGAGGAACAGCTCTGTTCTGGGGTGGGTGTGAGGAAACTTGTCAGCACCAGAGTGGACATCTTAGCTGGGTATAATATAACAAAATTGGGCTGAGGAAGTAATACAAAAATTCTGGGATACATGGGAAAGCCTGTCAGCACCAGAGTGAACACCTTAGCTGGGAATAATATAATTGGGCTGAGGTAATATAAAAATTCTGGGATACATGGGAAAGCCTGTTAGGACCAGAGTGGACACCTTAGCTGGGTATAACAGAATTGGGCTGAGGAGGTAATATAAAAATTCTGGGATACATGGGAAATAGTTTATGGCTGATAAACATTTTGATGTTTAATGGAACCAACATTAGGATCGAGATTTTGACTCCCTATGATTAATTCATTATTAACACAGTTTCTCAGAGCCTTTCTCACCTAGAAGTCAAGTGCTCTTCTACAGGGCATTATCTAGTCAGTATGAATAGTGCTTATGGCCCAGAATATACTTAGGGGCCTACAAAAATGTTTCAGTTTAAAATCCAAAGAAATTAATAGAATATGTATTGTCATATTTATGCCAATGTGATCTGAACTTATTATCATAGCCCAGGTTGGTCTCCAGCTCTCAGTCTAGCTCATGTGTACCTCTCATTTTCTTGTTTCTGCTTTCTAACTGCTGGAACTACTAGCCTGGGCTAGCCTGGGCCACCATACCTAGTCTACCTGGCTTAAAGGATCAAACTCTGGGCCTTGAGCATGTCAGGCCCATGCTACTGACTAAACTCTGCCCATCTTTTCTTTTCTTTCTTTTTTTTTAAATAAAGAATATTTGTTTACATTTTATAGGTATGAGTGTTTCACTGCATGTATGTCTATGTACCACTCATGTGCCTGGCGTGCTTACAGGCCAGAAGATGTCATAATATTTCAGAACTGTAGTTACAGATGGTTGTGAATCACCATGTAGCTGCTGGGAATTGAATTCAGGTCCTCTGGAAGAGCAGAAAGAAAGAGCTCCTGATCACCAAGCCATCTCTCCAGCCTCCCCTCACCTTTTTTCGAGACAGGGTCTTGCTCTGTAGCCCTGGCTGGCCTGGAACTTGCTATGTAGACCAGGCTGGTTTCAAACCAATGTCCACCTGCCCCTGCCTTAGGACCCACCACAGTCAGCTTCTCCCTTCTGTCTCCATCACTGTATTTTCCAGGCTTCCACCTTTGCCTGTGGTTTGGCTCATGCTGAAGAGCTGCTTGTGCAACACCTTTGCCCAAGTCCTTAATGGCCTTTGATGGGGTCAGTAGGCTGCCTCTCCTGACGCCTTTTAACTCCTTTCCTTGAGCATTCTGAAACTCATCTCTAGAGCAGGAGCTCCACAGGGGAAGGGCCCCATCTCACATCTCACACCTGCACACATAATACACACTGGCTGGAGTGTGTTTTCAGGTGTGACAGTAGCTGTAGGAGAACAATGTGTTCCTTGCCAGTGCCATCTGTTTCAGTTATGGGCCAAAGCAGGGAGAGAGGAACTCAAATCCAACATCTTTTACCAATACCATAAAACCTTTATTTCCACCAGGTCCCCAATCAGCCTCTCTTGCCTCTTCCCACCCTGGATCACAACTCTTTGGCTGGGCACAGGGCACTCAGGCAAGCAGATGGGATTAGCCCTCCAGGCAACTGCACGCTGTCCCAGACCCCTCAGACTTGCCAGGACTCTGACTAGCCTTATCTTGGGTCTGGGCTCGGAGCTGCCAAACATCTTGCTAGGTGACCTTGGACAAAACACCTATCTAGTTTCTACTGAGGAATAAGTGTAAGGGGGGCGGGGAGATACCTTAGTTCAGAGGCTGCAAGGCAGATCCCTTCATATTCTCCATGTTATTTTTTATTGCTTTTGAGAAAAGTCTAATCCTGAAGCCCAGCCTGGCCTTGGACTTAAGACCTTGATGCTGTAGTTAGTCTCTGAGTACCGAGACTATAGACCTGGTCCTTCATGCCTAGATCTTGCTTTGCTTTTTAACCTCCTCATCTATGGCTTAGAACAAAGGGGCTTTGGGCTTGAGACTCACCAGCTATCTGAGCCCATGAACTTTTTTCCAGTTCAGAACTAACAGTCCAGGATTTCAATGTAGTCTCCCATCTTGCTACCTGGTTTTCTGGAGGAGAGCCGGCCAGCCAGAATGATCAGAGAGGGGTCAGGAAATGGCATGGCTGGCAGCTCATTCTCTAGTGTCCTTGAATGCTGGAAGGAGCCCTGGTACAGCACCAAAGATGGGGACTCAGCCCCAGCTTGAACCACCTGCCAGCTGTGTGACTGCAGAAAAGCCCTCTGCCTCCCTCCATCCCTCTCTGCCTTCCTCTTCCCCCTCTGCCTCTCTCTGCCTCCCTCTGTCCCTCTCTGCCTCCCTTCCTCTCTTGATCTCCTTTGCTGTTTTCTGTGGTGCTAAGGGGTCAAACCTAGGGCCTTTCCCTGAACTGTATATACTCCAGCTGGTCTAAACCTTCTCAATGGATGGCTCCTTCCTGTGTCTTCCACAGATAACTGTACAAATGGCATAGGATGAAGGTACGTTGTGTACATCAAGACGGTTTCCTGCCGGGGTCTGTTAACAGGAGAGGGTCTCTGCCCTTCCAGTCCCTCTGCAGGACACACTTTCAGGCTGCAGGCTGCTCTGGAGGCCTCAGTCTCTAGAGAGGAGGAAAGCCTTGGGCCACAGAGTATGTGACCTCCATGTGATCTCCTGGTCTCTCCAGTGACATTGAGGAACGAAATGGGAACCAGTGTTGTTGCAAGAAGAATGTCCTGCCTTGGTGGCCACTGGGCTTAAAAATCCAACTCTCGGGCCTCCGGAGGATCTGGGGGAGGGGGCCCCCAGATACCTGGTGACCCTACCACCTGGAGGGCTTGTTGGGCCTGCACTGGGGATGACCCCAGGCCTAGACAAACAGCCAGAGCTGGTAGGGGTCACTGGGATTACAGGGGGCCATGGCTGGCTTTTTGTCCTGGGATGTCAGGCAGGTACCAGATCCTGAGTTTCTGATGAGTTGGTCCTAAAAGGCAACACAGGAAAGAGTTAAACTGAGGACCACGAGACAAGGGCAGCTGGTGAAAGGCAAAGGAAGTAGAGTGAGGTCCAAAGAGGATGCTTCTGGTTCCTTCCCCGAGACGCACACACCAGCTTTAGCCTGATGGCTGTCACAGAGAACTGTGAGACCATGGCTGACAGAAAAACCCTTCAGGGCTTCCCCTTCTCTGGGGTGGCCAGCCTCACAAAGTTTGGGCTACATCTGACCCTCCTTTTTTGCTTGTGGTTAGACTTTGGCTCCATCCTTCCGGTAGCCTCATGGTTCTGCCTCTCTTTTTCTGTAGCAGGTGACCAAAGAGGGTAGAGCTCCTGCTTAGTGATGTCGATTACCACGACCTACCTCCCAGCTGTGTGGTGCAAGAGAAAAAGCCTGCTTCCAGTCAGACGTATGGAAGCCTGATTACCAGCCTGCCGTCGCCAGTGGTGGGGTCTGAGCCAGACAAGACTGTTGAATGTCATCTGGCTGCCTTGTAGAAATGGGAACATTGTCCTTTGGGACAAAGCCCCTTAAAGATGAAGACAGATAATACATGCCTGTGCGTTGCTTTGTGCCTGGCACACGGAGGCACCTGAGAGCCACGAGTGAATCGTCACCTTCGTCTGTTTGGACTCAGCTTTGAAATGTGCATGGCAGAAGCACCCATGGGTCACTGCCGTTCTACTTTTTTATCAGCCAGAACCAGGCAGTAACACACCATGACCAAGTCCATGGCTACCATGCGATCTTCCCTGCTCTAATCCCATGGTGCTCAAGCAGCAGATGATGATGTTGAAGAAGATGAAGAAGAGAAAGGAGGAGGAGGAGAAGGAGGAGGAAGAGGGAGATGAGGAGGGAGATAAGGAGGAAGAGGAGAAGAGGAAGAAAAGGAGGGAGAGGAAGAAGAGGGAGAGGAGAAGGAGGAAGAGGAGGTCAAGGAAGAGGAGAAGGAAGAGGAAAAGGGGAGAGAGAGGACAGATGTAGACTCTCAGTCCCGAGAGGGTGGGGGGACAGATGTGGACTCTCAGTCCCAAGAAGGTGGAGGGGACAGACGTGGACTCTCAGTCCCAAGAGGGAGGGGGACAGATGTGGACTCTCAGTCCCAAGCTTTCTGGGCCACTGACTCACCTGGGTCAGTTCCCATTCCTCGTCCTTGGGCACTTTGCTATTTTTGCCAACGAACTGACAGCTCCTAAGGCCCAGGGTGCTTCCACTGGCGTGTAGACACAGCTGCTTCCCAATGTTATGGCGGAGGTCCCTCTGGGATGTGTACTCAAAGTACTGGAAGGCAAAGCAAAGACATCCTGTGGAGCAGGTGGGGAGTTCGCCCACTACCGCCCTCTCCCCCAAGCCACTGCCCTACCGTGCCAACAACATGGCTTCCAGGGGGAGGGAGGAAGCTGGGCTGAGACTTTGTATCACTCTGTACCACTTTGTATCACCGTCTTGATTATTTCCACATCACCTTGTACTGGATCAATGGTGTGTATAACTTCAACTAGGAACTAAAATTTTCCTTAGCCTTATCTTAAACACCAACTATGAAAGAATACTAGCTCTGCTCTTTGGTGCCTGCACTGGCTGGTTTTGTGTGCCAACTTGACACAGGCTGGAGTTATCACAGAGAAGGGAGCTTCAGTTGGGGAAATGCCTCCATGAGATCCAGCTGTGGGGCATTTTCTCAATTAGTGATCAAGGGGGTAGGGCCCCTTGTGGGTGATGCCATCCCTGGGCTGGAAGTCTTGGGTTCTATGAGAGAGCAGGCTGAGCAAGCCAGGAGAAGCAAGCCAGTAAGGAACACCCCTCCATGGCCCCTCTGTGTCAGCTCCTGCTTCCTGACCTGCTTGAGTTCCAGTCCTGACTTCCTCTGGTGATGAACAGCAACGTGGAGGTGTAAGCTGAATAAACCCTTTCCTCCCCAACTTGCTTCTTGGTCGTGATGTTTGTGCAGGAATAGAAGCCCTGACTGAGACAATGCCTGACAAGGAGTCTCCTTTTGTAGCTTAGGCTGGTCTATATCTCTGCCGTGTACACCAGGCTGGCCTCAAACTCATGATCCTCCTGCCTCTGCCTTCCAACTACCAGATTGTTGTGCCATCCAGCCTATGGCACTTACCATCCGGCACCAGCTGGTTCTGGGTTAGCTAATAAACTACCACTGAAATGAAGGATATTCATCAGTGAATTGCCCAGAACCATCTTACAGGCTGGCTGTACCTGAATCTGCTTTCAAACGGCTGTTTTCATTTGCATGTTTTGGCAGGCCATTCAGTACCCCAGGCCACTCTTTCTCTTGCTTCAGCTCTGTTTTTAAATCCCTCTTACATACCATCTGGGTACTGGATGGCTGAGGGACAGCGGACGGGTACTGTGTGGTTAGTTTTTGTTACCTTGACACTAAGGTAACTAGGGTCATCTGGAAGAAGAATCTCAATTGAGAAAACTCCCCCCATCAGATTAGCTGGAGAAAACTCCCCCATCAGATTGGCCTGTGGGCAGGGCTGTAGGGAATTTCTTTCTTTCTTCCTTTCTTTTTTTTTTTTTTAAGATTTATTTTATTTACATGAGCACACTGTAGCTGCCTTCAAACACACCAGAAGAGGGCGTCAGATCTCATTACAGATGATTGTGAGCCACCATGTGGTTGTTGGGAATTGAACTCAGGAGCTCTAGAAGAGCAGTCAGGGCTCTTAACTGCTGAGCCATTGCTCCAGCTCAGGAATTTCTTGATTAATGAATGATTGAAGTGAGAGGGCCCAACCCACTGTGGGACGTGGCACTCCTTGGCAGGTAGGTGCTCCTGGTGGATAGGAAGCCTGAAGAACATGCCAGTGTGCTCTGTCTCTCTAATGCCTCTGCTTCAGGTTCCTGCCCTGATGTCCCTCCACAGTAGACTGTGATGTGGAAATGTGACATCTACCAGCCAGGTACGATGATGAACACCTTTAATCCCAGGATTCAGGAGGCAGAGGCAGGTTGGTCTCTGTGAGTTTGTGGTCAGCCTGGTCTACAGAATGAGTTTCAGGATAGGCAGGGCTAAGCCGTGAGACCCTGTGTCTAAAACCCTTTCCTCTTTTGGTCATGGTGTTTTGTCACAGTGGTAGAAAGCTAGCTAAGACAGGGGAGCATTAGTCACCTCTCAGGGAGTGCCCCACGCTGTGGGGTGTGGGTGAGGGTCCAGGGTGTCAACAATGGTTGTTCAGGGGGTCCCTACTGGGAGAGTGGGGTAGGGTCAGAATGGCAGGTTCTGGCCAGAGGGGAATTAAGGATAAAAGCTGAGTATATACAGGTGTTGTTGAGAGAGAATGCGTTCAAGAATTCTCCACTGGCCCCAGCAGCTAGCTTCACCCACAGCCCTCCCTCATCCTCTAGTGCCCAGAATGGCGCCAGCCCTGTGTCCCTGGTTTAACCTGCAGACCTTGCTTGTGTGCTTCCTGCAGCAGGGGTGGTACCTCCTCCCGAATCTCATCCACTGCGGGCCGCAGGAAAGTGCTATTTAAGGTAGAGAAAGGGTGCTCTTGGGAAGAGGAGGCACCGGAGAGGGGACGCGCATCTGTCTGGCCTGCCTGGGACAGCCCGTTTTTCTCTACCTGATTGCCTCCGAGGTTGTGGCAGACATACATGATGAGAGGCTTCCCTCCACGGTTGTTCTCACCCACATCCAGACACTGACTGGTGCCGAGATTCTTGATCTGCACAAAGTAATGTGGGGAAGAGGGATATAACTCAGCTGGGTGCGGGCCCAACTGGGATGGCTTCCCCCTGTGTGTGTGAGCCCAGATATCTAGAGCTAATAGCAAAGCAAGGCCAAGGAGCCCCTGAGGCTGGGCTGGGCTGGGCAGGGGAGGGCTGGGCAGGACTGGGCTGGGCAGGGCAGGGGAGGGCTGGGCAGGACTGGGCAGGGCAGGGCAGGGCTGGGCTGGGCTGGGCAGGGCAGCCCACAGGAGCTGACCCTCAGCATCACCCCAGACTTGTTCAAAAGGCAGAGCCAGTCGAGAAAGAATGAACATGCTGCCCAGCAATGTGTATTAACATGGCCACGTGGCCATGGCGCCGACCTCTACTTCTCTACCTTTTGTCTTTCTATCTCTTTTTCTACAATAAAACACCTTAAGCACCCCCCCCAAAAAAGAAGAAGAAGAAGAAGAAGAAGAAGAAGAAGAAGAAGAAGAAGAAGAAGAAGAAGAAGAAGAAGAAGAAGAATCACTACTCATAGATTCTCCACTTATCAGGTCTTGGAGAAACTCCCAAACTGTCTCCCCCACCCTCCCAGCATGCCTTGTCTATTCCTGGGCTGCACGGTTTTGACTTCTTTGGGCTGCCATGGTGATGTATAGCTAACTTACAGCTCCATAGAAGGTGGGGTTCAGGTCAGGGACAAACATCTCCGGGTAGACATTGTGCAGGTACCAGGAAAAGTTGTGGCAGTGTAGCTGTTCCCTGAGTCGCAGTCGCTCCGAAATGTCACCGAAGTTGTTCTGTCAATGAGTCAGTCCCTTAAACGGTCAGTGTCACAGCTTGGACGTTTCTGTCTGGGTTTGAGGCAGCCCAGACAGCATGGAGCACCGAAGTTACTCTCTGCTACTCAGTCCTACTCAATGTGGCTACTGGCTCAGCCTCGATGACACACACATCTGCCTTAGCATGGGGACCTCACCACCTCACAACATTCCCTCATGCCCCGTGACTCCCCAGTCAGCCCTCCTGGTCTTTGATTAGAGCCTGTTAGAGCCATTCCTCTGGTGGGGGGGTTCCCCTCCCTACCTTTTACTCTCCTTTCTCCCCTCTGAGATGCTAGGACACCCCCTCCCAGGCAGGGGCAACTGGGGCTCCTCCTCTGAGCCCAGTGTGGAGTTCACAGGGCTAGCTTATAGAGTTCTGAGGGATGAGGGGAGGCAGGAAGGTAGAGGTGGGACAGCCCTGCCATTGGGAAGCTGACCAGAGGCCTGGAATCCCACACTTCTCTTGCCAGCCACCCAGGCACTGGTGACTTACCTCCTTGACCATCTTTGCTGCTTGCAGATTTCTCCTGTAGAAAATCTTCTTATAGTCATCCATCCAGACCTCAGCCAGGCGCACCTGATTGCGTGCAATGACACTGGTGCCCTTGGGGAAGGTGTGGGGACTCTTGGTACGGAACACGTGGCCCACCACAGAGCAGGGGATGATCTCCAGCTGGCCCCCACACTGCCACACCTGACACAAAGAAGACGGGATGAGGCCTTCAGAAGGGTGGTGGACAAGCTCCCCCAAGCAGGTCTCTTTAGTACCCAGGACATCAGGCCCCAGGTCCTAGATGGAAGGAAATGTTATACCCTTTCCATCTCCGAAGAAAGAGACATTGGTGGGTTTCCTTCTAGGGAAGGGCTACCCATTTCTAGGCACTCTGCCTGCGCTGGCTCCCTCTGGGCGACTGTGGATGCACAGAGTCCTGATGCTACTTCACTTCAGAGAAGAGACAGCTGGCTAGTTCTACGCTATGTATGTACTCTCGGCTCTGGTCACTGGACTCTGACCTGGAGACGTGATAGCTTACATGGGAGCAACAGAAAATCTGACCTCCCTTAGATCAGAGCAGCTGTCAGTGGCTTATTTTTACTGGTCCCGGAGCATGCCAGTTTTTGAGGAGAGATCCCAGGTCAGGATCAGAGGTTCACTAAACAGAGTGAAACAGATACTGACTGGTGGCCCCTCTCTATGCCAGTGGCCAGACATCTAGAGATGACTCCATTAACGAGCTCATTTTCCTATTACTTGCCCACCTGCATGGGGATTCGTGCAGCTTTTAGAAGCAACTCTTCCTGACCTATCTTGATTTGCCTCGTTCTCGGAATTCCTCTGAGTTCTGCCTCCATCAGAATTGGGTTCCACCTACTGTCTCTCAGTATCGATGAGCTTATTGGAAGCGTGTGGGGAATCCAAAGGCTCCAGGGCTGGGCATCTCTGACTTGCGAAAGAGGGGCCTGAGTTTTCCAATGTGGATGATGGTGACTACTTCCTGACATGGTTTCATCGTAGAACAGTCCGTTAACTAAGTTCGATCCTTACGGCTCCCGTTATCCCTTCCCTCTTGGAGGTTCTGCCCTGGAACTCAGTCTCATTGACAGAGACATACTGGCCCTAGCAGGGAGAGTGGAGCTGTGTCAGAAAGCAGACGTCCTTTCAAGTTCAGTTCCAGATCCAACTCCCTTGAAGCTATCAGTGTTCTGAGCCCAATGTGGTGTTTACAGGGCTAGCTTATAGAGTTCTGAGGGATGAGGGGAGGCAGAAAGGTAGAGATGGGACAGCCCTGCCACCGAGAAGCTGACCAGAGGCCTGACAGCCCTGCCACCAGGAAGCTGACCAGGGGCCTGACAGCCCTGCCACGGGGAAGCTGACCAGGGGCCTGACAGCCCTGCCACTGGGAAGTTGACCAGAGGCCTGGAATCCCACACTTCTCTGTGGAGCCTGAGGTGCTGGAGTTTCCCTGTTCATCCTCACCCGGAAGGACATTTCCACATTCTCCCCTCCCCAGATCTCCATCTGGTTATCATAGGTACCGATGTGCTCAAAGTAGGCCTTGGAGATGGAGAAGAGGCCGCCGGCAAACGTGGGGGACCTGGAGGGACAGAGGGAGAGAGCACAGGTCATCGTCAATAGAGGCAGGCAGGGAGGGCTGGTGGCTGGCTTCCTCCGAGGCCTCCTACTTCATGTCCTGCTCCTGCTGGGTCATGCAGTCCCTTCACTAACTCCCACTGTGCCCGGGAGAGAGGCAGTCTGCAACACTCTTAAATGGACTCCTTCATCTGTTCAACTGGGGATGTAGGAACCATCACCCAGCAGGGCCTGAGAGCATGGCTGCATCTGGAGCTGGGAGAGGAGTCTAGAGTGAGGGGGAGGAGTCTAGAGAGAGGGAGAGGAGTCTAGAGCGAGGGAGAGGAGTCTAGAGGGAGGGGAGACAGCCTTGAGAGAGGGGGAGGAGTCTAGAGTGAGGGGGAGGAGTCTAGAG
>NW_022196893.1:32068081-32080876 GCF_008632895.1 Mastomys coucha
GTAAGGGGGAGGAGTCTAGAATGAGGGGGGAGTCTGGAGTAAGGGGGAGGAGTCTAGAGTGGGGGGGGAAGAATCTAGAGGGGGAGGAGTCTAGAGTGAAGAGAAGGAGTCTAGAGAAGGGAAGAGTCATGAGAGATGGGGAGGAGTCTAGAGAGAGGGGGAGCAGTTTCTCATTTTCTGTGTTGTAAGACTAGAAGCAACTCTACCATCTTCAGAAGCCCCCTGAGACAGATTCTGCAAATAGGCAGGATTTAGACCAGGAAGGAAGGGATGCTCGTTGTCAGCTGGGCTGACCCCATTCAAACTCAGTGTCCACATGGCTTGGAGGACTGCGTGGCCACAGCATTAGCTGGGGCCTGGCCCGCTAATGTGCTGACCCCATTCAGACTCAGTGTCCACATCGCTTCGAGGACTGCGTGGCCACAGCATTAGCTGGGGGCCTGGCCCGCTAATGTGTTTTAGACTTCCAAGGGAAGCTTCCGGTTGTCTGGTGAGTGGAGGTGCCCCTGGCAGATGAGGAGAGGAGGGGGACTCCTAAGGGTTCTGGCTTTCAGACAGAGGCAGGGAGGCACAGGCCCAAGTCAAGACTGGGCCAATGAAGAAGGTGACCTCATGGAATCCAGCCACGGGGATTCCCTGGACCTGCTCTTGTCTTCCTGATGTTACTTCTATAGCCATTTTCTAGAAGGAATTTCAGTTGGGAAACCCTCACACTTGGGCTGGCTTCCTGTTGCCACTTCTATCTTCCTCCAGGGGTCCCAAGCCTGCCCAAGTAGCACCAGGAAGGCTCTGAGAATCCTAGAACTCCACACGAACACCCCGAAGCTAGCCTGCTCTTGAGAGTCTCAGAGGATTTCTAAGACTGAGGGGGCCCCTGACAAATTAGCTTTGAGGATAAATGCCACTCAGGACCGTCTCTGTAGACCATTCCTATAGGTGGACATCTCCCAGAAACACCTGCACATCCTGTCCTACTTCCTGAGACCCGTGTCTCTTCGCCCTCACTTCGGCTATCCATCGCTCTAAGAGCGAGCATGTGAGGGACCTCCAACAGTACCGCTGGAGAGCTACCTCACCAAGTGTTTCCAGCAAGCATTGTGTGCTGCTAGGGCACCTGGGCCAAGTGACACATCCATCCTCAAACACTGGAGCTTTGTTCTCCAGTTGGACGGTCCTTGCAGAGGCCGGGGCGTTAGTGTGGGTGGCAGCCAGGGCCCTGCCTTAACTGTACTACTGTGTGCCTGGCCCTGGTTAGGGTGGGGTAAGGGCTTGTTGTCATACCCACCAAACAAAGGCTCCTACAGGAGCAGAGAGCTGACTTCTTCCTTTCCTGTCCTCTTTCCTGTGTTCTTTTTGTTTTTCAAGACGGGGGCTTAACGATAGTCCAGGCTGTACTAGAACTTTGTATTGATAACTCAGGCTGGCCTAAAATCTATCACGATCAGGACATAACAGCGGCACACAGAATCCAAACCGCAGGGCAACTGTAATGTCCCCCCAACCCTTTAGTTGGAGATGAGGATTTAAAGCAGCAACACGGGGGCTGGGGAGATGGCTCGGCAGCTAATGTGCTCGCCATGCAGCTGTGAGGACCTGAATTCCGATCCTGAAACCTCCAGTAAACTCTAGGAGGGCACAGCAGACTGCCTGGGACTCAGGCCTCAGAGGGAGGAGCCGGCTGAAGCAGGATCCCCAGAGCAAGCTGGTTAGCAACCCCAGCTATGCTGCAGAGGAGACACTGCCTCAGTGAACAAGGTGGAAGAGCAATTAAGAATGACTCCCAGCCGGGCAGTGGTGGCACACACCTTTAATCCCAGCGCTTGGGAGGCAGAGGCAGGTGGATTTCTGAGTTCAAGGCCAGCCTCCTCTACAGAGTGAGTTCCAGGACAGCCAGGGCTATACAGAGAGACCTTGTCTCAAAAAAAAACAAAAAACAAACAAAGAATGACTCCCAACACACAGCAGAGGCACCCATCTACACATGTGCCCACACACATGTGAAAACATGTGCACATGCAGACAGACAGACAGACCACACACACACAGGGTTTGAGCAGGCAGGGAACAAGAGTAGCAAGCCTCTGTGGGCCTTGGGCACATTAGCTTTCTGCTATCTAGCCTGGCTGCTTGTTTTCAAAGTCTCTATGGCAGAGGTTCTCAACCTTTGGGGGTCACTTCATCCTTTCACGGGGTCACACATCAGATATCCTGCATGTCAGATGTTTATATTACAATTCGTAACAGTGGCAAAATTACAGTTCTGAAGTAGCAGCAAGGAAATGTTATGGGTGGGGGTCCCCACAACACGAGGAGCTGTATGTAAAAATTGCAGCATCGGGGAGGTCAGAAACCACTGCTCTATGAAGAATGTCTTTGTTTTTTGGGGACAGGGTCCCTCAAGGCGGTCTTGAGCTGGATAGCCCAGGATACCCTTGAATTTCTGGTATCATCTTCCCTCCCAAAGGTGGGTTTGCAGATAGGCACTATCAGGCTCAGTTTGGTATTCACATTTTGGAACAATTATAAGAAACCCAAAACCCAAACCCCCAAAAGAACAGCAGTAGACTATCTATGCAGGTGGCTGGGAAAGACTATTATGATGTGGCCCTTTAATGCAAAGTTCAGGGCAACTATAAAAACTTCAGCCTGTGTTTGTTCATTCTCCCTCACCCCACCCCACCCCGCCCCTGCTCCTGCCCCATCCCTGCCCCAGACTGAGCCTAGGGCTTTGCACTTGCTAGGCACAGGCTTAACCGCTGACCACTGAGCTATATCTTAGCACCTTAAAACACTTTGCTTGTGAGACATGGTCTCACTGAATTTCCCAGGCAAGCCTTGAACTCAGAGCAGCCCAGACAGTCTTTGAATGTGTGATCCTCTTGTCTCAGCCTCCTGAGTAGCTGGGATTCCAGGCTGGATTGTTTTAACTTGATGTAAGCTAAAGTCAACTGAGAGGGAGGAGCCTCAAGAAAATGCCTCCAGGGGCTGGAGAGATGGCTCAGTGGTTAAGAGCGCTGACTGCTCTTCCGAAGGTCCTGAGTTCAAATCCCAGCAACCACATGGTGGCTCATAACCATGTGTAGTGGGATCTGGCGCCCTCTTGTGGTGTGTCTGAAGACAGCAACAGTGTACTCACATAAATACAATAAATAAATCTTAAAGAGAAAGAAAGAAACAAAGAAAGGGAGAAACAAAGAAGAGAAAATGCCTCCATAAGATGAGGTTGTCCACAAGCCTGTAGGGCATTTTCTAAATTAGTGATTGATGGGGGAGGGCCCAACCCATTGTGGGTGGTGCCATTCCTGGGCTGATGGCCCTGGCTTCTATAAGAAAGCAAGCGAGCAAGCCAGGGGAAGCAGTCAAGTAAGCAGCGCCCCTCCATGGGCTATGCATCAGCTCCTGCCTCCAGGTTCCCATCCTGACTTCCTTCACTATTGAATGGCAATGTGGAAGTGTAAGCTGAATAAACCCTTCCCTGCTCAACTTGATTTTGGCCACGGTGTTTCATCAAGGCCACAGAAACCCCAAGACAGATCACAAGCATGCACCAGTAGCCTCGCACCTACTTTCCGGGAGCCCATGTGTACCTATTACAATACTTATTCCACGCTACCCACCCCACTCGGCATTTCTCTCACAGGCTCTGTGGGCAGAGGTCCCGGCCTTCTAGGTGTAGGGATCTAGGGATGACGTGAAGATATGATACTTGGATAGTCCAGCAGACAGCCAGGTGAGCTGGAGCTGGAGCAAGTCGTCAGGGTGTGAGCTGGAGCAAGCCGTCGGCATGAGGTAGTGAGGACCACTCTAAGGCTTTGCGTCATACAAGGATGGGTCCTTGCGTACCCTGTGCTAGCTGCAGGATCTGAGGTAACCTGCTTGCTGCCATGGGCTTCCTTAGTCTCAGTTGTAAGAACAGGCTAACCAAAGGACCCACCTCATAGGGAGTGCGGTTTGACAAAGCGCCTAGCACCTAGCAGATGTTGCTGTGGGATGATGGTACAGGTCCCCAGAGCCGAGTAGGTGGAGGCCAGGATTGGGGATCAGCAGCATTTAGTAAGCCCTTACTTGATGGGGTAGGTCTCATCCTTGCGTCTCTCCTTCTCGTGTGCAGGGAGCATCTCCCAGCCGAAGGTCAGGCTCCAGTCGAAGTTGCCACGGCTGTGGGCTTTGCCTCTCTGTACTGGTCTGGAGAACTGAAATGTATTAAGGTCGATGGTGACGATGTCTGGGCTCACCACCATTGTTTTGTCTTCAGCAATTCGAGCCAGGAGGGGCTCCAGCCAGCCGTGGAAACACTCACCTGCAGACCCAGGCAAGAGGGTGAAGGTCAGGGGGAGCCTAGCTGCAGCTGAACCCTCTACCCTCAGAGTAGATTGAGGAAATGCAGTACAGGGAGGGTGGGGAGGGCACACAGCAAGCTCCACGGCTGTAGGGGGACACGGAGCATCTCCTGACAGGTGGAAGCAGCTTTGGAAGGGGGGATGGTAGGTAGGTAGGCTTTGGGGGAGCAACTTGGCAGCACCAACCAGTGCAAATTGCCAGGGACCTGGATGGGTTAGGTGTAGGCTTCAGAATGGCTCTTCCTCCTCCAGGATGTGTGAGTGTCAGTTCCCAGCTCAAGAACAACCCTCCCTGCCTCACACTTGCCAGCCTTTGGGGGATCTTTTTCCTTTCTTGTCTTTCCTCTGGAGCAGGGTGGCCTTAAACTTGCAGAGCTCCTCCTGCCTGTGTCAAATGTGGAGACAGCAGGCACAGGCCAACACGCCTCGCCTGTTCCAGGGCTTAAATTCTAAGTCAGAACTTAAGGGCACTGGATCCCCCTAGAACCAGAGCTATGGAGGGTTGTGCGCCACCATGTAGGTGCTGGGAATCAAACCTGGTCCCCAGCAAGGACAAATGTTTCTGACCTCTGAGCCATCCTTTGAGACCAATTTTATTTTGTCTCAATGATATTTTGTTAGGTGGGTAAGGAAACTGAGGCTCCATCAGTGGCTGAGTCAGAAGGAGGGTTCTACTGTTTTTCCAGGAAACTTCCTGCAGGGCCGAGTCTTGATCTCAGTCATGGGGAAGGCCCTTTTAACAGAAAAGTAGTTTCCAGTGGGACAGGGGTTTCTCCTCAGGGCGCACAGGGTAATGGTGATCACTGTGCAGGGCCAGCTAGTCTGAGTCACCAAGCCTCATGGTTGTGCTCTCTCAAGAACCATGCCTGAGTCAGTGTGAGGAGAGGCAGTGTGAGGAGGGGCAGTGTGAGGAGGGGCAGTGTGAGGAGGGGCAGTGTGAGGAGCAGGTCCCCAGGCCTCCTGGCACCAGGTGGGCATATCCTACTCACAGTGGGCATCCAGGAACGTGAGCACCTCAGCCTGCGCCACGCTGGCTCCCAGCAGCCGGGCTGTGATGAGCCCCTTCCGCTCTTGCTGTCGAACCACACGCACGATCTGCAGCTGCTGAACATACTGCTCCAGCCTCTCCTTCAGGTGCTCTGGAAGGGATACAGGCCACCTTACCAGCCCCGCACTAATCCTCTGTGGGAATTACGCCCAGGTACTCCCAAGAACTGCCCACAGAAGGTGAGGGCAGAGATGGCAAGACAGGCAGGCAGGAAACCCTGCCTGTGGCCAGGCCCCTTTGAGAACAGTCCTGTGTCGGTGGCCGTCCCCCGCCCCCTCCCCGAGGTGTTGGTAATTAAACCCAGGGCCTTGCGGGTTCCAGGCAAGGGTCCCACCACTAAGCTACACTGTCCCCCACAAGCCTAATTTTTGACTTTATGCTCTGTGCATGGGGCTCTTTAGGGAGAGTAAAACAAGCCAAGCAGATTTAACATACTGAAGGTGGCTATGGGTAAAGCTGTGTGGCCGGGACCTGCCTAGCATGGACTCCTCGCCAGCACTGTAACGTTTAGAGAGAGAGCAGATTTCTGTTTTAGAGATAGGGTCAAATGTAGCCTACGCTGGCCTTGAACTCTTGATCATTCTGCCTCCACCTCCCCTCTCAAGTGCTGGGCATGCCCAGGAAGAATGTACACTTTTCATAGAAGAACAATATATATAAAGGATACTATGCACTAAGTACCCAGTACTAAGGATCCAAGTACCGTGGGGAACACGGCAGACATGACCGCCTTGAGGAAGCACACACTGCTGGGGGTGGGGAGTGGGGTGTGAGGCTGATCACAGGAGCGGTCAGCGATCTGCCGGAGCAGTGCCGGCCTGCACCTCTCTCTGCACAGAAGGGAAAGCCCCTCTGCTGAGGGCTCCTCCTGAGGGAGCATGCTGCCCCTTGGCGCCAACCAAGCCTCAGGGCCTTACTTTGATTCCTCCCTTGGTGGGGAACACCACAGAGGCTTTTTCTGGCCGCGGTGGGTAGAGATGCATCCCTAAGGACTCTGGGATTCCACCTGAAATCCCCAGGACAACAGAACATAGTTTTACTTCGAAGGACTCCATCTTGAAACAACCTCCATCTTTACGTTTTAACTGTTATTTCTGTTAAGTTTGACCGCCCTGGAACCTGCTCTGTAGACCAGGCTGGCCTCGAACTCACAGAGATCCCCCTGCCTTTGCCTCCCCAGTGCTGCAGTTAAAAAGACATTGTACCACCATATCCAGCTTACTGTTCTGTTTTTTAAAAAAAGATTTTTAAAATTATGCACTTGTGTGTATGCATGTCTGTGCACGCAAGTACAGTGTTGCAGAGGATGTTAGATCCCTTGGAGCTGGAGTTAGAGGCAGCTTTGAGGCTCTCAGTGTGCCAATCTTGGGTCCTCTGGAAACCCAGTGTATGCTCTTAACTCCTGAGCTGTCCCTCCAGGCCTCCCCTATTAACTGTTAAAATGTAAAATGGAGGCACATGCTGTTTTTTGTTTGTTTGGTTTTTGTTGTTTATTTTTTGTCTTTTGTTTTTTTTCCAGACAGGGTTTCTCTGTGTAGCCCTTGCTGTCCTGGAACTCACTCTGTAGACTAGGCTGGCCTCGAACTCAGAAATCTGCCTGCCTCTGCCTCCCAAGTGCTGGGATTAAAGGGGTGCGCCACCATTGCCTGGCTAGCACATGCTGTTTTAGTAATGGAGAATGGCTGTGACAACTGTGTCCTTCCCTTCTGATTGTGGGCTCACAATTGGGTCTTCCTCTATATACAATGCTTTGTAAGTCACAGGTCCTGAAAACTAGTTTAGTGGGTTGTCACTAATATCAAACACACATACATACACACACACACACCCCACCCAAATACTTGAACACCTACTATGTGCCAGTCACTAAAGCAGGTGCTTTCATGCTGGCTTCACTTCTCCATCTCTCTATTGTTATCACTAATATCAAACACACACACACAAATACATGAACATCTACTATGTGCCAGTCACTAAAGCAGGTGCTTTCCTGCCAGCTTCACTTCTCCCTCTCTCTATGAAGCTCACACCGTGAAACAGGGCATACCTACCTACCCCAGGGTTAACAGACAGGAAGTCAAGATGTGGAGCTCAGGTTACCCTAGTAACCGTGATGACAACAGGATCCTAACCAGCCTTTCTCAGAAGACGTACCTCCTCTAGGAGCTGGGAGGGCACCCACAGGGACTTAACAAGCGGGGAGCTTCTTGGGTTGGGCATATCTCTTGCCCCGCCCCCAGGTTATCTACAGTCTTAATGCTTCTCCTTGTGTGAAACCTGAAGGAGGAGGGTGAGGAAGGGATTTATTTGGCCAAGCTTCTCTTTGGTCACTGCCTAGAAGAGCAGAGCCCCAGGGAAAGAAACTATAATTTGAAACATGAGCTCTTCTGCTTTGTCTTGTCCGGCCCTTCTGGTAGGCAAGGGTTCCTGACCCTCTGCCCTTGCAAATGAAACACTTCAGGCAGTCACCTGAGGAGGGGACTTGTCTTGCTCCAGAAACGGAGCCTCCTGTCTCTGGTGCCAGGACCTGGCTGCTCCAATTTAGCCTTGCACAGTGGCTTCAACACTGCAGTGACTTAGCGAGTGTCTTCAATGCACTGTCAAGAGGCTGGACACTGGTCTTCGTAGGGAGGGCCTGCCATCATGGGACATGTGAACCACAACCTAGTCACAGCTTGGTGTTGCTGACAGGAAGGGAGGAACCCAGCTGGGCCTTCATCCTCTTCGCAGCTCAGCAGAAACCTCCCTGAGACCCCACTTAGCTCCCCAGAGGAAGCTTGTGGTAGATAACTCACGGGCAAGCATCACAGGAAGTGGGCTGTGTGGTAAGACAGGGAGAAGCACTGAGCTGTGACTTCCAGGGCCCTGTGCTATACAGCTCTCCCACGCCTTCCTTCCGGTCTTGGCTGGGCTGGAGGCTGCAGGTTCTGGTCCTCAGGCCCTTGTAGGAGAGCCAGACAACTCTCTCCAACAGTCTGCTGTCTGTCTTACCTCTGAAGTTACTAGAAAAAAGACCCAGGTCAGAATATAGCACAGCTGAGCAAAGAGACAGGCAGACCAGCATACAGTCCCTCAGATTTAGGTTCCATAGTTTGTCACTGCCACCCAACCTTACTCCTCAGGACGAGATGCCGTGGACAGTAAACACCCCCTCTTCTACCCAGAGCAGCCCATGGCTCACACTATGCAGCCCATGGCTCACACTATGCAGCCCATGGCTCACACTATGCAGCCCATGGCTCAACACTATGCAGCCCATGGCTCACACTATGCAGCCCATGGCTCACACTATGCAGCCCACGGCTCACACTATGCAGCCCACGGCTCACACTATGCAGCCCACGGCTCACACTATGCAGCCCATGGCTCACACTATGCAGCCCATGGCTCAACACTATGCAGCCCATGGCTCACACTATGCAGCCCATGGCTCACACTATGCAGCCCATGATTAACACTGCACAGTCCATGGCTCACACTATGCAGCCCATGGCTCACACTAGGCAGCCCATGGCTCACACTATGCATCCAGGACTTCCTTCCTAGCTTTGCAGTCTTCACTTGGATGTCTGACAGAAAGCTACCTCGAACCTGGACAAAATTCTGCGCCTCAGTTCAAGTCCCTACCCCATCTCCCCACATGACCTCAGCACCAACATCCCTTTAGCCACTTTGCTCGGAAGCCAAACTAAATTCTCCCTGCCCCTCCCCTACCGGATTAGTTCTTAACCAGTTCCTATGGTGGCCCTAGCCACAGTCAACTGCTCTTCCAGACTCTACTCCATATTGTCTGCAAGAATGTTCTAGATATGGATGCCACCTTAAACTGCAGTTTCCTGGCCTGGGAGGTAGAGGCAGGTGGATTTCTGAGTTTGGGGCCAGTCTGGTCTACAGAGTGAGTTCCAGGACAACCAGAGTCACACAGAAAAACACTGTCTTGAAAAACACTAAAACCAAATCAAAGCATCCAATCAACCAACCAACCACCAACATCCTCACAGACCCCTCTGTTTCTTTTTACTGTCTGATGGTGCTGGAGTCAGAGCTTAGGGCCTCAGGCATGCTAGGTGAGTGCTCTACCACAGAGCATCACCCTAGCTCTAGAACTCTCTTTTCTCTTCAGAGTCTCACACCCAGGTCGGCCTCCAACTCTTCCTTTTCCCTTTCTTTCCTTCTTTCTTTCTTTCTTTTCTTTTTCTTTTTTTTGAATCTTGAATAAAAATACTTTGTTGTTTCTGCTTGTATGTGTGTCTGTGCATCATGTTATATATGCATTATGCTATGTGACCTATTCGTGGAGGCCAAAAGAAGGTGCTGGATCCCCTAGAATGGGAGTTACAGATAGTTGTGACCAGCTAAGTGGCTGCTGGGAACAGAGCCTGGGTTCTCAGAAAGAGCAGCCAGTGCTCTTCAGTGTTGAGTCATCTCTCCTTCATCCCTTGGCCTCTCTCCTGCTCCTGGTTTCAAACCCTTCATGTACCGGAGGATGACCTTGAGTGTCTGATCCTCCTGTATTCACCTATGGCACCCTGGCATTACAGGCTGGTGCCGCATGCTCGATTAATACCATGCTGTGAGTTGAGCCCGGGGCCTTGTGCATGCTAAGCAAGCACGGTATCTCAGAATTATCACTTAAACCTGTCAATCAGATCATTTCTTTGTGAGCTTGGATTTTTTTTTTTTTAGCATGATATCACTATGGTCGGGGCTGGACTCAGACTCACAGTCCTCTTGCCTTAGCCTGCTGCAATTTGGTAACTTTACTAACAATGTCTTAAAGGTGCTAGGGAGTTGACCTAGTGAGCAGAGGCGCTTGTTATGTCTTCTTGTTGTGGCAAGGCAGGGCAGTGGGTAAGAACCCTTGATGCTCTGCAGGGACTTAAATTTGGTTCCCAGAGCCCACTTCAGGTGGCTGACGACTGCCTGTGACATCACACCCAACCAATCATCTTCTTGCATCTGTAGGTGTTACACTTGTGCACATATCCCCCACTCACACATATACATTCACGTACACATAAAAAATGATCCTACAAACAAAACAAAACAAAACACAAAAACAAAGCGGGCTGGAGAGATGGCTCAGTGAGTAAGAGCACTCACTGCTCTTCTGAAAGTCCAGAATTCAAATTCCAGCAACCACATGGTGGCTCACAACCATCCGTAATGAGATCTGACGCCCTCTTCTGGTGTGTCTGAAGACAGCTACAGTGTACTTATTTATAATAATAAATAAATCTTTGGGCCGGAGCGTGCAGGGATTGAGCAAGTAGGGTCTACCAGAGTGAGCAGGGCCAACTTGAGTGAGCGGTGTCGACCGGAGTGGGCAGAGGTCCTAAAAGTCAATTCCCAACAATCAGATGAAGGCTTACAACTATCTGTACAGCTACAGTGCGTACTCATATACATAAAATAAATAAATCTTTAAAAAAACAACAACAAACAAACAAACAAAAAACTCAAAGCTATTACAGAGGTGCTCAGCAAGTAAGGGCACTTGCTGGTCTTGTAGAAGGCCTGGGCTTAGTTCCCCTACCAACATGGTGGCTCATAATCATCCTTAACTCCAGTTCTAGGGGATACAGTGCCCTCTTCTGGCCTTCATGGAGACACTCATATACATACAAAATTTAAAAATATATAATATAATAATAATTTTCTGTCTTTTCAACTAAAATAAAAAAAATTAAGCTCCCAGAAGACAGGGCAGTCAAAAGTGAAGTGTGGGCTCTGGTTCTGACTTGAGGCAAGGCATAAAAGGCCGTCACCTGGCACAAGGGCTCCTCTCCCGAGTATAAAGTACTCATATAATCATGGTTACAGGGCCACTGTGGGGAACCTGGATAGGAGGACAGAAAGCAGGAACATTGTCCCTCAGAGACACAGCCCTTTGTGTGTGTAACAAGAGCCAGTTAATCTGATCAAACAGTCAAGTGTGTGGGCAATTTTATCTTGTGTGGATAGACGTTCAAAGATTGGTTTTCAGTTCCCCAGTGAACAGCACTCAGAATCAGGCCTGGGGAAGGCCTGGGGAAGGCCTATCAGATAGCATGCACCCGCCCCTCGGATCACATGCAGACATGTGGCAGTGGATGTCACCATGGGCAAGGATATCTCTCCAGTCAGGGAAATAGCACACATTCTCAAAGCGGGACCCAGAAAATAAGAGGGACCAGCTAGAGTTCTCGGGTAAGAATCTTGAGAGGCTAGAAGTGGCCTTAAGAGCAAGGGGGCGGGGCTGGAGAGATGGCTCAGTGGTTAGGAATTCTGGATGCGCTTACAGAGGATCCAGGTCTAATTCCCAGCATCCTCAAGGAGACGCTCAATCATCTGTAACTTAAGTTCCAGGGAATCTTCTGGCCTCTAAGGGTGCCAGGTGCACACATGGTACATAGACATACATGCAGGCAAAACGTTATACACAGAAGGAAGGAGAAGGAAAAGGAGAAAGAGGTGGAGGAAGAGGAGGAAGAAGAGGAGGTGGAGAAGAAGAGGAGGTGGGAGAAGAGAAGGAGGAGGAAGAGGAGGAAGAAGAGGAGGAGGAAGAGGATGAGGAGGAGGAGGAAGAGGAGGAGGAGGAAGAGGAGGAGAAGAAGGAAGAGGAGGAGGAGAGGAGCCCCAGGCAAACGGAGGTGACCAGCGAGAACAGAGGTCTGGAATCTGGAGATGGCTTCGTGGTAAGAGCATGCTCTGCTCTTGTGGAGGGGAACACCTCAGTGTGGATCCCAGCACCCACATGAGATGCTGCTCAGAGCCACCTGTAACCATCCTCAGGGGATGCTCTGGCTTCATAGGACACTTGTACTCACACGGACATACCTTCACCCAGCACACATGTATATATAATACATGTGATTAACAATTATACATAGAGAGAGAGACAGACAGACAGACACATACACACTGTATTTATAGGCCGTCTGACTGCTATGAAAAGGTACTGTCCTGACAGACAGACAGACACACACACACACACACACACACACACACACACTGTATTGATAGGCCATCTGACTGCTATGAAAAGGTACTGTCCTGACAGACAGACACACACACAGACAGACAGACAGACACACACACACACTGTATTGATAGGCTGTCTGACTGCTATGAAAAGGTACTGTCCTGACAGAGACAGACAGACAGACACACACACAGACAGACAGACAGACAGACACACACACTGTATTGATAGGCCGTCTGACTGCTATGAAAAGGTACTGTCCTGACAGACACACACACACACACACACACACACACACACACACACACACACTGTATTGATAGGCCGTCTGACTGCTATGAAAAGGTACTGTCCTGGTTGGCCTTTCTCTCCCTTTTTCCCTTTCCCTTTCCCTTTCCCTTTCCCTTTCCCTTTCCCTTTCCCTTTCCCTTTCCCTTTCCCTT
>NW_022196893.1:32081271-32086919 GCF_008632895.1 Mastomys coucha
CTCCCCCTCCCCTTCCTTTCCTTTCCTTTCCTTTCCTTTCCTTTTCTCAACTTGACTAGAGACATCTGAGATTGAGCTGTGGACCAAAGCCTGTGGGGCAGTTTCCTAGTGATGGATGTGGGAGGGCCCAGATCCCAGTGAGTGGTGCGGCCCCTGGTCAGGTGGTCCTGGGTTCTATAAGCAGGCTGAGCAAGCTGTGCAAAGAAAGGCAGTAAGTAATATCCCCCCGCCCCCCGCAACCTCCCCCTGGCCTTGGCTTCAACTCCTTCCTCTGGGTTCCTACCTGGGCTCTTGCCCTGACTTCCCTTCATGACACACAACAACTAGTAGCTGAAACAAACCCTTTCTTTTGGGTTTATTTGGTTTATTGAAACAAACAATCCAAACGCAACAACAAAAAACCATGCTTTTGGTCATGGTGTTTTATCGCAGCAATAGAAATCCCAACTCTGACAGAAACTGGTACCAAGAATGGGGTTTGAGGGGAATGGACATGTTGTTTGGGAGGATGGTGGACGGGACTTTGGAGCCTCAAGAGGCCATTGCGTGCCGACAGCCTGAGGGTTGTTATGGTAACTTAGAAGCCAATGCTGAGAGCAGCGTAGATGATGGAGACCTGGCCTGTGAGGGTCCCCCTAACATTATAGTGGGCCCATGGTATTCTGAGTTAAGAATCTGTGTTTTTGGTCAGCCAGGGCTGAAGAGAGATCAGAACCACTCACGTGAACCCTTTGCTTGCTAGGACAATGGCTGCTGTCAGCTGGGGCTAAAGAACCAGCCTTGATTAAGAGGCGCAGTCATGGCAGTGAACTCTTCTGGGAAGGGTTTCCTTGGGGTTACTGCAGAGAAGCTAAGGCTGTACCTTGTGCTAGCAACTGAACTTGCTCATGTGTAAGAGTCACCCAGGTGGTCCTGGTTTTAAAGGCATGCAGGGTCATGGAGAGCTCTGAGGCTTGGCACTGTGAGAGGCCAGGGGAGGTCACGGGTGAAGGTGTTGCTTTGGTGTCTGAAGCTGCCCTGGGATTGAAGAGAGACTCTGAGGCTTGGACCAAGTCAGGGTCCTGGAACAGAGCCCAAGACGATCTATTGGTGAAGGTACAACCTACTTGTATGCAGACCCCAGCATTTTGGAAATACCAGTCCCATAAGACAACCACAATGACAGCAACAGTTGTGGAGTGGAGCTGACCTGAGTCTACCAGAGGAGTGAATTGTGAATGGTGGAGCCAGAGAAATGAAGCCTTTCAGAGTCTGGAAGATGGTGAGGTTTGGATGTCAAACAATGAGCTGTTTACACTTCTAACCTGACTGTGCCCTGACTCTTCCCTCTTAAGAGTCTTTAACTCCTTTTTGATTTTCCAGAAACCCACCATTATGAGCATTGTTGCTAGCAAGCCCCTCCCTTCCCAGAAGCCTCAAGGGCCTAGCATTTGCTAACCATACTTGCTGTGACCCCAATGTTCAGGTTGCCAAGAGCCTGATGAGCTCCCTGGTCAAGGGGACTCAAGAGTGCTCCCTCCCAGCCCCCACTTTTCCCACCCCCATCCCTTGCAGCATCATTCCCAACCCAGTCCAAGAACGGCAGGAGAGGCAGGAGAGCCAGAGGCTGGCAGGGGCAGGAAGCATGAGCACAGGTCCCCAGGTGATGCCTCATTTCTTTAGATCAGGGGATGCCTGTGAGGGCCAGCTTGGCTAGGTTAACTGAAGCAGGTCAGCTACTGTGGGTGACATCACTGCCCGGCTCCCCCCCCCCTTTTTTTTTACTTTTATAAAATATTTATTCTAAAAAAAAATCACACTGTACAAATTTAGCTAGAACGTTCTCAATGCTCAGATTTATAAAAATGTCAACATAACAGACTAAAGGGGACAAACTTTCACTGCTTTCTTTTTAAATTAGGAGGGAAAAACAAAATGATTTTCTTGTCTTTTTTTTTTTTTCTGGTACAATGATAGTAAATCTCTAAAAGATATCCAACAAGCCAGCAGTAAGAAGTGAAAGGCTGGCCTGCTGGCCTCCACAGCTCCATTTCTGCACAGCTGAATCGGAATCTGATGAGACCAAGCGCAGCTTTCCCCTGCTGGGAACGACTCGGGCTCACTGAGCCACATCATCAGACTTAGCGAGATTTCCAAACCAGTGATAGAGTGTGAAAATCTGTGCTCAGAGACACAAGCCTGCCCAGCTGCTCCTGATTCCTGTTTCTCTAACACTGGGATTTCCTAGACCCTGCTGAAGGTCTGTGCACAGCGCGCAGCTGCTCTGAGGTATACTTTCTGGAAGTTAAGGGATGGAGGGGACCTTCTCAATCTGCCCTTCACACTGAGACAAGAGTACCACACGGAACATGAGCTGAGCAATGGGCTCCCCTGTTCTCTGCTGCTGTTTCTTTTTAAGGTTTACTTATTTATTATATGTACCATGTTCAGCCTACATGTATGACTGCACACCAGAAGAGGGCATCAGATCTTACTACAAATGGTTGTGAGCCACCATGCGGTTGCTGGGAATTGAACTCAGGACATCTGGAAGAGCAGTCAGTGCTTTTAACATCTGAGCCATCTCACCATCCCCTGCTCTCTTTCTCTCCTCTCTCTCTCTCTCTCTCTCTACCTCTCTCCCTCCCCTTTCTTCCCTCTCTCCATCCCCTTCCCTCTCTCTCTCTCTCCTTCCCTCCCTCCCTCCCCTCCCCCCCTGCTACTTGACTGGATGCTAGGTGCCCAGCTGCCTCCAGCACCTGCTGCCTCCACCACAGTGAACCTTTAACTCAAGGTCAAATTAACCCTTTCTCTCTTGAATTGCTTTTTTTGGAGAGTTTTTTTTTTTTTAAACTGTTTTTTTTTTACTGTGTACTTGGGTGTTTTGTCTGCCTGCATGCCTGTGCTCCATGTACACACCCACAGAGTCAGAAGAGGGCATCAGATCCCACAGAACTGGAGTTACAGGCAGCTGTGAGCTATCCTGTGGAAATCGAACCTGGGACCTCCGAAGTAGAGGCCAGTGTGCTCTTGACAGCTGAGCCATCTCTCCAGTCTCTCTTTGGGGTGCTTTATCAACAGGAAGAGAACCTGTTTACTATGCAAAGTCCTGGTTTTGATCCCAGCATCTCAACACCCCCACCCGCCTTGCACATTCCCCAGCCCCCTTCACCCACCCCTTGAATCCTAAACTTCTGCCACACCCAGTCTCCCCCACAAACCTCCCTTCCAGGAATGCCCCCACCTAAAGCTCCTTTCTGGGACTCAGCCTTTAAGGCCCAGCTCCAGCCCCTAGGAAGCAGTCACAGCCACGCAGACAGACACGACATCTCCCAGCCACATACTCCAGACAGAGCTCTTGGGAGATGCCGGTCCTGTGGCTTCCCGTCTCATCACCCGTTTTACGCCCCTCGCCCACCATAGGAAGGAGTCAAGCGTGCCCATTTGCAGGAATGGAAAGTGGAGTTGAGAGAGGTCCAGCGCAGAACCAGAGCTGGATTTGATTTCCTAGGATTGGCCTCTCAAGTCTATGTCATTTCAGAGTGGCTGAAGGAGTGCTCCGGCCCTTCTCCCAGTGCTCTAAACCACCATCAGCCTCCTCAGGGACCTTTCTCTGTTCCTCTTACCTGTGTCTATGTCAGAGCCAGGTACGGAATACAATGGAATTGATGGGAGGATGAAAGACCGTGAGCAATCTTCCCTGTTAACAATTAGGGCAGGAAGGGCTTCCCAGGCAAAGCCTTCAGGCCTCACAGAGAGATCCGGCAGAGTTGGAAACCAGGAAGCCCCTCCTAGCCTGATGCCCTCTCCTCTCCTCTCCTTCATTCCTCCCCTCCCCTGGCCCTCCTTCACATCTGAGTTAGGGATTCGTGGGACATCAAACAGGGAACTTGGGAACCCATGCCACTCTGACTAGTGTGGATGAGTTCTAGACTCTAGGATCGTGGCAGGTATGTTCCATCCCCGCCTTCTTCCTGCTGCCTTTACCACAGGGGCAATTCAAAGCTGCAGGCCCCACACCATCTCAGACCCGCCAGCCCCACTCTCCCTCAGACCTGCCAGCTCCACCCCTCCTCAGATCCGTCAACCTCACCCCTCCTCAGACCCACCAGCTCCACCCCTCCTTAGTCCCACCAGCCTCACCATCTGTGCTGGCGTCATCCACCAGGATGATTTCCTTCAGTAAGATGGCAGGGCTGGTGTGCAGGACACTGTACACTGTGCGCAGCAGAGTGGACCAGGCTTCATTATGGAACACAATGATCACACTGGTGGTGGGCAATGGCGGGCAGCGCCGGAACTTCTGGTCAACACACCTGGATGAAAGGATGGACACAGCTCTCTAAGTCCCGGGGGGAGGGGCGGGCTCTCCAATCATCCTCCCCAACCCCCTTACCCTGGAGCACGAGTGTGCATGCCCATGCATGCCCAATCACCAATCTCCATTCCCCTGTTGTGCTTGGGAAAAGTTGCTCATCTCCCATGGCTATATCTTTCTACCCTTCATGCAAGTAACTAGCCAGACCCCCTCCAAAACCACCCCCTGAGCTCGCTCAGTGTCTTAAGGTGATACTCAGGTACTCCAGCCCCCAAGTTTTGCACTTTGCTCTCAGGCCTGGTATTCCCATGGCTGACTCACTCTGTACCTTGGACAACACTGCATAGGATGTGATCGGGGCCAGAGGTCCCAGATCGCCGAGTCATCAAGGGCAAATATTCAGTTGAGGACAGTGACTGCAGTCGCTATTCAGTGTGAGGAAAGGGTCCTTCCGATTCACACTTCCCTTCTAAACCCTCACCAAATCCTTGTGATCTGACTCTACCAACACTGGCAACTTCCGATCCCTTCCCCAATCATCTCCAGCAACTATCGTCCTGGGTGCCCAGCCATCTAGACTGTGTAAGGACTCCGGTCCCGAGTTTCAAGGACCACACAGCTGAACACCCTTTTTGTTTTGTGGAGATGGGGTTTCCCACTGAAAACCAGTGCTCTCACTTTGCAATCCTCCTGCCTCAGCCTCTGAAGTGCTGGGATTACAGACTTGTGATATCAGATCCAGTTTCCCTGACACCCTGATTTAGTCCTTGTCAGGAAACTTGTACGGACCGCCACTGAGCTTCCTGAGCTTCCGGCCCTGGCTGCCCCTACGACAAGGTCCTTCTTTGCTGAGAAGTTCCTAATTTGTAGGTCCTTATAAAACACACGGTTCCAGTCTGTGGAAGCCCAGGCTCCCGGGACTGAAGAGTCATGACTTTAATGAAGTGACTTGTTTCTTTCCAACCAACTCTTTAGTTGAAAAGGACAATGGCTAAGTGTGGAAGACAAAAACATCTTTCATCCGGACACAGTCAGAGTGCAGCAGGGGACATATTAGGGTGGAGACAGCTCTAAGATCCAAATGTGTGTCTCCCTTTCTAAAGCCAATAATGTGAAGAGCTTCAAGTTGGAATGACTTAGTGAGCCTGTGGCCTTCACGCGAGGGAACCCGGAGGTGTGGGGACATTCCAGACCAACACGGCAGAGGAAATTTCCTCTCTCTCACCAGAGGCTCAGATGCTCAGTATCCTGAGGGCAGGGCTGCAGAAACCACAGCTCTATCACCTCCTGGTACCCTGTGCCAGATCCTGGTCTGCAGAAACCACAGCTCTATCGCCTCCTGGTACCCTGT
>NW_022196893.1:32087009-32118438 GCF_008632895.1 Mastomys coucha
ACAGCTCTATCGCCTCCTGGTACCCTGTGCCAGCAGAAACCACAGCTCTATCGCCTCCTGGTACCCTGCTCTAGATCCTGGTCTGCAGAAACCACAGCTCTATCGCCTCCTGGTACCCTGTGCCAGATCCTGGTCTGCAGAAGACACAGCTCTATCGCCTCCTGGTACCCTGTGCCAGATCCTGGTCTGTAGCTCTGGCTTCCTCCTTCTGTGTCCTGCGTCCCTCCATAACTGTGTTTCAGCCTCATGGGTCCCTATATGGTCTCTGTGATACCGTACTCCTGAACTCCAGCCCCTGGGATCAGGGCAATTGGCCAACAAAAGAAAAGATGACTTAAGGAAAATCTCTGGCTATTTTCAAATCCCCTTCAGCTTTCTTCCTGACAACTGGCTGATGACCACAGCTCTCCTGGCCACACTTCTGGGAAAGCTCTGGTCTCAGAGAATTCTAAGAGTGCATTACTTACTCAGGAGGCCGGGTGTCTGGCCCCAGGGACCTCTGCAAGGAGATGCGGTCGCTGGCAAAGGCATTAAAGCAATGTTTCTTATAGCCTTCTTCCTTTTCTTGGGTCTCTAGATTGGTCCATTCTCTCTTCTGAAATGCTTTTCCATCTGCCCCAGGGCTGTTGGGATCTTGTGGTGGCCTATCCCAGAAGGGTTTCAGCTCAGCAGGGGTATAGAACCCAGGAAGGCAGGAGTGGTTTGTGGAGACCGGAGTCTGTGGGGGTTCTGGAGCCCTGATCTGTAGCTTGGGCATGGCGTCCCTAATGTTGTTCACAGCACCTAGCATGAGGTCCAGGACGTGGTCTTTCTGGCCCGCCAGGGACTTCAGCCACGGTTTCTCCATGGCCTGCTCCTGGCTGCTTACGTCCTTCTGCCTGATGAAGAGGAAGAGCATGAAGATGCTGCCCAGCATGGCGAGGCGCAGTGACATGTGGCGCCTTCGAAGGAACCTCATCTTCCCAACTGGGACCCCGGCAGGGTCGGCTCCAAGTCTTATGCCTCACTTTGGAAATAGCTTGATAAGCCAGGGTAACCAAGCCTGGGGCTCAACCTGAGAAAAGAGGGGATACAGAGAAAAATTAGCCATTGCAGAGATGGGCAGGGAGCTAGGGCCTGGGGCCTGGGCGAGTGGTATCACCTTTGTGCATTCACTGCGTCCTGGGGCCTAAATTTCTTTTTGCTGTAAACAGAGAAGACCAGGTCTGGGTCTCTCTTACCTGGAGGAAACTGCTTTGGGAAACAGCTTGCCATTAAAATAAAGTTCAGCTAGAACATACCGGTCAACGTGGCTCAGAGGGTCGGACTTTGAGACAGGGTTTTGCTAATTAGCCCAGGCTTGCCTTCAACTCCTGTGTACTGGGATGAGAGGCATGCACCACCATGCCTGGCTCACTGGGTGTGTCAGCTAAACTGATTTGTGTGACCCTGGAGGCCCAGGCAAGAACGTCTGAAGCAGCGGTGATGTAAAGGACGGCGATCTGCTGTAGAACATGTGACACAGCCACACCAGGAAGCTTGTGCAGCAGCAGACGGAACAACTGCCTCGCCATGAACCGCTGCCAGAGCAGTGGGGTGGACGGGCAAGCCGCAGAGAGATGCGGTGTGCTGTCACTTGCCAAGGTTATAAAATATGTCCACGTTAAAGATGATGTTTACAAACACAGTGTGTGGTGAGGCTGCAAAGAGGCAGAGAATGAAGCCAGTTTCTGAAGACAAAAATGTATGAATGCACACATATATATGTATATATACACACACATATATACATACAAACATATATACATGCATATATACATATTATAACATATACATATATATACATACATATATAAATACACATGTGTATATATACACACAACATACACATATACGTACATATATACATACAAACATATACATACATGCATATAGACATAATATTATACATATATACATGTATATATGCATATATATACATACATATATACATACACCTAAATACACACATATATACACATATACATATACACATATATACATATATACACATATATTACACATGTACACATATACATATAAACACACATATACATATATATTCATATACATTCACATGTGTGTGTGTGTGTGTGTGTGTGTGTTATTTGTTTTTTCAAGACATGGTTTCTCTGTGTAGTCCTGACTGTCCTAAAGGCCTTGAACTCAGAGAGACCTGCCTGCCTCTGCCTTCAGAGGCATTTATTTATTTTTTGACAGGGCCTCACAATATAGCTCCTAGTGATTCATCTGCCTCAGTTCCTATAAGCTGAAATTATAAGCACATGCCACTAATTCCAGCCCAGATAATTTTTCTATTGTTGTTCTAAATCTAATATCCAATGACAACACCTTCCAGGCAGAACCAGGCAGAGGGGTGCACACCGGCTAGCACCCCAGTCCCAAAGGCTCAGAGAGAGGAACACCCTTCACTAGAGGTGAATACCCATACGGCTGTCTATGGAGCTAAGCTAGCAGAAAGATCACTAGCTGATAGATAGATGCTGGTGGCCAGAGAGAGACATGGAGAGGGACACCCTTCACTAGAGTTGGTTCAAGATTGAGAGAGAAAAGAGAGCATTTCTCAGAAGTTTGGCAGTCTTATCTCTGTGCACAGTTTGGCTTTCAAAATCGTTATTTCATCACTAGTCTGGTGTGACCCTTGAGTGATTTAGTTTATCCCTCTAAATCTTGATTTCCTCATCTATAAACTGGGTGTCACTAACAACCAACTGGCTGGCTGTGTTGAGGATTAAGTTAGGTGATATATGAAAAACCCACAGCAGAGATCCTGTCATCTTCTAAGCCCTCAGGTATTTCTGCTGTTATAATCGATAAATCCCTGTGCACTTTCCCAGAAATTACTCCCGGGCATGTGCTCCTTGGCCAGAGCCACGTCATCACACCTTGGGTATTTTTCTTAAAGGTGACTCTGAGCTGCAGTAACCAGCCTGGTTACTGGGGGAGTAGCCACTACCCCACCCTCACCCTGTGTCTAACGCCACAGTGCACTGCCTGAGTGGAGCCTGGTGTTGAGAGGCCCAGCACACGGCATGCATTGAGTCTGCCGATATGTATGGAAGACCTGCTGTGTGCCAGAGGACTAGGGAAAGGCAGGGATGGGAAAGGGCTCCCCTCAAGGAAGGCATGGTTAGTTGGGGAAGTGAGCTTCCATATTATGCAGCAAGAGCATAAGCATCATAAGGGGGGTGTCTCTGGATGGAAGGAGGAGTCTGTGGAAATGGCCAATGGAGGAGGAAGGCCAGAACGCCACACTGGGAAAAGCTTGGGCTAGGCACCCAAGTTCAGGTGGGCTTGCCTGGACAAGCCGAGCACATCTCAAGCTGGCCAAGGGAACAGGAGGTCAAAGAGAAGCAGGGGCAGCCTGAAGGTGGGGCCGAAGCCCAGTACTGCCTTCATACCACTTGCTCTTGAGAAATGAGGACCAGCACAGGATTTTCCAGGATGAAGAATACAACGGCTTGGGGGCTGCTGAGGTGAGCAAAGACCTGGTCAGAACATCGACCATTAGGTAAAGAAGGGCCTGGAGGTCTGACCCAGGTAGAGAGGGGCCTGGAGATCTGACCCAGGTAGAGAGGGGCCTGGAGGTCTGACCCAGGTAGAGAGGGGCCTGGAGGTCTGACCCAGGTACAGAGGGGCCTGGAGGTCTGACCCAGGTAGAGAGGGGCCTGGAGGTCTGACCCAGGTACAGAGGGGCCTGGAGGTCTGACCCAGCTGGAGAGGGGCCTGGAGGTCTGACCCAGCTAGAGAGGGGCCTGGCAATCTGACCCAGGTAGAGAGGGGCCTGGCGATCTGACCTAGGGAGCCGCCAGGTTGAAGGCAGAGATGGCATCAGCAAAATTTGATTGGGTCTAGGGGTGGGACACAGGCACACCACGGGGGTATAAGACTCAACCCCTTTTCTCAAGGGATGTAAAACTCCTTAGAGAAGAAGAAATGGGAGGTCTGGTGAGACAACCCAGCAGTTAACACCACTGGCTACTCTGAGGATCCTGGTTCAATTCCTGGCACCCACATGACATGTCACAACCGCTGTAACTCCAGCTCTGGACAGCTGCTGCTGTGTTCCAGCCTCACAGGCACTGAGCGCTCAAGGGTACACAGATGCATATGCAGGCAAAACATTCATACACATAAAATTTAAAAAAAAAAAAGAAAGAAAATTAAATGGGCAAGGTGGTCCAGCAGTTCCTGTCCAGGGAAGCGTGAACAGCAAAGCTGTCTGGCACTTTGAGCCTGTTCCACACACCCCCCTTCAAGTTAATGGAAAGACAACGGACAGCATAGTCAGTCCAGAAAGGCAGGATTCCCGACAGGTGTCCGGAAGGCTTCAAGGGAAGGGGAATGGCATGTGGAGCCTCTTTCCCAGGGGCTGAGCTATGCTGGAGTCCAGCTCCAGGAGCTTTGCTTGAGCTGTGAACCTCAGTCCAGATCTGTGCAGACAAGGCAGGTCTCTTGAGCCACCCTGCCTCCTGTACTTCATCCACCTTTCTGCCTACATCCCATAAACATTCGCACAACTAGAGACACAGGCTCCATAACACTGCCATAAGTAACCAGAGGCAGGCCAGGACTCACCTCCTCCAGGAAGGCCTCCTGGAGTCACCCGTCCGTCACTCCAGCACCCTCATCCAGGCACTTCCCGTGGTCCCTGGTAGAGGTGGACACCTTTGTCTTTTTTATTTCTCCCAGAGAAAGAGAGAGACCTTGGGTCAAACCGAAGTCCTCTTGAGCATCTGCTCTCTGGATCCAATCTGGCTGTCTAAAGTGTTCTCTCTGGAACCTGCAGTTCCTCAAGGTTCTGACCACATCCTGAAATGAAACGAGACACCTGTGATTAGACTTGGCAGGAAGGGACTTGCCAAGTGTCGGCTCAGCATGCTGGCAACCAGAAGACACACAGTTGCATGCATGCTGTAGGGCTTTGGGGCCAAAGGTTCCTGTTCCGGGAGGGATGCAACGCCTAGAATCGTGGTTAGCAAGGGCCAGGAGTAACGACCACCTTGGAAAAGGAACAATCTCTATGTGGAACTTGGTTAAGTTCAGGGCTCGGTGGGATCCATGTCCCAAGTCCTGCGCATGCGCTTGCGCATGCGCATGGCCCTCCTGTTCCGGCCTGCACAGCTTGGCCTTCAAGGCCAGCCACCAGCCATGTACTCACAGCCCTCCCTGCTGTGAGCGAGCTTCCATTCTCAGCTCTTTTTCCTCCCTTGAGTCTGTCACTCATCAGCCTTTCAGAGCCAAGATGCTCCAACCCTAGTTGAGGAAGCCTTCCCAGACAGAACAAGCGGATCCACCCCCTTTCTCGCTGCTACAGCGAACAGAGCCCAGGGTCTACCCACATTCTGATTCCAATCTGCCCCGGGGTGTGGAAACCATCATGAGAAGTCTTTAAATGGCCAGAATATGGGAGTAGGAAGGCTGGAAAGATGGTCAGCAGCTGAAAGCGCTGGCTGTTCCTGCAGAAGACATAGGCTGTGTTCCCAGCACCCCTATGGTGGCTCACAACTGATCAGAACTCCAGTTCCGGGGATCCAACACCCTCTTCTGGTCTTCAAGAGCACCAGACATACATGCAGTGCACAGACATACATGCAGGCAAAACAGTCATACACATAAAAGTTAGGCCTAAAAAAGACCAGAATTAAAAAAATAAAAATAAAAAAAATAAATAAAAAATAAAAATAAAAAAAGCAGCCGCAGTGGTACATATCTTTAATCCCTCTAGGACCAGGACCATCCTGGTCTACACAGTTCCAAGCCTGGGCTATAAAGTGAGGCTCTGCCTAAAAACACTTGTGCCGGGGCCATAGGTCAGTGCTAGAGCACTTGCACAGCGAGGGCCATCTTTAGCTCTATAAAAACAAACAACAACCCCAAACTATGCTGCATTATTTTATTAAATTTTCCTCTCGGCTATTTCTTACGGCAACAGCATGTGCCAAAGCCTCAGGCAGCTCTGAGCTTTAATAAGCTCAGAGGTATAAACGCCACAGATTGAACAAGGGTGTTTGGGAAATCTTTTTTTACAGCTTTAATAAGCTCAGAGGTATAAATGCCACAGATTGAACAAAGGTGTTTGGGGAATTTTTTTTTTTACTTTTTAGTTTATAAGTTTTGAGTAATCAGATTTTAATATTTCATCCTATTGAAGATGATGAACATTACTTGATATAAAATTAGAACATGGGCTAGGGATGTAGCTCAGTGGGTCAAGGGCTTGCCAAGTGCGCACAAGGCCCTCGGCTCTGTTCCCAGCACTGCATAAATTGGGTACAGTGACCCTTTCAACCTCAGCACTCAGGTGGTGGCGGCAGGGGGTTCAAAAGTTCAGGTGTATTGGCTATACAGAGTTTGTAACCAGCCTGGGCTACATGAGAACCTTCAGAATTTATAATTTCTAAATGAAGGTTAACTGAAGTTTAAATGATCACATGTCCAGTACTTCTTGTTACTTCATGAACTTTAAACTTCTGATGTTATTATAAGCATAAAAGTACAGAGGGACTTTTAAGTTATCCAAATGTACGTCCATAAGCGACATGTCTAGCGACAAGTCTTGTGGGAAGTCATCTCTGATGTCATATCTTCTTCAGCAGAGGAATATGAAAAACCAACTATAAGAAATTCATAAAACTAGAACAAACATAAAATGGGTTCCCTTTATCTAGCTCCCTTTGGCGTTCTTTTCTCAGTTCTAGGGCTTCGCACATGCTAGGGAAGGCCTTTTCACCAGGAAGCCACACCTCCAAGTCTGGCCTCCTGTCTCTGCTTGTTCTTCCTTCTCATCACAGCCTGCCTGTGTCAACGTGTCTCTCTTTGCTATCAGGGACCTGGACTCCTGGACTCCAAAGGCCAAGCCATATCTCCTGTTCTATCAGTAGCTAGGTCTGAAGTACTGGCTGTGTGTAGTCAGTGACTGAGCCTCTTATCAGTGGAGCAAGCTGGAGGGGTTAAACATTCAACACTGGTTTTGTAAGGACGCTGGGTGCACTTCCCTCAGGGATTTGGGTTAGGTGGCATTCTGCTGTAACTCTTAGCTTGCTGCCCTATCAGGGTATTTAGCCTGTTTCATGGGTGTGACTTTGGTTGGATGACCTCACTGGTGACACACAGCTAGTAGCTCCCAGGTCCTGTCTTCAGTTCTCAGATCCTTGTTATGCCCCTGGGACTCTCACCTCCTCCATGGAGGTATAGAGGCACTGAGTTCTTTTGAGCCCCCCTTTCAATCCTAACCCCCTCCTTGCCACCTCTTTTCTCTGATCCCATTCAAGGATTAAATGCTTAAAGATGGTGAAACTGGGAAGAACAGAGTGAGGTCCCTGTTCAAGTGAAAGGCAGGGTCAGCCACCCTGCACACACCCTCGCTGGCCAGGTGGCCTCTTTGTGAGTTTCTTCCTGTTTATCAAATGAACTACAAACCTCAGGGAGAGAGTAGAGCCTTGGCCTCTGGAAAGGGAGCTGCCACCATGCACCCATACAGGATATTTACTCAAGATAATTGGCTCAATTACAGATCTTTTCAATAGCTATGGGTGGAGGCCCTCTGACCAAGCGCATAGGTGTAGACATCCTGGTGGAGAGGGAACAGGCTGGCTGCTAGATCCTGGAGGGGAAGGGTACTGCAAGACTGTCTGGCTAAATGTCTGGCCCCTCCTCCTCTTCCTCCTCCTCTTCCTTCTCCTCTTCTCTTCCCCTCCTTTTCCTCCTCTTTCCTTCTCCTCCTCTCCCTCATCTTCCTCCTCCTCTTTCTCCTCCTCCTCTTATCTTCTTCCTCTCTCTCTTCCTCTTCCTTTTCCCCCTTCTCTTCTTCCTCCTCTTCCTCATCCCCCCCCCCTCCTTCAATGACACTTTCTTGTCACCAGGCCCAGCAGCCTGACCTCTCCTGTAGTCATAGTACCAAAAGACCACAGAATAATCTCTAAAGCCCCGCCCCTGGGATGCCTGTGTGACCACAGGATAGTGGAAGGTCCCCATTCCCTGACCAATGACTTACACTTTCATGGACCAGCTCTACAGCAATGTGGCTTATTCTCCAGAAGAATGAGATAAAAGCTATTTTGGTAGCCAGTCCATCAAAATGCCCTCACCACCAGCACACCTAGATTCATTTAAGCCCTCACCGCCAGCACACCTAGGTTCATTTTAACTTTACAGAACTGCAGTTATCTAAACATTTTCTACTGAACACCCAACAGGATTTCCTCACTGCTGTGTAACTGGACCAGGATTGGCATCAAAGGTGTTTCTTACTTCTTTGTTGTCTTACCCCCAAGCAGAAGTCACTACAAATAAGATGACAGGCAGCTGGAGAGGAGGTGTGTCTGCAGGGACCCTGCTAGGTTAGGTACCTGCAGTTTTGTTTACTCCCAGGTCTCCAGGGAGAGCCTCTATAACCTCCCAGGGCTTAAAGGAAGGTACAAAGAGAATCTGAACTGAGCGTTGTCACCACTGGCTGCTGGGCAGTAGGGGAGAGATGAGCTGGGGGTCATGGGACATGGTCCTAATGGCTTGGACACCCAGGATGGCTGGGAACTTCCCCTCCGTAGCCCTCAGGCCTACACCTGCCAGCCAAACCTACTAATCTGAACAGTTTCCCAGCTTTCAGCAGCACTGGAATCCTCCAAGTGTCCCCAATTCCCAGTCCACTCCAACATCTGTTACGTTCCATCCCTTCTCAGTATCAAGGTTACCAAGCCCACTCCCATGCCCTGCTGATTATGCCTGACCTCCTGGGTTGGTGGTGCCGTGTGTGTGTGTGTGTGTGTGTGTGTGTGTGTGTGTGTGTGTGAGAGAGAGAGAGAGAGAGAGAGAGAGAGAGAGAGAGAGAGAGAGAGAGAGAGAGAGAGAGAGAGAGAGAGAGAGAGAGAGAGAGAGAGAGAGAGAGAAAGAGTGAGTGAGAGAGTGTGTGTGTGTATCTGTCTGGCTATGTGTGTATCTGTCTATGTGTGCGTCTATGTATATGTGTTTTTGTGTGTATGTGTATCTATGTGTATCTGTGTATGTGTCTGTCTCTGTATGTCTGTGTGTCTATGTATCTGTGTGTGTTTGTGTGTGTATCTGTGTATGTGTGTATCTGTCTGTCTGTCTCTGTATATCTGTGTCTATGTATCTATGTGTCTGTATGTCTTTCTATGTGTGTGTATCTCTGTGTGTTTCTGTGTATATGTCTATGTGTGTGTGTATGTGTGTGTATGTCTATGTGTGTGTATCTGTGTGTGTGCCTATGTGTGGTGTCTGTGTGTGTGTACCTGTGTTCCATGTGCCCTTTCTCTCCACTCAAAACTGTCATCAGTCTGTCCCTGCCTTACTGAGTCCCTGGGGGTGAGATGCAGTGCCTCTTTGCTTTGGGCATCTCTACTGTGTGGTCGGCAAAGGTCTGGTTGTGTTCTTTAGACTAAGGCTATTTAACTGTGGCAAAATCAGCCAGTAGCCAGCACCTGTCTGAGTTGCCTTCCAGCCTAGCCAGGTGCTCGGTCCGGCTCTTTCCCTTCTTAAGGTCTCAGAGCAAAGCCAAATCCACAGTCTAAATTCTTTTTGCAAGAAGTCTCTGAGGCTGAAGAGATGGATCAGCTATCAAGAGTGCTTACAGCTCTCACAGAGAACCAACTTCAGTTCCCAGCCTTGGCATCTGTTAGTTCACATGAGTGTGAGCTGAGGCTGCAGGGGGATCTGACTCCTCTCTGACACACACACACACACACACACACACAGAGTTAAAATTAAATTAAAAAATAAAATAAAGTCTTCATAGCAGGACATGGTGGCTCTTGGAATGTATAGATGGAGGATTCAGAGTTCAAGGGCAGGGGCTGGAGAGGAGGCTCCGTGCTTAAGAGCATCTATCTGCTGCTCTTGAAGAGAACAAGGTGGTTCACAACTACCTGTGGGACTCAGCCCCATGGATGCCATACCCTCTCCTGACCTCCGTAGGCACCAGGCATGCACAGAGTATGCGTACATGAACATAGGCAAGAACATTCACATACAGAAGAGGAAATAAATGGATTTTAAAAAGAAAATTAGAGAGCTCAAGGTCATCTTCAGTTACATGGGGAATTTGAGCAACTCTAAGCTCAAGGGAATCCTGTCTCTAAAAACCAAAGAAAATACAGGTTTTCTGCACTAAGGTGTGTCGCTGCCCCTGGGGGTGGGTGTACAGTTTTCTTTCAAAAGCCGATCACTCCCCACGCTTTCTCCATGTGGGACTTTCCCACTAGGTTCATGGAGAACAAGTCCAGACACAGAGGTCCTATTTCCCTTTCTTTCTCCGCCCTCAAGTTCTGTTTCCCAAGCTTCTGTATCCAGAATACTTGTTCTGACTGTTTGGCCTCCCACCCCGAGGTATATATTCTTCTGCACAGAAGTGTGTGGTGTGCATGTGTGTGGGTAGTATTCATGTGTGGGAAGTGTGTGAATGTATGGGGTGTGAATGTGTGGGGTGTGAGTGTGTGTGCATGTAGGGTGTGTGTGTGTGTGTGTGGTATGTATATATGTGTGGTATATGTGTGAGTAGGGTGTGTATGCATTTGTGGTGTGTCTGTGTGTATGTGTGTAGTGTACGAATATGTGTGCACACATGTGTGTGTGAGTGTGTGGAGGTGTTCATGTGTGGAGTGTGTGTGTGCATGTGCGGTATGTGTGTATATGGGGTGTGAATGTATGGGGTGTGAGTGTGTGTGCATGTAGGGTGTGTGTGTATATAGGGTGTGAATGTATGGGGTGTGAGTGTGTGTGCATGTAGGGTGTGTGTGAGTGTGTGTGCATGTATACTCACTTCCCTCCACATCTGTCCTTTATGTGCCATTAGATGCAGAGCTTAGCTGGGCTATGGGTGGAGTGTCCTCCTGTACATCTCTCCCAAGGACTCAGGACCAGTTTGGGCCAGGTACTAGAGAGGGATGGGTACTAGAGAATAACCTGATGCCACAGAGCTCTCAGGTGCCAGCAGAATCCTTCTCAAAGCCCTTTTCTCCCTGGGTTGAACCCATCCTTGTTTACCACGCAAGCCTTTCCCCAGCACAATTACAGCATTGAGATACACACAGAGACAGGCACTGCCCTGCACTCGACCTCCTGCTGATTCAAATCCTCACTCAGCCTGTCCACTGGGGATGGACATTTTGGGCCTTTCCAGAAGAAACACTGAGGCTATCCGATGAGCCAAGTTTGCCTAACCTCTGTACCTCTAGTACAGCCATTACTGGGTCCCTCTGGTACTGGGGTGCTCAGCCTCGCTTCTGAGCTGGAGATGATGAGATATGTCTGTCGGATCCAGGGGATATTTAGGACCATACTATCTTACATTTGTTTTTTGAAAAAAGAAGAAGAAGGAGGAGGAGGAGGAGGAGGAGGAGGAGGCATGGGTTCCAAGGGCTCAGACTACCATAGCTGTCCTCTGTCACTCAGGCTCACCCTAGATGCCTGGGCTCAAGCGATCCTGCCTCATCTTCCTGAGTAGCTGGGCTGTAGTGGTGACACATTCCCTTAGTCTCAGCACTTGGGGGGCAGAAGCAGGCAGATCTCTGTGAGAAGGAACTCAGCCTGGTCTATAGAGTGAGTTCCAGGCCAGCCTGGTCTACACAATGAGTTCCAGGCCAGCCTGGGCTATGTAGAAAGACCCTGTCTCAAAACACAAAGATGGAATAAAAACAAACAAACAAACAAACAAACAAAAACCTCGCCCAAGTTATATTTTCTATTTTCTTTGATCTTGGCTTTGGTTTTGAGACAGAGTCTCATGTAGCCCAGGCTGGCCTCAGACTCATCATATAGCCAAGGATGACCTTGAACTTTGGGTCCTCCTGCTTCCACCCCCTAAGTGGTGGCATTACCCCCAAATTTGTGCCACCGTGCCCAGTTTATCCAGTGCTGGAGACTGGACCCAGAGCCTTATGCATGCTAGGCAAACTCTCTGCCAACTGAGCTACACACCCAGCTCTGGAAACTGGAGTTCAGGGAGGCTGGCTTTACCATGTGCACACAGAGGCTGAACTCACACCCAGGGTCGTCGGTCCAAGGCCACGGCACATCTTAATTCAGTTGGTCCCTAAAGTCCTTGCACTTTCTCATTTGCTCCCCGCCCTGGAATGTTGACGTGACGTGGCTGAGGTTCTGCAGCTACATTAGTGGCAGAGCTGAGTCAGCCACCTGCAGCCTTCATTATACACCACGGCCTTCCCTAGGAACAGCTCTCAGCTGAGCACCGGGCCCCTCCCTCCCTCCCAAGCCCGACGTCTGTTCTAGGCAATGCAAACCGCTCAGCCTATGGTTAGATCTCCGGTCTGGGTTTCTCCCGGTTGAAGAGGGAGGAGGACAATTCTGTTCTCAGAGGGCACCTGACACCCACGGGGCCTCCCTTTCCTTGGGCTCTTCTGTGTGCTGGAGGCAGTGCCAGCTGTGGGCAGTAATTACTCAGCGGCCGGTTTCCTTCAGAGTTTCACTTGCCATGGATCCTGGTATTCCCACCTCTGGGTTCCTTAAAGCACAGGGCGTCTGTGAGGAACAGGGGTGCGCCTGCGATGATGCAGCCTGCCCTTGGACAATTTGAATGAGTCCTATTTCAAAACCTTGATCTAGTCATCTATGAATTTGCCTATCTCATCCTTCTTAGCTTTTCTCTGATGAGCAGGGAAACAGCCGTCCTGTCTGGAGAGCAGGGCCTATGTACTATACACACACACACCTGCGGTGAACGAAGGGAGCCCTGGAGGCTCTTTGGTGTGTCTGTTATTAACCTCAGCCATTGTAGGGATGAGCTCAGAGTGCAGCCTTACAGCTCTCCCGGGAACCACTGTGGAGATTACTGCTCAAGAAGGGGTTCCTTTTTGAGCTTTGAGGCAAGCAATTGCCAGCAGTGTCCACACAAGCAGGCCAGCCCTCTGCAGCGGTCTGGAGTCTCGCGGAGGATTCTCCTTTCTGTCATCACGAGGGAGGGAGAATCAGGAAGTTGGTGGTGACAGTCACAGTCATACAGTCTACACTATGCCACAGAACTCCGTTCCGCACTCCTCCAAAGCGCCAAGCATCCAAGGGGAGATCAATCAGGCAAGGACTCTGAGGGGCTCCCACCAACGAGGCTTCTCCTGAATTGTCCCTTTTGCTCAGGGGTGAAATGGCAGGAAGGAGTCCCAACGCTTGAGCACACCAGGTGGTCAAATCTGGGGAGGCGCATGGTAGGTACCAGAGCGAGCCCGAGGAGAAGAGGGAGTCTGGAGATCCCCGTTCGCCCCTCAGCTTCTCTACCGCAGAGGTGAAGGGGTCCCACCGCGAGAGACGCTAGATGCCACCGTGCGGGGCGCAGAGAGAAGGCGTGGGGAAGAAGAGTCTGGCTCGCCCCTTCATCTCACTGCGGGGTGGGGGGGGGAGGGGGACGGCGGGGAGGGAGTCCCCGAGGGGCACGGGGCTGCCTGGTCCGAGGGCACCACGGGGTCGCGCCCCGTTGCTGCTTACCTACCGCGCCGAGGCAGAGCCGCCGCCGCCGCTACCGCCGAGCTGCTCGTGGGTTTCCCGACGGGGCGGCCGGGAGGGCGGGTCCGGGGCGGTTCCTGTCGAGGATGACGCCCCGCCCCGCTTGGGCAGGTGCTGTGACTCCGCTCCCCTCCATCCCATCCCATCCCCCCGACTGCGCGGAGGCCAGAACGCATCGCCGGGCAGCTCTATCTCAGGGCACCGCCACCCCATGGCACCGCCACCCCAGGGCACCGTCACCCAAGGCCACCCGCATCCCAGGCCACCGGCACCGCCCAGAGCCCGAGGCCAGCAGCGCCGGACGTGTTGGGCCGCGGCGAACCCCGAGGCTCCGTCCCAGGCGTCAGAGGTTGTGAACAGATAACTTCCCCTCTCATCCAACTGCCAACCGGCAAGAGCCGGGCCTCACCCAGCCAAACCCCAGCCTCAGTACCGAACTCCTGCTACCCAAGGGTAGGGTCGGTGGGGGGCGGCTGACAACCGCTGCAGAGTGAGTCTCAGAAATGCGCACAACACCTTCGAGGTGGTTAGAAATGCAGATTCTGAGACAGGCAGCTTGGCACACTCCTAATTCTAGTTCCGGAAGGTTGAGGCAGGGAGATCTTGAGTTCCAGGCCAACTTGAGCTACATAGGAGATCACGTCTCAAATAAATAAATAAATAAATAAATAAATAAATAAATAAATTCACTTAAACCCACGTCTGATTCTGAATCGTCCTGCCACCCGGACAGTGGCTGCTCATGGGTTCTAAGCAGAACCCTGATGTAATTTTCTGGGTCTTTATCCTAGTAAAATGGGAGTCGAATGAATAACTCTGAATACCTGGTGATTTGGAAACTTTCTTTTCATGTCGTTTTTAAGAAGGGTTTTATTTATTCATTTATATGTATGTGGCCCACTAAGCACATAGCCAGAGGTGTATAATCGCTCAGAGCTGAAGTTAGAGGTAAAGCCCAGCTTTACAGGGGTGATGCGATCTCAACAGCAGTGAGCAGCAAGCGCTCTTCACCGATAAACCATCTCGCCAGCCCTTATGTGTGGGGCTTTTTTGTTTTTGTTTTTTTTTTTGGTTTTTTGGTTTTTTTGTTTTTGTTTTTCGTGACAGGGTTTCTCTATATAGCTCTGGCTGTCCTGGAACTCACTCTGTAGACCAGGCTGGCCTCGAACTCAGAAATCCACCTGCCTCTGCCTCCCAAGTGCTGGGATTAAAGGCGTGCGCCACAAACGCCTGGCTTATGTGTAGTTTTTGAGAAAGAGTCTCAAGTGGACAAAGCTAGTCTTGAACTCCCTACATAATTGAGTTTTGGCTTTTTAAAAATTTTTTATACTATTTTATTAGGTTCTTATACTTCTACCACCCAATATATGTTATATATTCACATAACCTAACTGGATTTTAAAAGAAACCAAAATTCTCCCTACAGTTGAGGGTGACCTTGTGATCCTGATCCTCTGGCTTCCACTTCTGCAGTTCTGAGATTACAGAAGTGATGTACTATGATACTCAACTTCAATTTTTTTTTTTTTTAAAATGGTAGACATTGGCGCCTGTGATCCCAGCATTTGGGAAGCTAATGCAGGAGGATGTGGAGTTGCAAACAACACAGTGAAAGGCAGCTTGAGCTGAATATTGATACTCTGCCTCAAGAAAAGAAAAAGGAATGCTGATGATTTTTTCCGTTTTGGTTGATGTTAAAATGGCTTTGCATTTTTGAGTCTCTAAGACTCAGGGGACAGGACCCAACACCCTGAGTTGAGTTGAGCACTCAGAGGGACCAGAGGCATTCTGGGAAGGCCAGCAGATCACAGGGGGGAAGCTTACCTAGCTTGCTCACTTAGGTGAAGGGTGACACTTTACCAGGAGTAGAAAGAGAGGTATTGCACATTCTTGGCATAGTAACAACCCCCCTGTAGTGGCTCAGAGTGGCCTCCCCCAATCCCTTCACACTGGAGACAACGACTGAGGGTTCAAACTTCTACAGAGCTTGCCCCCTTCATCTCTGTGGGCAGAGTCTCTCTACATAACCCTAGCTTTCTGGGAATTCATTGTGTAGACCAGGTTGGCTTTAAACTCAGAGATGCACCTGCTTCTACCTCTCTAGTGTGGGGATTAAAGGTGTGAGCCACCCACCTCCTTCATTTTTGCATGAAGGTCTCCTGTAGCTAGCTAGCCAAGCTGATCTCAAACTTGGGACAAGCCTCGTGTGTCAGCTTCTCAAGTGCTGGGATTAGACAAATGAACCACCATGCCTGACTATGATTTTAAATGTGACTTAAATCCTCATAATGACTAGGTGCCTAATTTGGAGGTGCATGCTGTAGACTTATCCTTAACATATTGTGTTCTCTCTCAGCAGGGGTTGGTTAGGGCTCCTTTCCTCACTGCATGGGAAGGTGCTGAGGCGCCACAGAGCAGAAGGGGCCAACCTGGCCTCTGCTGGTGGCAGTGCACTTAAAATCTGGCTCTCGGTAATTAACATGGTGACACATACCTCCAACCCAAGCAGCTGAGAGAGGGAGACAGGAGGATCAGGGCTCAAGGCCACCGTTGGCTAAATAACCAGTTTGAGACCCTTGTGGGCTGCATGAGACCCTAACTCAGAAAGTGGGGAGGGGCATCGATGTGTCTCAGCAGGTGAAAGCGCTTGTGCAGCCTCACTCTGATTCCTGAGTTTAGTACTCAGAACTTACGTGGTAAGAGAATTGACTCCCAGAAGTTGTCCTTGACCTCCACACTCACTCAGACCCACAGTGCTAATAAATAAAAGAAAAGAAAAGAATATGATTTCTGTTAAATGACAAGTTTATATATGTGCGAGGTAAGGGAAAATCGGGCACCAGGACAAGATGCCTTCCAACCTGCAGTCCGGCTCCTGAAGTCATCTACACATACTCACAACCATCTCTCCCGTCCTGAGCAGGCTCAGATTCGCCCACCTGCAAGGACTTGAGATGGCCCCTTCCTAGAAGCCGTGTGAATTCCGTTGTCTTCCCCACAGGCTGCTGTCTATTGCTCTACTGGCTAGGTTCTGGTTTGGAGTGCTCTGTGCTTCCTGTCTCTACGCAGCAGTTTTTCAAGGGGCTTCCCCATCATAGCACAGGAAGTTCAGTGAGGAGCGGATCTGTTGAAGCGGAGAGACAAGGCAGCTTTGTGAGCTGGTGATGTAAGGTCAGTTCTACCTCTTATCGCTCCCTGCCCCCTACTCTCAGGCCCTGGAGAGAGACAACCACTTCTGACTGTGGCACACACACAGGGAAGGGGAGTCCTGCCCTTCATAGAAAGGGGCTGGTCTCTTCTCCGGAAACACTTGTGAGGGCCTGGTGAGGTGCCTCCTCAGGGAAAGGTACAAACCCAATGAACTGAGTTTGACTCCCAGATACCACACTGGCATAGGCCAGAAATCCCAGAAGTCAGGAGTGGGGACTGGAGAGATGGCTCAGCAGGTAAGGGCACACTGACTGCTCTTCCAGAATGGAGTTCAAATCCCTGCACCCACATGGCCACTCACAACTGTCTATAACTCCAAGTTCTGACGTGCCCACATAGATGTGCATGCAGGCAAAATGCCAATGCACATAAAATAAAGGGTAAATAAATTTTTTAAAAAGTCAGGAGGCTAAAGGTCTTCTTGACTACAGAGTGAGTTTGAGGCTAGCCTCGGGTACAAAACATGTCTCAAAACACCAGAAACAAGCCAAATAAACTCAAAAATCTGAAGCCAGTGGTGTGTACAGTACAGCTTCCAGGAGTTGGAAGTAGGAGAGAAGATCAGGAGTCCTTAGTGACATTCCAGGCCAGACTCAGGAACATGAGACCCTATCTCAAGACCAAACCAGAACCCTAAAACAACCACCAAAAACCGAAACAAAGGTAAGTCTTTTTACAAACAGCAATACCTTTAGTCCCTGGTAAATAATAACACTACCTTCTAGTCCTATAATCTTGTTGGTGGCTCCCCTTCCTTCCTTTCTTTAATTACAGGTTGTTTTGTTATTGTTGTTGCTGCTTTGAAATAGGGTTTTTATATACAGTGCCAGCTGGTCTAGAGCTGCTGCGGGGTACCCACCAGAGATGACTGTACAGACACAGTATAGACCAATATAATGTCTACTAGCCAGTCGGGCCAGGAGGACACTGGGTGCTCGGGATCCCAGTGTAGCTCTGAATCTCTCTCAGGGTGAGCTTTTAAACATAAAGCCCACATTCTGCTGACACACTACACTTAGCAACAATAGTTAGCCAGAAGGGGAAGTACAGAAGCCGAGAAGCAAGGTTAGTACGTTAAGAGACTTTTCCAGAGCTCTGGACTTTGGGATCAGGCCTCTGTTTTAGTTTTGGCAGGCGGTGCTGTCTACGTGCTGAGTTCTACCCGTGGATGATCCTTCCACCACGGGGCTAACTGTGCTAAGGTCTGGGGTCCTGACAGAGCTACATTCTTCTGCCTCAAACTGTGGGGTTTTAAGTGGGCACCGCCATATCTAGCCTCTAAATACTGCTGAAGCCTGCGGTGCTGGCCTCTGTGTGAAGTACAGGCACAGAGAGATACAAAGACAGGCAAGCCTTCGCTCTTTGCTAGACGCCAGTGGTCAGAGTGGGGAAGCCTGACGGGTCTGAGAGGAATCATGCCTCAGACCTCAGAGAGGTCAGGACTAGAGTATAACACACGAGAGATTTATTTGTCTTAAGTGGAAAATTTAAGTGTCAAAATACTCAGTCATCAAGAGAAATGTGTGTTCATGTATGTGAGAGACAAGGTTTTATGCAGTTCAGGTTAGTCTAGAGACTTCATTATTTAGACAAATATGTCTCTGAACTTCTGATTCTCCTGCTTTTTGCTTTCAGGTGCTAAGATTACAGGCACACACTACCATGCCTTGCAGAGAAATGCTATTTTAACTCCATATGTTAAAAACGTGAGCTGGCAGTGGTGGCATACACCTTTAACCCCAGCACTTGGAGGCAGAGGCAGGCGGATCTCTGTGAGTGTGAGGAGTTCCAGGACAGCAGACTGTTACACAGAGAAACCCTGTGTTGAAAATAAACAACAAACAAACAAACAAACAACAATTTGGAGGAGGGACCAAGCCCCACACTGGGTTAACCTCGTCTTTGTCCAGAAAGGACATGGGCAGAGAGCTGTGTAAAATAGTCTTGCTTGGGCAGTGGTGATGCACGCCTTTAATCCCAGCACTTGGGAGGCAGAGGCAGGCAGATTTCTGAGTTTGAGGCCAGCCTGGTCTACAGAGTGAGTTCCAGGACAGCCAGGGCTATACAGAGAAACCCTGTCTCGGAAAAAAAAAAAACAAAAAAACAAAGCAAAACAAAAAAAGAGTCTTGCTTAAAACAAAGGGTTTGCAGACGTCCTTTTGGTGAGCCCATGTGAATGTTCCTCCGTTGCAGTAGTGGGTGCTATGAGCCCATGTGAATGTTCCATTGCAGTAGTGGGTGCTATGGTCTTGCCATTTGGCATATGCAGGCTTTCCCAGAGCTGGGGGCTCCTCCAGCATAAAGGGGTGTCTTCGAGCACCTGGTCTCTTTAATCACCAGATAGAAAAAAGGACAGGCAGGTGTGGATTATTTAGTTTGTTTACCATTGTTTATTTAAGTGTCTCAGACTGTACCCCAGGCTGTCCAGGTAGCATGGAATGCACTGTTGTTGGGGTAGCCTGGGACTCATGATTGTCTTCACACTCGGAGTCCTCACACCTGGCATCCAGTTAGTTTCTCTGACAGGTTTTTTTTTTTTTTTCCAAAAACAGAACCTCAGCAGAGATGAATGAAACCCTTTGTGTCTTCCCCACCAGAAGACTACAGACAGCAGAGCCGTCAGTCCTGTGTGTCCTGCCGAGAGACTGTCACAATGAAGGATGAGGTCAGACTTCGAAAAGATATTGGCTTCGCTTAAGAATTATCAAGACTTGCAGCATCCCCGGGTTTATCTGTCAAAGGGGTTTATGGAAACCAGGCCAGTGGGACACCTGAGGGGTGCTTGAGCATGAACGGAGAGGAAACCCAACCGCAGGGAGCTTCTAGGTAGAAACTCAGAACTCTGATAGGTAGGTTCTGTCCTGCTTTGACCCGGCCTGTCCCTACTGTGACGAACCCACAGGCGCTGAATTAGAAGGTTATAGACCATAACAGGTGTCTCCGTGGCATCTGCTGGCCCTTTGGTGATGAGCCACGATGGTTAATCTGGTGATCCCACTGTCCTTGTCGGCGATAGGCAGTAGAGATTTCCTCTGGGTCCCTGGAAAAGCTTTCACTTCCATCAAAAGCACAGACACAGGCACAGTGGGGGTGTAGCTCAAGGGCGGAGTTTCTGCCGGGCTACAGTGTGAGAGGCTACAGTGTGAGAGGCCCTGGTACGATGCCCAGCATCATAGAGGTGAAAGGGAAGTCTCTCAGAGACTCCCTGAGGCAAAGCCCACAGGGTGAGGAGGGAGGTGGAGCACAGAGAGCAGGACAGGACTGTGCCCTGCTGAGCTGCAGAGCCAGAGCTTGCCTTCTTCATAGGACTCACCCACCTTGGCGTCTGTTACAGGAGATAACTCAGCCAGCTGTGACAGCCAAAACCAACGGGGAAAAATGGGGCATGTTGGCCACAAATGGCCTGTTTCTCCTCTCAGGGCTGCGAGATCATGCTTTGACATTATTAAAATTAGGCGTTTCTGCAGAACCTGGATAGAAGCCATAGGAATAACTACCCAGTGCCCTGTCTAATCTCAACTGTCAACAGGATGTGCCTGAGAGGTAGGAACCTCAACTGGGGAACTGCCTCCACCAGATAGGCCCTCGGGCATGTCTGCAGGGCGTTTTCTTGATTGCTAATGGCTTTAGGAGGGCGCAGCCCCCGGTTAGCAGCACCACCCCAGGGTGGTTGGGTCTGGTTACTTGAGAGAGGTATGCGGGCAAGCCACTGAGCAGTGTTCTGCTGCAGCCTCTGTGTTAGTTCCTGCCTCCAAGTTTGTATTGGTCACTTTTCTGTCGCTGTGAGGAAATACCACAACCAACAGTGATTATGGAAGAGTTTATTTGGGCTTATGGTTCTAGAGAGAGAAAATTCTCCTTGGCAGGGAGCAGCAGGCCTGGTGGCAGCAGGAGCAAGGAGCTGAGCGAGCACGCATCCTCACATCCAAGCACAATAGGAGAACAGCCTGGATGTGGGCTGAGGCTCTGAGAGCCCAGAGCCTGTGGCTAGTGAAGGCCTTCCTCCAGCAAGGTCACACCACGGAGACCTCCTCTAGCACCAGCACTTATGAGGACATTTTTTACCACCATGTGCCTCCCTAGAGCTCCTGCTTCGGTGGCTCTTGATGACAGATTGTCATCTGGAAGCCAAATAAACCCTTTCCTCCCCCAAGTTATGTTAGCTCATGGTATTTATCACAAAACAGACCAAGCAACGGACACCTGGGGAGCCAGTGAGCTTTTATTTGAATGACTCTTTTAATTCCAGTGGTCATCAAAAGCCGAGTGTTTTGTGTGTGTGTGTGTGTGTGTGTGTGTGCTGTGAAGGCTGCTCTAGCACCCAGAGAATACATAAAATCCTGGATCAGGGGTTTGCACACATCTTGGGTTTGGAAACAGACTTGGTAAAAGGGGACATCTGGAGGCTCGAGTTATTACAACCGCCCATCAGAGGGTTAGACCTCAGCAGATGCTATACTCCAGGAGAAAGCTGTGCAGGGAGCTGGGGGACCCAGGAGAGCATTCTCCAACCAAAAGGGACTGTGGCCTCCCCCCTTCCCCCCCCAGGAAATCCTTCAGTAAGCTGCCAGTTTTGTTTTGTTTTGTTTTGTTTTTTGGGTTTTCAAGACAGGGTTTCTCTGTGTAGCCCTGGCTGTCCTGGAACTCACTCTGTAGACCAGGTTGGCCTCGAACTCAGAAATCCACCTCTGCCTCCCAAGTGCTGGGATTAAAAGTGTGCGCCACCACCGCCTAGCTAGCTACCAGTTTTGTGACCATGGCCAGGTGCCCTACCCAGTTTTCTTTCCTAAAAAGAGGTTCTGGATATGCATTTTCTGTGGGGTTTAAGTGGTATAATATCTGTGTGTTGTATGGAACAGTGCTTGGAGAAGTGAGTGCCCTGGGTTCAGCTACAGTAGCAACACAGGCACCCAGCACAGTTCTCACACCTCCAAGGGGACCCAGAGTCACTAAAGGCCACGGAGCATCCCCGGCCAGAAAAAAGGCTCAGCGGGAACAGCGTGTGGCTTTTTAGATCTGTGCCTGAGGTTCTAATGGAAAGCTTTCACTTCCTCATTGTCAGAGACCAGACAGAACCTTCCACAGCTTCCTGGAAATCTTGGCCAAATGTGGAAGCTAGGTTGGACGACTATGGCCACCAATGCTTTTATTTGTGGGGATGGGTCTGGAGAGATGGTTGAGCTTTTAGGATCCTCTGCTGCTTTGCAGAGTACCTGCCCGACTTCTGTTCCAAACATCTGTCAGGAGACTCAGAGCTGCCTGCCACTCCAGCTCAGGAGCTCTGATGCCCTCACACACACACACACACACACCCCAATCAGTCAATCAATCTTAAAAATAAAAACATTCTTTCACTAGAGTTTGCTCCCAAAGCAGCTAACACAGAGGAAAAGGCAAGACAAGGATACATCCAAGAGGGCAGAGCCTGCTCCCCACAGCCTCTTATGTCACTTCACAGAGAAGTACCCCCTGGGGTTTGGTGAAGGTGACTGTCAGTAGGGGCGATGGCGAAGTGGCCGCCAGGCTGTCTGTCCCCTAGCTTTGTATCCCTGGAGTTCCATGCCTCATAGCGATTAGAGTTCCTTATAAGGCAATAACTGGGTTCCTCTGGGTTGCCACCAGGTCTAAAGTCCAGGCCTTGAGTTCTTAGCTTATAGCATTTAGTATCCTTATCTGTGGTACTATTGGCAGGCCCTTGCTAGCCAACAGGGCCTTTTCTGTGCAGACTGAACAACACCACTTCCAGGGACAGATGCAGACCTATGATCCACACACCTGGTGCAATGAGCTAATCTTTCAAAAGTGCAATTCATGCAACCTGCGGCAGCCAAAGCCAGAGGGCCCTAGAGAGTTCTCATTTCTGGGAACTTGCCACAGTGATCTCTGCCTGAGAGAAGCTAGGGGTGTGAACCCTCAAGGGGTGTGAAGCTACACTATAGACCAGTGGTTCTCAACCTGTAGGTCGAACCACCCTTTCACAAGGGTAGCACAGCAGGTATCTACATTATGGCTCATAACAGGAGCAAAATCACAGTTATGAAGTAGAAACGAAGCAGTTTTGTGGTGGGGGGTCACCACAGCGTGAGGAACTGTATTAAAGAGTTGCAGCTTTAGGAAGGCTGAGAATCAATGCTATAGACCCTTACTGCTCAGTAATGGCTCGAGCTTTGTGTAACAGGGGAAGATACAGTATGACCTGAGGAACTACATCAGGGTGGGTGGGCCTTAGGGCTGCCTGCGGGACAGAGAATTGCTGGTCTGTGGAATTTGTTTGTTTATGAGACAAGATTTCTCTGTGTAACAGCCCTGGCTGTCCCTGCCCTGGAACTTCCTTTGTGGATCAGGCTGGCCTCAAACTCACAAAGACCCACCTGATTCTATCTCCTGAGTGCTGGGACTAAAGGCAAGTGCCGCCATTGCCTGGCTGGTCTGTGGAGGCTAACTTCTGGCTAACGCCTGAGGCGCTTCGTTGTGAATGAGAACAAAGCCAGCCTGGTATGAAGACCTTGCTTTTTAATTCACCTGCCTTTACTTGGTAGTTCATATGAAGCTCAGATCGGCAGGGGTGGGTGCACGATCATATGATCATATGACTGGCTAAGGGTCTGCCCCATAGCTGGAGCCAGGCCATTCAGCCTTCCTCGGGACCTGTTCTGAGACAAGCCGAGAGAGACAGGCGCTTTTTCTACTCCAGCACCATGGGTGGAATCACTAGGTGGGGAGGGTGTGGATAGACGTTCAGAGTGGCTAGTGGCCATCTTTACAGTTACACAAGGAGGGAGAAGCAGACCTAACACAGCTCCAATACTGAGAAAGCAAGGCAGTGAGGAGTGAGAGGAACCCCAATGGCGTCTTTCGGCATCTTGGATCCAACTGCACCCCAAATCCATTATTCATGTATTTCTTGTTTCACTTCATGTTTTTTCTCTCTACCCTTTGACTCTTGCATGTAAACATTTCTTATTGGTGTCTATTCACTGCAGTTAGAGGGTACAGGTTTTACAAGACATTTATATGCAAGTTGCCCACGCTGTCCTGTCCCTTCCCCACCTCCTGTTAGCCCCCATCATGCCCTTCCCAGGCAAGTTCTCTTTTTACTGTCATATCATAGATGCATAGATGCTCTGTGTATTTATAGGAATCTATGAGGATGAGAATCTTCCCTTTGCATCTCTATCCCCCAAAGTTCAATGTTACAAAATAACCACTGGTGTTTATGTGTCATACACACTCGTCTACTCTAGTCACATCTAAAATATTGGGGATAAAATCTTGATAAAGGATAAGAGGCAATAAGGCCCCAAAAGGGGTTCTGTGTCTCTTGGATTTCAGACTAGTAGCTGGTATCTCTTAACTCAGACGTGTTTCAGATTAGTCTTTCTAATCATCAACACGGCCTCATAATTAGGCATAAAGCTACCCCAAGTAATGATTTGTAAATGGTTAAGATTGGGCATTGTCTCTTGGCCGACACAATGTTTCTAACTATCTTAGTTTAATGTTTTAAGTACTAGAGAGTAATTGAAAGGTTTTTCTCACTCTAAGACATTAGCTGAAAGTGTTAGGTTAAGATTCTCTTCTGTCTGTCTCTAGAAAGAACTAGAGAATTAGTATAAGAATATCTTAACAGAGAGGGCTCCACCCCTCTTCCTCCTGTTTCACACCTAGCTACCAGACCCTGTTGACCTTGGTGTGTGGGGGTCGTTTGGTCTACGTGACTTCAGTCTAACACTAAGACTGGGGGAAGAAGGACTTAGACTCACATGCAGGACTAGCACTAGAACTTAGATGGGCTAGGACTCAGATTCATACACCCGCATTCCCCCGGGCCCAGAGTGCTTGGGCCCGGGGGATGCAGCACCAGTTCAGAGGAGATAGCTGCTGTTTTAGACCCAGTATGTTTCAGATAGCCTCAGAGGTACCTCAACTGTTGAGCTGCCAGATTTTTTATTTCTCTTTTGCAATGATTGTAAAAGCCTCATGCCATTCTTAAAGAAATACACTCAGATCTTACACCACTCATGTCTAGTCTGTTTGTCAAAGCCGAATCCCGTGCCCACCTGGCCAGAATCCCTAGTCCCGCGGAACAGGGGACCCCCCCCCACGAGAAATCCCAGTCCGCGGCATTTATGACCCCTTGCCTGGGACAGAAGGGATGATCTTGGGAAGGACTTCCCAAGCATCCAGGTATTATAGATCAGAATTGCAAGGAAGAAATTAAAATTATGGCATATGGAGAGAGAGAGAAAGAGAGAGAGAGAGAGAGAGAGAGAGAGAAGCAGGCAAATTAATGCAAGTGATAGGATTGCTCAGTTGCTATTGCTCCTCTACATTAAGGACAAAGCGGGTCCAGTGGAAAGAAGAGGTGGATTTGGAAGTACTGGAAAAATGTGTGTCCTGGCAAACAGTGGTTAATGATCAGAGACGAAAATTAAAACTGCAAGTGAATGGTGTGGATATAGAAGGTTTGGTAGAAGGAGCTGATGTGACTATCAATTATCAAAAATCCTGGAATCCAGGTATGGCCACTTGTGGAATATGCTTGGCCTATGGGAAGTGGCACTATTAGGATGTGTGACCTTGTTAGAGGAAGTATGTGATTGTGGAGGTGGGATTTTGAGGTCTCAGATATATGCTTAAGTCTGGCCAGTGTGATCCACAGTCCTCTTCTGGTGGCCTTCAGATGAAGATGTAGAACTTTCAGCTCCTCCTGCACCATGTCTGCCTGCATGCTGCCATGCTCCTGCCTTGATGATAATGGACTGAACCTCAGAATCTGTAAGCCAGCCACAATTAAATGTTCTTTATAAGAGTTGTCTTGGTTATGGTGTCTCTTCACAGCAATGAAACCCTAAGACTCAACTTCAGAAGGTTTATGCACAATTTCTAGGAATTGGGAAAATATCTCAGATAAAGTGTGCAGTAGGTTTAATGTGTGTGACCAGAAGGGTAAAGATGGAAGTTGAGACCTTATATGGCTGAAATATCTATAAATTTATGAGAAAGGGATTTTTTACAACAATGGGGCACTCAAATTAATATTCCTATAATACCAGAGACAGCTTGTGATAAAATTAGGGGGGAATAGTAGATGCATCTGGGGAAGGTATTGATATGTGTCTTCAAAAACAATCACAAGCTTCACCCATTATCCAAACACAGTACATCATGAGGTGGAGCTTCCAAATTTATAGGGGAGGAGAGGCTGAAATACCAACAACCCTGTCCCTAAAATGGTTGCTTGACAAACATGTGTGGGTAGATCAGTGGCCCTTGACCAAGGAAAAATTGCAGGCACTGGAACAGCAGGTATAAGAACAGCTGGAGGCTCAACATATAGAAAAGTCTCCCAGTCCGTGGAATTCCCCTGTGTGTGTTATAAAAAAGAATCAGGAAAATAGAGAATGTTAACAGATTTAATCTCTGTGAATAGGGTAATTCAACCAATGGGTCCTTACAGCCTGGAATTCCTTTACCTTGTTTATTATTTAAGGCATGGGCTATAATAATAATTGATTTAAAAGAATGCTTTTTCACAATCCCTTTGCACAAGCATGACAGGCAAAGGTTGCTTTCTTTGTACCTATTTGTAGCAACAGTGGTCTAGTAAAGAGATGTCGCTGGAAAGTGTTTCCACAGGGAATGTTAAATAGTCCAACTCTATGTCAATATTTTGTGCAACAACCACTAGAAATAATTTGCAAGCAATTTCCTGGATCTATTGTTTATCATTACATGGATGATATTTTGTTGGCTGATTCTGATGCAAATACTTTAGAGAAGATGTTTAAGGAAACACAAAGAGTTCTCCCATGCTGGGGGCTACAGATTGCTTCTGAAAAAATACAGACAAGAGATTCTACTAACTACTTAGGTTACAAAATAAGTCAACAAACAATTTGACCACAAAAGGTATGGACCCATAGAGATAATTTGTAAACTGTTAATGATTTTCAAAAATTAATGGGTGATATTAATTGGCTGAAGCCTACAGTTGGATTAACTGTTCATGAGCTCAGTAATTTGTTTCAAGTGCTACAAGGAGATTCAAACTGAAACAGTCCAAGATGGTTAACAGCTGAAGCATAGAGAGGGTTAACTGGTAGAACAGAGACTGCAAGATGCTTATGTGGATCCAACTGATCCACAGATTGTATTTGGTTATTTTGCCTTCAGCTCATTCTCTTACTGGGCTCATTAATACAAAGGGAAGATAGTATTATGGAATAGATTTTCTTAACACATAAAGTAAAACATTAAAGGCGTACATAGAAAATGTTTCTGAGTTCGTTGTAAGACTAAGTTAGTTGTCAGGAGGAGACCCAGCCAGAACTGCCGTACCTCTGCCTAGTGCTGAGACTATGTCAGGTTATGTCATTACGTATGAATGAAGATTGGCAAAGAGCTTGCAAGGATAGTAAAAACAAGCACTTGCTGTTTATTAAAAAAAAAAAAAAATTGGATTCTCCCACCTACTGTAAAGGAAACACCTGTTGGGGTTCGAGTCGCGGCGGACACGTCTGCAGACACCAGGCACAAACAGTTCCACGTGTAAGAGGTTTAATTAAGAGGGAGTGGAGGATAGTGGCGCAGGAAGAGAGAGAGAGGGGAGAGAGAGAGAAGAAAAGAGGGAAAGATGGAGGAGAGTACCCATATATATATATGTCGTGACGTTGCAGTCCAGGTAAAGGTGGGAGTTGAACCCAATGGATTCCGGGAATATCCTGGCAACAGGTCTGTGGACCCGCCCATATCTGCCACAGGTTCTGGATGCTAACAACACCAGTTCCTGGAGCACCTCCATTCTACACTGATGCAGACAGGTTAGGAATGGCAGGCTTATAAGTCAGATGTAGATGACAGGTTAGGGATGGCAGCTTGTAAGTCAGATGTAGATGACAGGTTAGGAATGGCAGCGTGTAAGTCAGATATAGATAGACAGGTTAGGAATGGCAGCGTGTAAGTCAGATGTAGATGACAGGTTAGGAATGGCAGACTTGTAAGTCAGATGTAGATGACAGGTTAGGAATGGCAGCTTGTAAGTTAGATGTAGATGACAGGTTAGGAATGGCAGACTTGTAAGTCAGATATAGATAGACAGGTTAGGAATGGCAGCGTGTAAGTCAGATGTAGATGACAGGTTAGGAATGGCAGACTTGTAAGTCAGATATAGATAGACAGGTTAGGGATGGCAGCTTGTAATTCAGATGTAGATGACAGGTTAGGAATGGCAGCGTGTAAGTCAGATGTAGATGACAGGTTAGGGATGGCAGGCTTCTGAGTCAGACAAAAGGAGCCAAGTATTTCAAAGCCCATATCCTTCAGTTCAAAACCAGAGTTATATGCAATTATTACGGTATTGTTAGATTTTCCTGAATATGCATAAAGAGTTGTTTTGCACATAGAAATTACTGAATTTATTCCTGATAATTGACAATTAATCTTTTTTTCTTTTCTTTCTTTCTTTCTTTTTTTTTTTTTTCAAGACAGGGTTTCTCTGTGTAGCCCTGGGTGTCCTTGAACTCACTCTGTAGACCAGGCTGGCCTTGAACTCAGAAATCCACCTGCCTCTGCCTCTCAAGTGCTAGGATTAAAAGCATGGGCCACCACTGCTGGGCTGAGAAAGAATTAATCTTATTATTTATGCAACTGCAGCAGGCAATAAGAAATAGAAGCTATCCATTATAAATTCAGTCTCACACCAGTTTTCCAGGTCCATTGGCACAAGGAAATGAGGAAATTATTGACCAATTATTAATAGGAAATGTGTTAGAAGCCTCAAAATTTCACGAAAAAAAAAAAAAAAAACAACCAACAACCACCATGTTAACAGTAAAGGTTTAAAGAAAAAAATTTTCTATTACTTGGCAACAAGCCAAGGAAATTGTAAGAAAATGTCCTATTTGTTCTCTGTATTCCATTACCCACTGCAGTAACCCAATGGGTACCGAAAGAAATGAAATCTGGCAGATGGATGTGTTTCATTGGGCAGGATTTAGAAAACTATATACCTTATACCATTGACACATTCTCAGGGTTTCTGTGGGCAACTGCTTTGAGTTCTGAGAAGGCTGGTTCTGTAATTACACACTCCCCAGAAGCATTGGCTATTATAGGGATTCCTGTACAAAGTAACTGACAATGTCCCTGCATATGTCTCCAGAAAGATGAAGCAATTCTTTACACATTATAATATAAAGCACATTATGGGTGTACCACACAATCCTACAGGACAAGCAGTTGTAGAAAGATCTAATTTCACTTTAAAAGGTATGCTTAATAAACAAAAAGGAAGACTAAATAGTGATCTATTAACATTAAATTTTCTTTTTTTTAAAGATTTATTTATTTATTTTATGTATATGAGTACACTGTAGCTTTATAGATGGTTCTGAGCCTTCATGTGGCTCTTGGGAATTGAATTTAGGACCTCTGCTCACTCCGGTCAACCCTGCTCACTCCGGTAGACCCTGCTTGCTCTGGCCCAAAGATTTATTTATTACTATATGTAAGTACACTGTAGCTGTCTTCAGACACACCAGAAGAGGGCGTCAGCTCTCATTACGGATGGTTGTGAGCCAGCATGTGGTTGCTGGGATTTGAACTCAGGACTTTCGGAAGAACAGTTGGTGCTCTTACCTGCTGAGCCATCTTGCCAGCCCAACATTAAATTTTCTTAATGTTAGTAAAAAAGGAACAACAGCAGCCGAGAGACACTGGATTATTTAAAAAAAAAAAACAAAAAACAAAAATAAAACCTATGGTATTAGAGCTACTTATATACTATAGGGTGTGCTGAAGTCAGCGTGGGAGCCGGCAATGGTTTTGGGATGGGGATGCAGTTTTGTTTGTGTCTGCAGGGAATGAAAGAGTATGGTTACCACCTGTGGTGGTTTGAATGTGCTTGGCCCCTGGTGAATGGCACTATTAGGAGGTGTGGTGTGTCACTGTGGAGGCGGGGCTTTGAGGCCTCATATATGCTCAAGTCTGCCCAGGGTGATCCAGACCCTCCTCCCGGCTACCCTCAAAAGACAGTCTCTGTCTGGTTGCCCTTGGATCAAGATGAAGAACCCTCAGTTTCTTGTCCAGCCATATGTCTGCCTGTAGGCTGTCATGCTTCCTGCTATGATGAAAATGGATGGAACCTCTTAAACTGTAAGCCAGCCCCAATGAAATTTATTTATTTTTTTAAGATTTATTTATTGTATATGAGTACACTATTGCTATCTTCAGACACACCAGAAGAGGGCATCAGATCCTATTACCTATGGTTGTGAGCCACCATGTGGTTGCTAGGAATTGAACTCAGTACCTCTGGAAGAGCTGTCAGTGCTCTTAACCGCTAAGCCATCTCTCCAGCCTGAAATGTTGTTCTTTATAAGAGTTGCCATTGTCATGGTGTCTCTTCACAGCAATGGACACCCTAGGACACCATCAAAACCTATAAAGATTCAACCGGGGAAGACCTCCTACTGGCTGAGACATAAATGCTTCTGCACAGCCGGGCGGTGGTGGTGCACGACTTTAATCCCAGCACTTGGGAGGCAGAGACATGTGGATTTCTGAGTTCGAGGCCAGCCTGGTCTACAGAGTGAGTTCCAGGGCTACCCAGAGAAACCCTGTCTCAAAAAAACAAAATCAACAAAACAAAACAAAAACCCAAATGCCTCTGCACAGCCAATATGTCTTGTTGGCTACAGAGTCCTCATGACTTATGATTCCAAGCCATTCTCCCATATAGCGTGGATAGAGATCTATATTGCACTTTGGCTAGGCAGTCCAAATGAGCTTACAAGTTGATAGATTCCTTTCAGTTGCTCAATCCCAGAGAGTCATCTTTAGCTGAATTGTGCACACCACACATTCCATAAATGTGTTACTGCAGAAATGTATATTACCTTAATTTTTTTTTCCCTCAGAGCAAAAAGACCAAACACCAATGAAGACAAAGCAGGCAGCCCAGGTGATCCATCCTCATGTACGGCCTCAGTTACTGTAGCCTCAAAAGTGTGCATCTAGGTCAACTTCAGAATGGTGGGGTGGGGCGGGGGGGACAGTGCTCAGGTTCGGCCTCCCAGACTGTTTCAGCCAGGACTTCAGTCAAGCCCTGCACTTTCCCATCCCACAGAGACTGGACAGCAAATAATAAGGCCAGCTCTTCCAGGACTTGGCCAATGTCCCAATTTCCTTAGAGTCCCCCAAAGATGTCCTTACTTCTAGACAGCAGGAAACAATTTTAAAAACACAATGCCCCCATTCCCAAGAGGTGTGTTGTGGATGATTATTGTCATTTAGGGGGGGTTGGTTATAAGTTGTTATTGACCATGGTCAGGGAGGAAACAAAGTCAAGGAGGTTAGAATCAGGGATCGCTTTCTCTTTTTTCTGTCTCCCCTCTATCCTTCTCTCTTTCCCATCTAGTGTTGGGGGAAGGAAGGAGAGAGAGGATCATAAAAAGTGTGTGTGGGGGTATAAGATGATAGAATAAAAGGTAGATTATTGTATCTCCTTTTAGACTAAGAAAGCAAGAAGTCTCAACTATTTTACACTAGTACGAATGATTGTATATTGATAGAAACTTAAAGTTATTTTGTTCAACTCTTGCTTAATATATTGTACATATGAGTCATTTAAAAATGTAATGTGGCCGGGTGGTGGTGGCGCATGCCTTTAATCCCAGCACTTGGGAGGCAGAGGCAGGCGGATTTCTGA